>NW_027040502.1:3945000-4355023 GCF_037179485.1 Ochlerotatus camptorhynchus | reverse complement strand
CTCCAAAGTTGACCAAAAATTTGCCTATCCTAGTTATTTTGAGTAACCCCTGTAGTATTTTATTTTTAAAGGACAATATACAGCAAATAAGGAGCAATAACTTATCCTATATATGTTTTTTGAGCTTTTTAATCAGCCAGTATGTATGTTTACAGTGCCCTGTCCTTGTCATAAAGTGAAAATACCCACAGTTTACGAAGCAATGTTTCTTCTTGTATGGGAATTTTACTTTAATTTAGCGACTACAGCTGCATTTAAAACGTATCATTCCTGAACAGAAAATAAGGAACATCACTTTTGAAATGGAGCATGTGCATGATTTAAAATGTGCCTTATTTCAATATCTACGGAAATTTATCATGCCTATATGCACATTTCTTACGCATCGTAAAGATCATGGTATCAAATTTAATGGAGCGTTGTTTTATTTTGGGGGAACATTAGAAACATATTATGTCGCATCTACCTTTTTGCCAAAAAACTCTTCAATAAGGGAAAAAGAATTACTGCTGAAAACAGAGTGCAAGCAACACTGGACCAAAAAAGTCGAACGTTCGATCCGGAATGTGTGGCTCCTTTGTCAATAAACAGTTGGATTAACTGATCGTGTCCATTTTGAGCTGCATAATCAATAGCAGTCCATTGATTGTTATCCACTGCATTCACGTCAGCATTGTTTGATATCAAGAGTTCTGCAACACTCTTATGACCATTTGATGCTGCGGTATGAAGTGGAGTTACACCGATAGTTGAACAAGTGTTAACAGTGGATCCTTGGTCAATCAACAGTTGGATCAACTGATCGTGTCCATTTTCAGCTGCAAAATGAATAGCAGTCCATTGATCTTTATCCACTGCATTCACGTCAGCATTGTTTGATATCAAGAGTTCTGCAACGTTCTTATGACCATTCCGTGCTGCGCTATGAAGTGGAGTTACACCGGTAATTGAACAAATGTGAATAGTGGATCCTTTATCAATCAACAGTTGGATCAACTGATCGTGTCCGTTATGAGCAGCTAAATTCAAAGGAGTCCATTGATTTTCATCCACTGCATTCACGTCAGCATTGTTTGATATCAAGAGTTCTGCAACGTTCTTATGACCATTGAATGCTGCGTTATGAAGCGGAGTTCTACCGATAATTGAACATATGTTAACAGTGGATCCTCTGTCAATCAACAGTTGGATCAACTGGTCGTGTCCATTTTGAGCTGCATAATCAATAGCAGTCAATTGTTTTTCATCCACTGCATTCACGTCAGCATTGTTTGATATCAAGAGTTCTGCAACGTTCTTATGACCATTCCGTGCTGCGCTATGAAGTGGAGTTACACCGGTAATTGAACAAATGTGAATAGTGGATCCTTTATCAATCAACAGTTGGATCAACTGATCGTGTCCGTTATGAGCAGCTAAATTCAAAGGAGTCCATTGATTTTCATCCACTGCATTCACGTCAGCATTGTTTGATATCAAGAGTTCTGCAACGTTCTTATGACCATTCCATGCTGCGCTATGAAGTGGAGTTAAACCGGTAGTTGAACAACTGTTAACAGTGGATCCTTGGTCAATCAACAGTTGGATCAACTGATCGTGTCCATTTTGAGCTGCAAAATGAATAGCAGTCCATTGATCTTTATCCACTGCATTCACGTCAGCATTGTTTGATATCAAGAGTTCTGCAACGTTCTTATGACCATTCCATGCTGCGCTATGAAGTGGAGTTACACCGGTAATTGAACAAATGTGAATAGTGGATCCTTTATCAATCAACAGTTGGATCAACTGATCGTGTCCAATTTGAGCTGCAAAATGAATAGCAGTCCATTGGTTTTCATCAACTACATTCACGTCAGCATTGTTTGATAACAAGAGTTCTGCAACGTTTTTATGACCATTGAATGCTGCGGTATGAAGTGGAGTTACACCGGTAGTTGAACAAGTGTTAACAGTGGATCCTTGGTCAATCAACAGTTGGATCAACTGATCGTGTCCATTTTGAGCTGCAAAATGAATAGCAGTCCATTGATATTCTTCCACTGCATTCACGTCAGCATTGTTTGATATCAAGATTTCTGCAACGTTTTTATGACCATTGAATGCTGCGGTATGAAGTGGAGTTACACCGGTAGTTGAACAAGTGTTAACAGTGGATCCTTGGTCAATCAACAGTTGGATCAACTGATCGCGTCCATTTTGAGCTGCAAAATGAATAGCAGTCCATTGATATTCTTCCACTGCATTCACGTCAGCATTGTTTGATATCAAGATTTCTGCAACGTTTTTATGACCATTGAATGCTGCGGTATGAAGTGGAGTTACACCGGTAGTTGAACAAGTGTTAACAGTGGATCCTTGGTCAATCAACAGTTGGATCAACTGATAGTGTCCATTTTGAGCTACAAAATGAATAGCAGTCCATTGTTTTTCATTCACTGCATTCACGTCAGCATTGTTTGATATCAAGATTTCTGCAACGTTTTTATGACCATTGAATGCTGCGGTATGAAGTGGAGTTACACCGGTAGTTGAACAACTGTTAACAGTGGATCCTTGGTCAATCAACAGTTGGATCAACTGATCGTGTCCATTTTGAGCTGCAAAATGAATAGCAGTCCATTGATCTTTATCCACTGCATTCACGTCAGCATTGTTTGATATCAAGAGTTCTGCAACGTTCTTATGACCATTCCATGCTGCGCTATGAAGTGGAGTTACACCGGTAGTTGAACAAGTGTTAAAAGTGGATCCTCTGTTAATCAACAGTTGGATCAACTGATTGTGTCCATTTTCAGCTGCATAATGAATAGCAGTCCTTTGTTCTTCATCAACTGCATTCACGTCAGCATTGTTTGATATCAAGAGTTCTGCAACGTTCTTATGACCATTTGATGCTGTGGTATGAAGTGGAGTTTCACCGGTAGTTGAACAAGTGTTAACAGTGGATCCTCTGTCAATCAACAGTTGGATCAACTGATCGTGTCCATTTTCAGCTGCATAATGAATAGCAGTCCATTGATCTTCATCCACTGCATTCACGTCAGCATTGTTTGATATCAAGAGTTCTGCAACGTTCTTATGACCATTTGATGCTGCGGTATGAAGTGGAGTTACACCGGTAGTTGAACAAGTGTTAACAGTGGATCCTTGGTCAATCAACAGTTGGATCAACTGATCGTGTCCATTTTGAGCTGCAAAATGAATAGCAGTCCATTGATCTTCTTCCACTGCATTCACGTCAGCATTGTTTGATATCAAGATTTCTGCAACGTTTTTATGACCATTGAATGCTGCGGTATGAAGTGGAGTTCTACCGCTAGTTGAACAAGTGTTAACAGTGGATCCTTGGTCAATCAACAGTTGGATCAACTGATCGTGTCCATTTTGAGCTGCAAAATGAATAGCAGTCCATTGATCTTCTTCCACTGCATTCACGTCAGCATTGTTTGATATCAAGAGTTCTGCAACGTTCTTATGACCATTTGATGCTGCGCTATGAAGTGGAGTATAACCGGTAGTTGAACAAGTGTTAACAGTGGATCCTTGGTCAATCAACAGTTGGATCAACTGATCGTGTCCATTTAGAGAAGCTAAAATCAAAGGAGTCCATTGATTTTCATCCACTGCATTCACGTCAGCATTCTTTGATATCAGGAGTTCTGCAACGTTCTTATGACCATTGAATGCTGCACTATGAAGTGGAGTTAAACCGGTAATTGAACAAATGTTTACAGTGGATCCTCTGTCAATCAACAGTTGGATCAACTGGTGGTGTCCATTTAGAGCTGCATAATGAATAGCAGTCCATTGATCTTTATCCAGTGCATTCACGTCAGCATTGTTTGATATCAAGAGTTCTGCAACGTTCTTATGACCATTTCTTGCTGCGCTATGAAGTGGAGCATAACCGGTAGTTGAGCAAGTGTTAACAGTGGATCCTTTGTCAATCAACACTTGGATCAACTGATCGTGTCCATTTAGAGAAGCTAAATTCAAAGGAGTCCATTGATCTTCTTCCACTGCATTCACGTCAGCATTGTTTGATATCAAGAGTTCTGCAACGTTCTTATGACCATTTGATGCTGCGTTATGAAGCGGAGTTCTACCGGTAATTGAACAAATGTTAACAGTGGATCCTCTGTCAATCAACAGTTGGATCAACTGATCATGTCCATTTTGAGCTGCATAATGAATAGCTGTCCATTGATTTTTACCCACTGCATTCACGTCAGCATTGTTTGATATCAAGAGTTCTGCAACGTTCTTATGACCATTTGATGCTGCGATATGAAGTGGAGTTACACCGGTACTTGAACAAGTGTTAACAGTGGATCCTTTGTCAATCAACAGTTTGATCAACTGGTCGTGTCCATTTTGAGCTGCATAATAAAGAGCAGTCTTTTGTTCTTTATCCACTGAGTTCACGTCAGCTTTATTTTTTAATAATAATTCACATGTTTCAACAAACCCACGTTTCGCAGAAACCAGTATCATATCCGTTAGGTTGCTTGTTGAGAATGATTTAAAATGTCGTTCTAAAGAGGAAATAATACTCAAACAGTCACACTCACATGCCCACAGTGCAATCTTCCAGCTTTTTTCACACAGATTATTTAAGATCTTGATATATGCCTGGTTTCCTTCCATCTTGGTCATAGACAATCTTCGAACAACAATATATCTAGACAAAATGCGTATGACAATTTCTCCTGACAATGTAAAAATGTTGTCGCATAGATATTTTGCCACAAAGTATTCACTGTAAGACCGATGGCAAAAATCAACCTTCTGCTGGACTACATGAACCAGTTGTGATGAATCTGATTCCTGTTCGCATCGGTTTTTAAATTGATCGTGTATGTCTCTATAATATTGATTTTTAAACAATTCCCTTCGTACTTCAATGTTTAGCAGCTCCATAGCTAATAACTGATGCTTCAAAATAAAATCACCCATCAACCAATCCAATTCAGCGTCGCTCAGATCAAATTTGGGCTTAAATTTTTCCATAAATTTCTTGTGAAAACATCTTCTTATAAACTGTTCGTAAAGCTGTGCAATATTCATTTTTTCTTTAGTCAGATCAATGAGCTGATTTGTATTCTGTTTAATCAATGAATGGTAATTTCTAAATTTTTCTAAATAAACCTCCGCCAGCATTTTTACCATGAGTGGCGCACCACAAATTTCGCCTAAATTTGAAGGGATATTTGATTTAAATGTGTTTAAAATATGTTTCGAGTAGCTTTCAAAGCAACGTTCATCTAGATCTGGTTCGTGCCACATCTTTCTGAAATAGTTGATTTGGTCTTCCACAATGAACGGCTCCAGAAACATAGATCTTACATTAAATTTACTCTCTAATAATACTTGCATGTGTTTTCTGGCGCTGATGATGATTCGAATGCTCTTTTTCAACTTGAGTTGTTCCAGCATCTCAATCACCTTGTCAGTGTACTTGGAGTGGATCTCGTCGAAGCCATCCATCAATATAAGAATAGAATAGCCTCTGTCATCCCTTTCATGTGGGGAATTTTCAATGAGATCGCAATTTCGCTCTGAAAGGATCACTTTGAGCACATTAAGCACCTTCAACTCTGAAATGTGTTTTACTTTTTCGAGCTCCATCACCAACTCGCTTAAATACACTAACAGTACATTAACGACATTTTGCTTCTGCACTTCAAAGGCTACAAACTGAAGCAAGCTAGTCTTCCCCATTCCGGGGTCTGCCAGGAGTACGATGATCTGATGGTCTTCAAATGTTTCCCCAAGCTCTTCAACAAACTGAGTGTCACTCATCTGTCGTGAAAGTTCTTCAATGTTGTCTTCCATACCTGGTTGGTTGTCTTTATTAAGGAGATTTTCAGCCAGACGCTGGTTCATCTCGGCCTCTTCCATACCTGTTTTCTCAACTTCAATGACATTTTCGTCATTGGTCGGTTTACTATATTTGTATATAATACGGCGATTGATGTAATATTTTTGCAATTGTTTTGCTTCCTTACCTTCAAGTTTATCGTTATCATTCTGAATTTCACTAAGACAGTTTAGTACATCACTTTTTTTCAACATTGACTTCATTTTATTCTTTTTAGGTTTATTGAGTTGGTCAAATTTTAATATCAGATCTCTAAATATCAGATCGATTTCTCTCAATTTTCTGAGAATTTCTGGACAGATCCACGATTTACACCACGTCCACAGCTCGCTTTCAATAATTGGATACAAATCATTTGGTTGACTCACCAATAGTGAAAAGTTGTTGAAGAATGCCACAATTTCCTCCTCACTAAAATAACGTGGCAAATGTTTCACCCTTGAGTTTCTTAGTAAAAAGTTATTCACTGTTATTGTCTTCTTCATATCAAGCTTATCTTTTTCCAGAACTTTAAACAACTTGGCAACATTGAATTGTTCGCTTTCCGAGTTGAAGCTATCTAAAAAACTGCATTGCTTCTTTTTTATTGTTAAAACGTCTTTCAGAGGAGTACTATAGGTTTCTAAAATGTTACTGACGGTTCCATTGTTGAAAAGCTCTTTGATTGCCTTTTTAAGGTTTTCGAAATCTTTGTTGATAAAATTGCTCAACTCCTTAATAGCTTTTTCGGTTGGATCCAGTTTCAGGTGTCGGGCCTTGGATCCAGGAAATCGTAGGATTTCATCTACTTCTACCTCAACAGTCCTCACCCAATCAACATCGGAGATGTTTAAATCCTTATTAGTAAATATATAGAACTGCTTTTTGTATTGGTCTTTCTTAAAGTTTTCAACAACTTTCAAATAGGATTCCAGGTACTTGTAAATACTGAAGTCTCCGTTGTGTTGATCTTTTTCCTCGGTCGGAAATAGTGCATTTAAATCGATAACATTTACCTTGCCATCTTTGGTAACGGCGTGCTTTACCTGGATGAAGTGTAAAACCTCACGTTCATCGTCAATGATCACTACGTCATCATACTTGTCGGCTTGTGACATTTCATATGCCAATCTGACATTGAAACTGTCTCTCCGCATCCGTAGAAAAAAGGTGACTGCAACTTGTTTTTGATATACTTCGCCATGGTAGCCTGATTGGATTTTTCTTTCATATGTTCCGTCTTGTAATAGGTTCGGCATTTTTAATTGTTTTTCATCCGCTGCATTCACGCCAGCTTTATTCTTTGATAATAATTCATATATTTCAACAAACCCACTTTCCTTAGCAACCAGTATCATATCCGTTAGGTTGCTTGTTGAGAATGATTTAAAATGTCCTTCTAAAGAGGAAATGATACTCAAACAGTCACACTCACATGCCCACAGTGCAATCTTCCAGTTTTTTTTACACAGATTATTTAAGATATTGAGATATGCCTGGTTTCCTTCCATCTTGGTCATAGACAATCTTCGAACAACAGTATATCTAGACCAAATGCGTCTGACAATTTTTCCTGACAACGTAAAAATGTTGTCGCATAGATATTTTGCCACAAAGTATTCACTGTAAGACCGATGGCAAAAATCAACCTTCTGCTGGACTACATGAACCAGTTGTGATGAATCTGATTCCTGTTCGCATCGTTTTTTAAATTGATCGTGTATTACTTTATAATATTGATTTTTTAATAAGTCCATACGTACTTCAATATTTAGCAGTTCCATAGCTAACAACTGATGCTTCAAAATAAAATCACCCATCAACCAATCCAATGCAGCGTCGCTCAAAGCAAATTTGGGCTTAAATTTTTCCATAAATTTCTTGTGAAAACATCTTCTTATAAACTGTTCGTATAGCTGTGCAATATTCATTTTTTCTTTAGTCAGATCAACGAGCTGATTGGTATTCTGTTTCTTCAATGAATGGTAATTTCTAAATTTTTCTAAATAAACCTCCGCCAGCATTTTTACCATGAGTGGCGCACCACAAATTTCGCCTAAATTTGAAGGGATATTTGATTTAAATGTGTTTAAAATATGTTTCGAGTAGCTTTCAAAGCAATGTTCATCTAGATCTGGTTCGTGCCACATCTTTCTGAAATAGTTGATTTGATCTTCCACATTAAACGGCTCCAAAAACATAGATCTTACATTAAATTTACTCTCTAATAATACTTGCATGTGTTTTCTGGCGCTGATGATGATTCGAATGCTCTTTTTCAACTTGAGTTGTTCCAGCATCTCAATCACCTTGTCAGTGTACTTGGAGTGGATCTCGTCGAAGCCATCCATCACTATAAGAATGGAATAGTCTCTGTCATCCCTTTCATGTGGGGCATTTTTAATGAGATCGCAATTTCGCTCTGAAAGGATCACTTTGAGCACATTATGCACCTGCAAATCTGAACTGTGTTCTACTTTTTCGAGCTCCATCACCAACTCGCTTAAATACACTAACAGTACATTAACGACATTTTGCTTCTGCACTTCAAAGGCTACAAACTGAAGCAAGCTAGTCTTCCCCATTCCGGGGTCTGCCAGAAGTACGATGATCTGATGGTCTTCAAATGTTTGCCCAAGCTCTTCAACAAACTGAGTGTCACTCATCTGTCGTGAAAGTTCTTCAATTTTGTCTTCCATACCTGGTTGGTTGTCTTTATTAAGGAGATTTTCAGCCAGACGCTGGTTCATCTCCGCCTCTTCCATACCTGTTTTCTCAACTTCAATGACATTTTCGTCATTGGTCGGTTTACTATATTTGTATATAATACGGCGATTGATGTAATATTTTTGCAATTGTTTTGCTTCCTTACCTTCAAGTTTATCGTTATCATTCTGAATTTCACTAAGACAGTTTAGTACATCACTTTTTTTCAACATTGCCTTCATTTTATTCTTTTTAGGTTTATTGAGTTGGTCAAATTTTAATATCAGATCTCTAAATATCAGATCGATTTCTCTCAATTTTCTGAGAATTTCTGGACAGATCCACGATTTACACCACGTCCACAGCTCGCTTTCAATAATTGGATACAAATCATTTGGTTGACTCACCAATAGATAAAAGTCGTTGAAGAATGCCACAATTTCCTCCTCACTAAAATAACGTGGCAAATGTTTCACCCTTGAGTTTCTTAGTAAAAAGTTATTCACTGTTATTGTCTTCTTCATATCAAGGTTATCTTTTTCCAGAACTTTAAACAACTTGGCAACATTGATTTGTTCGCTTTCCGAGTTGAAGCTATCTAAAAAACTGCATTGCTTCTTTTTTATTGTTAAAACGTCTTTCAGAGGAGTACTATAGGTTTCTAAAATGTTACTGACGGTTCCATTGTTGAAAAGCTCTTTGATTGCCTTTTTAAGATTTTCGAAATCTTTGTTGATAAAATTGCTCAACTCCTTAATAGCTTTTTCGGTTGGATCCAGTTTCAGGTGTCGGGCCTTGGATCCAGGAAATCGTAGGATTTCATCTACTTCTACCTCAATAGGTGTCACCCAATCAACATCGGAGATGTTTAAATCCTTATTAGTAAATATATAGAACTGCTTTTTGTATTGGTCTTTCTTAAAGTTTTCAACAACTTTCAAATAGGATTCAAGGTACTTGTAAATACTGAAGTCTCCGTTGTGTTGATCTTTTCCCTCGGTCGGAAATAGTGCATTTAAATCGATAACATTTACCTTGCCATCTTTGGTAACGGCGTGCTTCACCTGGATGAAGTGTAAAACCTCACGTTCATCGTCAATGATCACTACGTCATCGTACTTGTCGGCTTGTGACACTTCATATGCCAATCTGACATTGAAACTGTCTCTCCGCATCCGTAGAAAAAAGGTGACTGCAACTTGTTTTTGGAATACTTTGCCGTGGTAACCTGATTGGATTTTTCCTTCATATGTTCCGTCTTGTAATAGGTTCGGCATTTTGAATCAACTGGGGAATAGAAGAGAAATGACGCATTAGCGAAAGTGACAAAGGTGCTACAGTACATCTTTTCACTTCAACAACAGTCCTGTAATGGAGCCGCCAAATGACTTCTCCGATTTGCATTAAAAGTGTTAAAACCTAAGTAGGGTTAACTACCCCATTTTCGGCCTATTAAGCACAACCCGCACTTAGTCTTTCTTAATCTAGCGCAGTTTAGCACCAAACGGAATGTTATTATTACTGATGGCTTCCAAATTTATTTACCTTTCTGTACGCACCGTAAGATTTGATAAAGAGGAACCAATCGTTGAGATATTGTCAAAAGTCTAATACTGCTTCTTGACGCCAAACTCGGCCTACGGATTCTAAACTCGTTCTAACGCATTGAAACGCCATTGAAACGCAAATAAATTCACTTCGGCCTATCGGATGAAGATAGAAATTTAATCGGTCGGAGCTCTTCTTTTGTTTTTGGGAATAATCTGTGCAAACCTTCATATCACGCCTTCTGATTGACTTCGTTTGGTAGCTTATTAACTAAAGTATCGTACCAAACTCATAATTGACTTGTTAACTCAGAAATCATTGAATTATTTTGTGTTGTCTGCACGATAGGCCCGAAATGGGCGATTAGGCCGAAGTAGTTCTCTACCCTGTCTCAAAATCATTTTGCTGATTTTTAATTTTTTTTTATTCATTCATTCCTTTTTTCATATAATTTATACTTATAAAATAAGGTTTAAGGCATTTTAAATATTTTTTTATAAGCATTAATGCGTACCAAAATTAAAAATAAATTCATGTTTTTTCACTCTAAAAGACTCCATAGTTTTGAAAATTGAAAAAGCTTGCCTTTCTTAAAACCTTTTTTATTTTATTTTTTTATAAACCGGGCAAGGAAATTTTGAGGTTACACTTCCATTACATTTTTACTTAAAATAAAATATAAACATTTTTTGGGAACAGAAAGACATTATTTTCTTCTGCAACTTTGTATCAGACGTCATTTCGATCAGGAATGCCGTTTCCGCGTTACAGCTTTTAGAATAAATTAATGAATGCCATTTTGAAAGTTTTACATGAACAATACCAAAATAATACCACACAGGTATTCTTTTGATATCCAAATATCACTTTTAGTTACTGACAAAGTATTTTGCATGCAGTTTTTTCGTAGTACTCTTTGGTCCTGGTCCTGTCGAAGATGAACCTCAATCTAGAAAGGATCAGCATGTGGAATAGCGCTTCTTTTTCACTCTTTATCATTCATATGTAACCACATTGTTGACATCACTTTCACTGCTCGCGTAAAAACTGATGAGGATGAAAGAGATAGTGTTTTCATCATGTTTAAATCACGAGCCAAGTAGATCATCTCACGACCGCACATATAACGAACTGTAAAGTCAAGTGATAGCACGCCCAACAATGCATTAGCTCCTAAATAACATTGACAGATTAAAAAAAAATAAAACAGCAAAAAAGGTTATCTTCCATTTAATTCCACTTAATTAATTTTGGTATCCATGACAGATACGTATTTCGACTACAATGTGCAGTCTTCATCAGTGTCATTCCCACTAAAGAATTTATCAAAATCTAACCCCCTTAAGTACTCCCTTTTTTGCTGTTTTATTTAGCATTCCATTGACAGATTCTTTTAGTAGATTTTTTCTTTGCACCCCCATGGACATGTATGGATTCTTCCAGCTATTTCCAACACATAGTTCGATAAAAGAAGCTATTATCTAGCATCTTATAGGGAAAATTCGGCAAGAAACGGATTTGTAGCCAAATTATTAATGAAAGAGAAAGTGGAAGAGGTGGATCGATCAATGTTACTTAGGACCTAATGCATTGTTCGGCTTGATAGTTTTTCGAAGGGCCTATACGGTAAATGAATATGACTCATATTTGAATCCCGATCACTCAAATTCGCAAAAAAGTAAGTCACTCATAGAATGAGTAAATGTTTTCTCAAATATGATTAAACGTCACTCATATATGATTAAATGTCACTCAATCTCTACGAGTAAATTTTTGCGAGTTTGACTGCACGGTACTCAAATATGAGTTAGTCTCATTTGCCGTGAAGTTTGTTTTGACGGGAGGATTGATTGCACGCTATTTTTAAACAACCCACATTTTAGTAGGATCTACTCATATCCGTCAAAAGTAGGGCTACCGAAAATTGAGCAAACTGACAAGATGACAAATGAATAAAATCGGTTGGATTCGGGTTGATGTTTTCTATTCGTCATCTTGTTAGTCTAAACTTTGTTTACTCAATTTCGTGTACCCTACTTTTGACAAATATGAGTAGATCCTTCTCAAATTTGGGTTGTTTAGAAATAGCGTGACCCCTCCTTTCACGCAAATATTAACATTTTGCCTGGGACTTTCCAGTGGAGTGAAAAGATAAGAAATTATCCACTTTGTTTTACGAAATTCGACATTTGTTTATGAGGGTTTCCTATAGGAGTGAACAGTTGCACAGTCGTCATCAACGCGTATGGTTTCACAAATACCAAATCAAAGTTATCAAATAAAGTACGTAGGTCATAATTGAAAACAAGCATCAAAATTACGTCCCTAATGTTCGGTACATAGATATAAAGCGCTGAAAGCGTTAAATCTTTTAAATTAGCAGGAAGAGATGTGAGATATAAGTCCTTTCAATTCATGAAATTATCAAGTTTTTTTTTATGACCACAGCTCTGTAGGTTTTTGTTAGTCCAATAAAACGGCGCCTAGAAATCAAAAATTAGGTGAATTTCACTGAGTCCGGATCTATTTGCTTTTTGCTGTGGAAGTGTTACTACTACCTAAAGCTACAACAAATTTAAACAGCACTTTTCAGTGCTCAACCTGTAAAAATTTTCTACCTTGTTCAACACTTATTCCTCTTCGATCCTTGTTTGGACCCTACCCGAGGTAATCCTTCTTGGATATCGATTTGGAAAATTCCTCTTCGATCCTTCAGATTCTTATAGTAATCTGCTTGGAAGTCGATTTGGATAAAAAATAACTGCCACCGGCGCCTAAACGCAAAAGAAAGTGGCAAACTTTTGATCCCCCTTCTGATGAAATTAATTTGAGTAATCAATTTGATTTGCTCACGGATGATGAGAATGATCCATCATCCAAGAAAAATTCCAGTAAACTTTCCCGGCTTAATGCCAAGAAGGAAAAGATTCCCCCTATTTGCTCTTCGCATGGAACTTTTGAACTTCGTGAAAGTTAAGTTTTCACTACAAATTGGACGTCGGGGTGAATGCCGTGTATTGGCTGAAACCTTGGACGGCTTTAAATGTCTCAAGTATCTTACTGAGAAGCAGCACAAATTTTTTACTTACGACATCAAAACTGAACGTGTGTTCAAGGTTGTCATGAAAGGACTGCCCAGTGGTGAATCCCTGGATCAGATCAAAGATGAACTGGCAAAATTACTTGGAGTTGTGCCACTCCAAGTAATCAAAATGAAAATGAAATCCCGTCCTGGCGATTCGCGCAACGGGATTTCTAATGATTTTTATTTAGTTCACTTCAAGTCTAGTGAACTAAACAACCTTAAGGCCTTAGAAAAAGCTAGCCTTATGCTCCATGTCCTAGTGAAGTGGGAACACTTCAGGAAGACTGGAGGAAATTTCCAAAACCTCACCCAGTGCCGTAAGTGCCAGGAATGGGGACACGGAACTAAAAATTGCTACATGTCATCTAAATGCATGAATTGTGGTGATTCCTCTCCCGCGAAAGACGACTGTCCTGTGAAGGAAGATCCTAAGAAATTTAAATGTTCAAATTGTGATGAAAACCACAAATCTAATTTTTGGGAATGTAAGACTCGCAAAGCGATTCTTCAATCTCGTTCCAAGCGACAGGTAGGAAACGCTCCACGTTTCCGACCAGGTACAAATTCCTCTGCTGTTAACAACGGTCAGCGAGGAACAAATTCTACATTCGTACCCGTAGGTACAAATATCACCCCTGCTTCAAATTTTTCCTCTGTACCTACTCCCCTCGCTGCTAACAATGTTCAACGACTTAATGGAGCTACCTATGCTGCTAATGCAGCGGGTAGAAGTCAAAATACTCACCAACGTAATTCTAACGGAAATTTTGACTGAGGAAGCATGCTCCTAAAATGGAATTTTTACAGAAATCATTAATTGCCATGATTTCTGATATGCTTAAATCTAACTCCATGTTTGATGCCATTCAAACTGGAGTAAAATTTGCGAGCAATATTGTCATGACTTTGAAATGCAGTAATGGATTTTGTATCATTAAATATTATAAATTGGAATGCTCGATCTCTTAAAGATAATGAAGACGAGCTATTTAACTTTTTGAGAGTTCATAACGTGCATATTGCCGTTATAACTGAAACGTTCCTTAAACCTGACCATAAGGTTAAGAAGGACGCAAATTATTTCATTTATAGAAATGATCGTCTTGATGGACCCTGTGGTGGCGTTGCCTTCATTGTTCATAGACGAATAAAACATAAAATTCTTTCGTCATTTGAAACCAAAGTTTTGAAACTTTGGGTGTTTCTGTTGAAACAAAATTTGGACAACTTACGTTTATAACTGCCTATTTGCCATTCCAATGCGTAGGCCAGCAAAAGAATTTTCTCAAGGGTGACCTTGAGAAACTTACCCGTCATAGGTCTGAATTCTTCATTATTGGTGACTTTAATGCAAAACATCGCTCATGGAATAATTCTCAAAGTAATTACAATGGTAATATTCTGTTTGATGATTGTTCTGCAGGTTATTATACTATTCAATATCCAAACAGCCCAACAAGCTATTCTTCTGCAAGAAATCCCTCAACTATTGATTTGGTCTTAACTGATTTATGTCAACTTTGTAGCCAATTGGTTACCCATGCTGACTTCGGTTCTGATCACCTTCCAGTAACTTTTGAAATATCCCAAGAAATAATTTGTAATCCCAACAGCTCTACTTTCAATTACCATAGAGCTGATTGGGAGCAATATCGAACATTTATGGAATATAACTTCGATCCAAACATTCCTTTGCAAACCAAAGATGAAATTAATTATGCTCTTGAATCTCTGAATACTTCTATAGTTGAAGCAAGAGCTGCCTCAGTACCAAAATGCGAGGTTAAATTCGATTCGATTATAATAGACGACGATCTTCAGCTCTTGATCCGTCTTAAAAATGTCCGTAGGAGACAATATCAAAGAACACGCAATCCTGCCATGAAAGTTATCTGGCGGGATTTGCAAAAACAAATTAAAAAGCGATTCTCTGCCCTGAGGAACAAAACTTTTGAAAATAATGTTTCTAAATTAGACCCGAGTTCCAAACCCTTTTGGAAACTCACAAAATTTTTGAAAAAACCTCAAAAGCCTATTCCAGCGCTTAATGAAGGTGGTAAAATTTAAATCACAAATTTGGAAAAAGCTCAGAAACTTGCTAAGCAATTTGAGAGTTCCCATAATTTCAGTTCGGGTCTTACTAGTCCTATTGAGAATCAGGTTGTTTGGGATTTTCTGAATATTTTCTCCCGGAAAAATATTTTTGATGATTCCTGGGGGACTGATTTGGACGAAGTAAGGTCTATAACTAAAAAGTTTCAAAATATGAAAGCTCCAGGAGATGATGGAATTTTCTATATCCTCATCCATAAACTCCCAGAGAGTACCTTGTCTTTCTTGGTAAAATTATTTAACAGATGTTTCCATTTGGCATACTTTCCTGATAAATGGAAAAATGCAAAAGTTGTTCCAATTTTGAAGCCGGATAAAAATCCAGCTGAAGCTTCTAGCTACCGCCCAATAAGTTTGCTTTATTTAATAAGTAAACTTTTTGAAAAGATAATTTTAAATAGAATGATGACACACTGCCTGTTAAGTACGCGACGACATAATTAGCTAGTTAAACAGATATATAGGAATAAAGGAGCAAAGAGCATAAACAGAAAATTTAAATGTATTACCACCACAGTCCATAGAAAGCGAAAGCGATAGTTCATTCACACTAAGAACGATCCCACGCTGTGATAGTACGGTGATAGAGGAAATGCTTCACCAAACCCGAGCGTCTGTTCACATGGAGGTGCGGCTCAAAACGGCGTCTGTTCTCCATGTTAGGAGCGGCTGATCACCGTCCTAGTGCCAGCGAGGGACTCTAAACAGAGCTGTGCACGATGCCCCCCCGGCGAGACAGGGGTTGGGGCAGGCCCAACAAGCCGCCCTGGAAAAAAAAACAAAGTTGCAAATACCGACGAAAGAAATACGGATCGGAACAATCGGCACAGACCTACGCGACGAAATAAGAACTACGATTGGAAACTCGAAACATGGAACTGCAAATCGCTCAACTTCCCCGCTTGCGATAGGTTAATCTATGACGAACTTCAACCACGCAACTTCGAAGTCGTAGCACTGCAGGAACTTTGCTGGACGGAACAAAAGGTATGGAAAAGCGGGCATCGAGCGGCTACTTTCTACCAGAGCTGTGGCATCACCAACGAGCTGGGAACCGGCTTGGTAGTGCTGGGTAAGATGCACCAACGCGTGATTGGTTGGCAGCCGATCAACGCGAGGATGTGCAAGTTGAGGATTAAGGGCCGTTTCTTCAACTACAGCATCATCAACGTGCACTGCCCACACGAAGGGAGACCCGACGACGAGAAAGAAGCGTTCTATGCGCAGCTGGAGCAGGTGTACGACGGCTGTTCGCAACGGGACGTCAAAATCGTCATCGGCGACATGAATGCTCAGGTAGGACGGGAGGCAATGTATAGACCGGCAATCGGGCCAAACAGCCTGCATGCCGCATCGAACGACAACGGCCAACGATGCGTGAACTTTGCAGCCTCCCGGGGTATGGTAGTTCGAAGTACCTTTTTCCCCCGCAAGGATATCCACAAAGCCACCTGGAGATCACCTGACCAACACACAGAAAACCAAATCGATCACGTTCTAATCGACGGGAAATTCTTCTCCGACATTATCAACGTCCGCACGTACCACAGTGCGAACATAGATTCGGACCACTACCTAGTTGCAGTATGCATGCGCTCAAAACTCTCGACGGTGCATAACACACGTCGAAGTCGAACGCCGCGACCCAACATTGAGCAACTACGGGACGCTGGAGTTGCCCAGGACTACGCGCAGCAGCTGGAAGTTGCACTACCCACGGAAGAGCAGCTTGGCGCAGCTTCTCTTGAAGATGGCTGGAGGGACATCCGTTCAGCCATAGGTAGTACTGCTGCAGCGGCACTAAAGGGCGAACACGAAATTATTGCGACACATTCAACAGGGCATAACTTTTTTACCATTGGGTAAAAATCAACCAAATTTTGCACACTTTCTCATTGATGTGTATTGTGTACATGCTGTCAAACTCGAAGTCGTGTTTTTCGATTCAACGAAAATGGAGGTGAACCAACGCGAGTTGAGAGAACAATGGGGAAAATGTTGAACATTCACCATTCAACCGTCTCCAGAGTGTTGAAGCGGTTCCAGGAGCGGTTGACGTTGGACCACGGCAAAGGAGCTGGAAGAAAACCGGGACCGGAGAACAAAAAGACGGAGGGAAAGGTGAAGCGGATGATTAAAGCAAATCCCAACGTCTCAAGCCGTGATTTGGCTAAAAAGATCGGCATGTCGCAGAGCTACGTCCAGAATGCAAAGAAGAGAGCTGGACTACATACATACAAGGTACAGAACTTCCCAAACCGCGATGAGCGGCAACAATCGACGGCTAAAACTCGGGCACGGAAGCTCTACGAGAAGATGCTGACAAAATATGGCTGCTGTGTGATGGACGACGAAACGTAAATAAAAGCCGATTTTAAGCAAATTCCGGGGTTGGAGTTTTTCACCGGCAAGAGCAAGTTCGATGTGGACGACAAATTTAAGAAGAAGAAAATGTCGAAGTTCGCCTCCAAATATCTCATTTGGCAGGCCATCTGCTCTTGCGGACTGAGGAGTGAGCCTTTCGTGACAAAGGGCACAGTAAATGGCGAGATCTACAAATCTGAGTGCCTCGAGAAGCGCCTTTTGCCGTTCTTGCAGCAGCACGACGAAGCTCCGCTATTTTGGCCAGATTTGGCATCATGCCACTATTCTAAAAGTGTCCTGGAGTGGTATGAGGCCAATTCTGTCCATTTTGTTCCAAAGGACATGAATCCGCCAAACTGTCCGGAGCTGCGCTCGGTGGAGCAGTACTGGGCAATAATGAAGCGGGAACTTCGGAAGAGCAAGAAGACAGTCAAAGACGAGAAGGACATGTTAAGAAAATGGAAAAAAAAACTGAGAAACTGGTACCGGATGACACTGTAAAGACTTTGATGGAGGGCATCAAGCGAAAATGCGTTCAAATTTACACTCAAGGCTCCATCGATTAACTTTTCTTTTGATTTTTGAAGTAAATATATGTATAAAACTACCCTAAAATTTTGGTTTGATTCTAAACATTATAAGAAAATTTGCATGACATTTTCGGTGTCGCAATAATTTCGTGTTCGCCCTTTAGGTACTGCAATCCCGGACCGAAGAAATGACTGGTTTGACGGCGAATGCAAGCTGTTAGTAGAGGAGAAGAATGCAGCACGGGCGAGAATGCTGCAACACCGCACGAGATTGAATGTGGAGCGATACAGACAAGCGTGGAACAGATAAAACTCGGTTTTCCGAAGAAAGAAGCGTCAGCAGAAAGACCGAGATCGCGAGGCGATGGAAAATCTGTACCGCGTAAACGACACACGGAAGTTCTACGAGAAGCTAAATAGTTCGCGCAAAGGCTACGTGCCGCAAGCCGATATGTGCAAGGACTTGGACGGTAACCTTCTCACGAACGAGTGTGAGGTGATTGAGAGGTGGAAGCAGTACTATGACGAGCACCTCAACGGTGAAGCAGCAGAAAACGAACAACAGAGAACAAGACCTTGGAGCAAGCTACCGGCCCCCAATCTTCAAGAAGTTGAGGAGGAGATCGGTCGGCTGAAGAACAACAAAGCAACTGGTGTAGATCAACTACCAAGTGAGCTATTAAAATACGGTGGTGAAGCACTGGCTAGAGCGCTGCACTGGGTAATTGCCAAGATTTGGGAGGAGGAGATATTACCGGAGGAGTGGATGGAAGGGTGACAAGTTGGATTGCTGCAACTACCGCGCGATCACACTGCTGAGCACCGCCTACAAGGTACTCTCCCAAATGCTATGCCGCCACCTGTCACCATATGCAAGAGAGTTTGTGGGGCAATACCAGACGGGATTCATGGGTGCCCGCGCTACCACGGACCAAATTTTCGCGATTCGGCAGGTTCTGCAGAAATGCCGCGAATACAACGTGCCCACACATAATTTGTTCATCGATTTCAAATCCGCATACGACACAATCGATCGAGATCAGCTATGGCAGAATATCCACGAGTACAGATTTCCGGATAAACTGACGCGATTGGTCAAGGCGACGATGGATCGAGTGATGTGCGTTGTTCGAGTATCGGGGACACTCTCGAGTCCCTTTGAATCTCGAAGGGGGTTACGGCATGGTGATGGACTTTCGTGTCTGCTGTTCAACATTGCGTTAGAATGTGTGATCAGAAGAGCTGGGATAGACACGAGTGGCACGATATTCAGGAAGTTCATCCAGCTTCTTGGCTTCGCCGATGACATTGACATTATGGCAAGGAACTTTGAGATGATGGCGGAAACGTACATCAGACTGAAGGCTGAAGCTAGACGGATTGGACTTGCCATCAACGCATCAAAGACAAAATACATGAAAGGAAAAGGTTCTAGGGAAGACAATGTTAGCCTCCCACCCCGAGTTCAGATTGACGGTGCCGAAATCGAGGTGGTCGATGAGTTCGTGTATTTTGGCTCACTGGTGACCGCCGAAAATGATACCAGCAGAGAAATTCAAAGACGCATTATGGCAGGGAATCGTGCCTACTTTGGACTCCGGAGGACGCTCCGGTCGAATAAAATTCGCCGCCGCACGAAGTTGACTGTCTACAAGACGCTGATTAGACCGGTGGTCCTTTACGGCCACGAGACCTGGACTATGCTCGTGAAGGACCAATGCGCCCTTGGTGTTTTCGAACGGAAGGTGTTGCGTACCATCTACGGTGGAGTGCAGATGGATGACGGAACGTGGAGGAGGCGAATGAACCACGAATTGCACCAGCTGCTGGGAGAACCATCCATCGTCCACATTGCAAAAATTGGGCGACTACGGTGGGCTGGGCACGTCGTAAGAATGCCGCACGACAACCCAGTGAAAATGGTTCTAGAAAGCGACCCAACAGGAACAAGAAGAAGAGGCGCGCAGCGCGCAAGGTGGATCGACCAAGTAGAAGGTGACCTGCGGACCCTTCGCAGACTACGAGGCTGGCGAACTGTGGCCATGGATCGAGTAGAGTGGAGACGACTTCTTCGGACAGCAGAGGACAACAAGGCCTTAGCCTGATTGGTAAGGTAAGGTAAGCTTATTCATGGTCAACACAAAAAGTTATGGATCAATTTAATGCTAGTAGATATATTGCAACAAAGGCTAAGTTGATAAAGGAAGGTCATTCGTCAAAAACCGCAAAATATAGCACAGCCTTAAGTGATGAAACAAAATTGGCAGTCATAATTTTTGTTTTGAAGATGATGATTTAAGCCGGGCAATGCCTGGTCAAAAAGATTATGTGTCTGTGCATAAAGAAGGAAAACGACAAGCCATTCAAAAAAGATTACTAATGATGACTTTGAGAGAAGCTTATAAACGATTCAATGAAATTCACTGCAATGTAAAATTTGGATTCTCTTCATTTGCAAAACTCTGCCCTAAGCAATGTAAACTTTTAACCTGCTCTGGAACCCACAATGTTTGCGTGTGCACAACGCATGAAAACATCAATCTAATTTTACACAGTTTGAAAAAACTTAACCATTTAAATGATGTTATAAAAACGTTCACTGACTACTTTGTGAAAACAAGACAATTAGAGGAAAAATGCATTGATCAGCTTTCATTTGAACAGTGGGTTACCACGGATAGATGTGATTTAGAAACTATTGTAAAGCCTGCAGACTAGTTTGTTTCATTTTTCTGCTTGAAATTGACAAGTTTGATACCACATGATTTCATAAAAACACAGCAATCTAATTTTTTTAAAACTACACGAAATAATTTGCTAGAAGGTGAATTCTTAGTTACTTGCGATTTTTTCCGAAAACTACAGCTTTGTGTTACAGGATGAAGTTCAGTCTCATCACTGGAATGTCCAACAAGCTACCATTCATCCATTTGTTATATATTTTAGAGAAAATATGCTAGTTAAACATTTAAGTTTTATTATAAATTCTGGAGAGTTAAGGCATGACTCAGTGGCTGTTAACTTATTTATTTCTAAAATGCTAAAATGATAAGATTTTTACTCGTTAACCAAAGTTAAAATATCAACAAGATTTATTTTATGTCCGATGGAGCCACGCCACAGAACAAGAACCGGAAAATTTTTGCTAGCCTTTGTAAATTTAAATCAAAGTATGGATTTGAAGCCGAATGGCATTTCATTGCAACATCACATGGGAAAAGTCCTTGTGACGCTAGTGGAGGTACAATAAAACGCATGGCTACTAGAGCAAGTTTGGCCAAAGAACGTGAACATCCAATAAAAAATGCAAGAGAGCTTTTTTTAATTGGGCAAATAATCGAAAAGAAGAAGAATTAACAAAATTATCATTTAGTTTTACCACAACAGAGGAATACGAAAGCATGGCTTCACACCTCAACGAGCAATATAATAATGTTAAAATAATTCAAGGAACTCAAAAGTTTCATTCTTTCATTCCTGTTTCAGAAAATAAAATTAAAGAAAAACGTTACTCAAACTGTAATGATAATGATGCCAAAATATTCGATGTATTTAAGAAGTGATGTAAATAAAAATAGAAAGTAAGTGTATTACAATGAAAATAAATTATGTGTCAAATGTCCATAAGGTTTCCGAATAAAAAAAAAGTAAAAAAGAACAGAAAAATGCATTTTGTGGATTTAAGTTGAAATAAGAAAATAAAAAAATAGTCGGGATTCGCTATTACAAATTGTAATAGCGAACCCCGACTACTTTTCCAATAGGGCCTGTGTAGAAAAGCGCTTATAAAATAAACATTTTAATACATTTCAAAAACGGCTTGCTTGATTGCTTGGTGTCTTGGGGAAAGTTGTGCAAAATTAAAATGCGATTCTTGAAAAATAAACACGGTTAAAAAACATGTGTTTTTAATGAAAATGAAAATATCGTAAAATTTTCAAAAAACAATAACTTTTTTTCTAAACTTTGCCATGTAGCAAACATTATGAGCTTCAATGAGGTTTAAAACAAAAACTTTCAAAAATGCACTTTTTGAGAAAATAATTTTTTTAATAATAAATATATTTTTTTCATGGATAAAAACGAATTTTTTTACAGTGTATATTTTTTAAACAATTGAAGACACCAAATCAATCGAACAAAGCGTTTCGGCAATATATATTTTTAAACTCATTAGTACTATTTTTACACAGTCCCTTTTCAAAAAGTAGTTGTGATTCAATATGAAAAACTGAGAGCACAAAATGGCGCCTATACTAAAGAGGAACAACTGTGCAAAGTTTCAGCGTAATTGGAAATGATCGGTCAGGATCAATTTGCGAACCTTCGTGGAATGCCTCAGATTCGAATACCAACACGACTCAATGTATGACGGGACTCCTTTTTCCACCACTCGATGGGTTATTTTTTAACACGTGGCAGATTATCCTCGACCGGCTCACACATTAACACTCTTAGCACACACTCACACATTCATGGGACTCAAATTAGGTTAAAAGATCATCAATCAACTGCGTCGTCCAAAATGGGAAGAAAATGTATCGAACTAGGTTGTCGCTCCCACGCACTTACCTGAAGGTACTTTCCGCCAAGTCACGAATGTAATCCGTAATCAATGGTTACGGGATAAACGTCTGTCCGATCACTTCCTTTTGCAACGGTTCACACAGCACTGTGGTACCCTGAAATAAAAAAAATGAAAACCTATCGTTAGTATAAATCCTGTATTCTCCTTTATTTCATTCCCTAAACAGCCAATGAAATTGGAGAATTCTCGCGTCACTTTTCAAAAGGTCCTAAGTAACAAATATAATCAAATCGAGTTAAGCGATACAAACTATTACTCTTCTATCAGTGTATTTACTTTCATTTATTTAAGATAATCATAGGTCAAAAATTGTCCAATGAACAGTTTGAAATGATGGGTACATGATTGTTACTTCGGTCATTCGGACTGCCTAGCATGATTGGTGCTCATTTTCCAAAGGCGGGGCCAATCTAAAGTTAGGTACTCCTCCAAGCTGGAGCACATGATTTTGATGCCGATGCTGCAAAGCTTGAAGCGAGGCAGCAGTTTGTGTTTTGCCAGTTCGGCACTCAGCTTGGCAGCATCCTTCACGGCGTCCGTGCATTCCGGGACCAGTTGTACCTGGTGCACTTCAATAAGGACTCCACCAGTGTGGCTTCTCTGCGCAGATTCACGCGCGGTTCAACATCGTGATTCAATGGGAGCAGTATCGCCCTCGGCACCGTGACGTGACACAGTGCACTAATTGTCTGGCATTTGGGCACGGTACGAAAAATTGTCACATGAAAGCTCGTTGTGGCAAATGTGCTGAGGCTCACAATACTACCGCCTGCAAGAAGGAAGAAGAAGCTGAACCTAAGTGCGTGAACTGTGATTCCAACCATCTGGGCAGCGATAGGAGATGTCCCAAGCGAGCGGCCTTCATCCAGATCCGACAACAGGCTTCCACGAGGAACCAACCTGGTCGCCACCGCAATAATTGTGCTCCTTATGTCAACAAGGACTCGTTTCCTGTACTTCCGGCTCGTCGTATGCCACCGTTCAGTTCAGCATCGCCTGCCGCTGCGGTCCAGCGACGAACTAGTGATCCTCGTGACTGAGGTGATCATAATCTTACGCACCACCAAGACACTACCTGACCAGCTTCGTGCAGTTATGACCCTCGAGCAAAAGTATGGACCGTGAAGCCATCAAAATAGCCAACTGGATCGCTTGCTTGCTCAAGAGCAAAATCATTGAGTTCGTTGATTTCCTTAATGAACATAGCATAGACATCGCTGTCATCACCGAAACACACCTGAAGCCGGAGATAAATGTTCACCTCCCCGATTTTCGGCTCGTAAAACTAGACCGGACCAGCTCCCGCGGAGGAGAAATATTGGCTGTCGAGTGCTACCGAGTTTCCAGCTGAAGACGATCGAAGCGGTGGGTGTGGAAGTCTCCACTTCTGTCGGCCCTATTACCATCATTGCGGCCTACTGTCCCAAACAAGTCACCATCAGGGACGGGTTGGTAGCAGACCCTCGGAGAGACATCATCAGACTAACTCGACACCGTGAGAAGTACATCATCGCTGGCGACCTGAACGCCAAACACCAGGCTTTGGGCAACAGTCGACGCAACCAAAACGGCACAATTCTGAACGACGACCTGCAAGAGGCTCACTACACCATGTTAGCACCGGACTCTCCCACCCACTTGAGCCGGTCTGGCGTACACTCCACCATCGACATCTTCGTCAGCAACATGGGAGACATTATTTTGCAACCTGTGACCCACCAGGAGCTGAATTCGGACCACTATCCGGTGGTGGCCAATGTGGGCTCATCCGTCAACCGATTCTAAGCTTCCCGACGCAACTACCATCCCGTCAGCTGGGATCAGTTCCAACACTGTGTCGACTCGACTGTCGACTACGGTGTCCTTCCGGAGACGCCCGAAGAGGTGGAACGGTGTCTGCATTCCATCGAGGAGGCGATATCCCGGGCCAGGGAACAACACGTGCCAGTATCCAGACAGGTGAGCAATACTTTGAACCTTGACAGATCTACCAAAGACCTTATAAGACTCCGTAACACCATCCGAAGGCAGTTGGAGTTGCGCCAAATCCCATCACCTTAAACTCCAAAGGATCCAGAACAAGATCCTTAGGATGGTCCTAAACAGTCCCCCGCGGACTAGAAACTCTGAGATCCACCTCTTGGCTGGAATTCAGACATTAGAAGAACGGAGAGTATTCATCCTGGAAAGGTTCAGAGACACCTGCCTGAGATCAATTCATCAGATCATACGTGATCTAGCGCGTTAAGTTAAGTTATAGTCGTAGTTAGGTAGGTTATCACTTTTTTCAATTCAAACAAAACACACCCCCAAAGGGGTATTCTGTAAACTAGTTGAGAAACACTAATATTAAATTAGAATATCAAATTAAACAAAGATGAAGCGCCAGGTAGGCTAATCAATTAAAAGGATAAATCAATGTACTATCATAATCAACAGAAATGAACAGAATTTTACTACTACTATTTTGTAGTGTCAGGTACGCTATTTCGTAATATGTAAAAGGGAATTCACAAATCGAGTTTCATCAAAATACATGGCATGTTAAGAGATTGAGCTCGTGAGAGAGAATTTACTCTCTCAAATTCCCTTTCCGCACCGGTGCATTACATTCACTTATAATTCTCGCGTCACTTTTCAAAGAGACCAACGTAACATATCCACCATTTTGAGAAAATCGACAGATTATTATTTTAACTGTTTAAAAACAATACATTTTGCAATATTTTTTTAATGAAGTCAGTGAATAATAACTTTGAAAATTCAGTAGAAGCGCCAAAATCACAATTTTACTTTGAATTTCATACTACAATATAGAAAAAAAAAACGCATAGGAGGTTTTGACAAGTCAAGTTGTACATCGGACATGTTACATTGGACGATTTTTCTCAATGACCTAATCAATGGGTGTTACATTGGACGTTTTGTCTATATGATACTAGATTCCCTTTCACATATTTCAGAGTAGAGTACCTAATCAAATAGGATGTTTCCTAAAAGACAACAACGTGCACTTCTTCACGCATGATTTGCCATCTAGCAAGCCACTGAAGGTGGTTTTGCGTGGATTACCGTCGTTCGAGGCGGCTGCGGTGAAATCCGAGCTGTAGCGGCTTGGGCTCAAACCTGAGGCCGTGTACCAGATGAACTGGCGTTCCTGGTGCATTTCACGAAGGGATCCACCAGTCTTGCGGCTCTGTGATCCAAAATTCAGGTTTCAGGTCACCATCAGTTGGGAGCATTACAAACCCCAACATCGTGATGTTACGCAGTGTATGAACTGCCTCTCCTGTGGCCATGGCACCAAAAAATGCCATATGAAGACAAACTGCGGCAAGTGTGCAGGAACTCACTCAACTGCGTCCTGTGAGCAAGTTGATGACATCGAGCCAACGTGTGTCAACTGCGGTGGAAACCACCAAGCCTCCAATCGCGGATGTCCCAAGCGAGTGGAGTTCATTAATATCCGTCGGAAGGCTACAATCAACAACCAGCTCGGTCGCCTCCGTAATCATCGTTCGCCTCCTGTACTCACGAAAGTCCAGTACCCAGCTCTCCAGCCCCGTCGACATATTCTGAACCTAGCCCCGCTTCCACTCAACAACCAACAAGCCAATCCGGCGAGTATCCAAATGATTCCCAACAGTCTCGCTGCTGCTGTGGCCCAACCAATTTCAGGTTCATCCACCGCCCCTGGTTTATCATACGCTGGTGCTGTCTCAGGTGAACCTGTCGAAGATTCTCCGTTCACCTCGGAGGAACTTGTGACGCTCGTGGCCGAGGTCATCATCATCATGCGCACATGCAAGACTCGATCTGAACAGCTACACGCTGCCCTGTCCCTTGTCACTAAGTATGGACCGTGAAGCCATCTAGATCGTAAATTGGAATGCTTACTCTTTGAAGAGCAAAAACATCTAGTTGGTTGACTTTGACAACGAACGACACATCGACATAGTACTCATCACCGAGACTCACTTGAAGCCCGAGCTGAACGTCTTCCTTCCCGACTTCCGACTCGTAAGGCTTGACCGCATCAGCTCCGGGGGAGGGGGAGTGGCCATCGCTGCCGGCTACTACCAAGCTTCCAGCTGAAAATTATCGAAGTTGAGGTGAACACATCGCTTGGTCCAATCACCATCATCGCGGTCTACTGCCCCAAGCAAACCATCATTAGGGACGGCTTGGCCGCAGACCTCCGAAGAGACATCATCAAGCTAACACGACGACGGCAAAATTTCGTCATCGCTGGCGACCTGAACGCCAAGCATCAAGCCTGGGACAATAGTCGGCGAAACCAGAACGGCACAATCCTTTACAACGATCTGCAGGAAGCCCACTACAAAATCCTGTGTCCGGACACTCCCACCCGGTTGAGTCGATACGTAGCTCATGCCACCATCGACATCTTCATCAGCAACATTGGCGATAACATCTCTCAACCTATCGCCTGTCAGGAACTGAGCTCGGACCACTATCCGGTGGTGGCCGAAGCAGGTTCCTCGGCCAATAGGTTTCAAGTTTCCCGGCGAAATTACCATCGTGTCAACTGGCAGCAGTATCAGCTCTGTGTGGACACAGCAATCGATTACGACGTCCTACCGGAGTCGTTCGAAGAACTCGATCAGTGTCTGCAAACCATCGAAGAGGCGATATCCCGTGCCAGAGAGCAACACGTACCAGCGTCTTAGTCATACTCTGAACCTTGATAGCCCAACCAAAGATCTCATCAGGCTCCGTAACACCATTCGTAAGCAGTTCCAGCGTTCTGGGCTGCCCCACTTGAAGACCAATGTCAATAGGCTTACCAAAATTATCCAGGCCAGGATGGTGGAACTCAGAAATAACTATTTTGCCAACAAGATTCGCTCCCTCCCAGATTGTGCAAAACCATTTTGGAAGATGGCCAAAATTTTGAAAAATAAGTTGGCCAACATTTTCTGATTTCACATAATCTTGGTCAAACCATGGTGAACCCCCATGAGCCTGCCGTACTGGAGGAAATGTGTCGAATCGCTGAAACCCCCGTAGTAGTGCATGATGATAGTAGACTATCGGCTGATGAGGTGATAGCAGCTATTAGAAGCAATAAAAACATGAAGGCCGCGGGTATCGATGGTGTAGTCAACCTTAAGTATTGATTTCTTCAACCATCTTACCCTTATCTTCAACAAATGTTTGGAGCTTGGCTATTTCCCTGCATCCTGGAAGTTAGCCAAAGCGATTCCAATACACAAGCCTGGCAAAGATCCTTCTAGTGCCAAAAGCTATCGCCCCATCAGCCTCTTGTCCTCCATCTCGAAGCTATTCGAAAAGTTGATACTCAGCCGTCTGCTCGTGTTTTTAAATGATAATAACATCTTTCTCAAAGAGCAATTCGGGTTTAGGAAAGGGCACTCTACCATCCACCAACTCGCACGGATTATTAACATCATCAAGCGGAATAAGTCCATTTCCAATACATCTGCCATGGCATTGTTGGACGTCGAGAAGGCGTTCGACAATGTCTGGCATGATGGCCTAGTGTACAAGCTGCATCGATACAACTTTCCGATCTACCTCGTGAAGATCATCAAAAACTACTTGTCGGGCAGATCATTCCAGGTCTACTTGAACAATGTCCCCTCTGATACGTTCAACGTTGATGCAGGGGTACCTCTGGGATAGCCTGCTTGGGCCTATTCTATTCAACATTTTCACGTCAGACGTTCCTCCCCTGCCGGGTGGTGGCATCCTGTCAATGTTCGCAGATGACACCTCCATCATCTATAAGGGTCGAGTGATCCGCGCTCTGGCGAGTAAACTACAATCAGGCCTGGATGTTCTGTCCGACTATTTCAAGGGATGGAAGAGTTGTATCAATGCAGCTAAAACACAAACCATTCTGTTTCCACACTCGAATTCACCTCGACTTGTTCCATCTTGATAGCACTCCCATTTAATGGTCGAGTGAAGTAGTCTACCTTGGTCTCACCCTCGATAGCAAATCCACCAAGTGTAACATCTTGATCAGGTCGCTCTACCCTCTGATAAACAGGAAGACCACCCTGTCCCTCAAAAACAAGCTTGCTGTCCACAAGCAGATCATTCTGCCGGCTATTGAGTATGGTATGCCAATCTGGGAGAGTTGGGCTAAGTGCCACCACCTGAAGCTTCAGAGGATCCAAAACAAGATCCTCAGAATGATCCTTAACAGTCCACCGCGAACTCGTAATTCTGAGATTCATCACCTGGCCGGTTTTCAAACACGCGAGGAGCGAAAGACGTCCACGCTGGAAAGGTTCAGAGTCGCCTGTATGCGATCAAACCACCAGATCATTCGTGATTTGGCAACCTAGTTTAAGTAGTTAGGTAGCTTCCTGTGCCCTAGTAGGTAGATTATCATTTTTTTTAAATTCAAACGAAAACAATCCCATTAAAGGGTATCAAACGCAATCATCACATTAGAATAACCAATTAACTAGAACAAACATGAAGAGCCAAAGGCTAATCAATTGAAATGTTAAACCAAATGTTGAAACATAAAAAACAAAAAATAAACGTAAATTTTACTACTCACATATTAATCTAAATGCGTATATAAAGGTACCAGACATATTTTGCACTGCACTGTCCTCTGTGATCTATTAACGGAAAACAGATTATACGTAGTTTTCGATAGATGTCACCGCAAATAACAACAGTGACATCTGATGAAACATGAATGCAAATGCTTGACAAAATCATAAATTTGTAAAATTTTTGAACCATAAATCATATTCCACATCTCCTTTTTCCCTCTCCCCATTCATACAATTGTCATCCACTAACCTCGAGAAGACCGCGGTAATCGGTTCAAATCCTTTAACTTTAGATTTAAGACATTAATTATGTAAAACGCAAATGATAACTTGGCTCTGTAAAGTTTATTCGATCACAATTTCAGTTGTTCCATTCTTGTTATGTCTCGTATGCAAAGCGATATGCATTTACTGGAAAACGACCAGCGGCAGCTTTATCCTGACAGAATATGAGAATGACATGATAAACTTTCTTCGTCAATAACTATGTCAACAGTTTCCTTCAATCTTCTCGCCTGACAACTACCGTTCTGATTCGTATTTTGAACACTTAAGGCACTTATCTTTGAGGAGCTTCGAATTTCGGACACGTACGATAACATTCACTGTATAATCTAATTTTATTCGATTTCATACCTACGTTATATTTCGTTAATCTTATGAGATTATTAAATAAATGCATAAAACTGTCTTATCGTCTCTGTCTTTTCAACGTAAAAAAAATGTGATTGATACGTCGGACACTTTATCTTTTAAGAATATTGTGTAAGACCACGGGGGCTGATTATAGGAACAAGCGTGATAGGTTTTTAATGTTTATATAATATAGGTGTATAGGTATTTCAAGAAATCACCATTGCACCATTTGTTTAAGGCAATACATCTTCAATATTTTATCTCGCCGTTACAATGCATGAGCAAATCGAATTAAAATCTTTTGTCATCTCGATTGGATCGTGCTGTTATATGGCTGTCAGTCAGCTTTAAACGACTATTCTTATTATGATACTCACACTTAGTTGCGACCAAATTTACGCCTCGTTAGTTGCACTAATTTGAATTATTCTGAGTACAACTTTGTTCACCGAATTAAACACCACAAAAATACCTCAAGGCAATGATTTCTCCACCATACAGCTGAACACTCTTGATAAGGACTAACTTGACTTCACCGTCACGTCGCTCTTATAAAAGGGTTGTGATGAACCAATCTGCTCCGCAGCGTTGAATTCCGATAACGATAATACATATCAAATCCACAATCTCTTACTGGCGAGCAGGGCTGAGCTTTGTCATGTCATTGACAGACTTTTACGCGCTACAAAATTGTTTTTCACATAGTCTTTCATTTTAATTGATCCTCAAAAAAAACCTTCATCAAAATCTCATTTATTTTTCGTTAATGACAAAGATTCACCTGGCAGCAAAAGGTGTAATTTCGTGCATTCTGTAAGAGAGTGTTTACTCATTCGTATGGAGAAATTTCTTAAAGCATAGGTAACTCAGCGCATAAATTTCTCCCAACGAATGACTAAAAGTCATTCACTCTCTGAGTCAAATTCGTTTTCAGTGTAAGCATTTGGCGACAAAAATCTATTTTTTGGGTTTGATTTCCGGTGGTAAATAAAGAAGTTGATTGTTGATTGGTTTATCGGTTTTATCAGCTCAATTTGAAATATCGATAACAGGCCTGTCATGGTGGTTACACATCGTTGCTTGATTTTTTTTTTTATCAAAACTTACTTGGAGCAGTTCCACGCCAAACGACGAATCGATCAGACTCGACCTTCTCTAATGTGTATGAAAGTTTGAGTAATTGTTTGTAATGGGTAATGATTCACATTCTTGCTAAAATTCGGGCCATTCAGATCTTGCAAAGTCTCCAATGGCGTCCTTGAAATTTTTTAAAAAAATGGTATCACGAAGACAGCTTTTTTGATCGGAATGACGGCGTAGACAAAGTTGTAGAGAAAAATAATGTTTGTCTGGCAAAAATATTCATGTCCAGTAGCGTCTGGTAGATGACCTTTTCGTGGTGCGTTACTGGCATTAAAATATACCAGGAAGCCTAGTCCGAACTACTTCAAACTAGGGTAACAGGATTGTTTTGTAATCAAAGGAACACATATTAGTCCTTTTTACTTTTTATGCCTTCAAGACTCAGCTTTGTCCATCGAGGATGATCTTGAAACAAGGGAAAATTGAGTTAGGTAGTTATCTTTTAATCTACGTGATTCATAATCTATTATTCTCTGTTCCCTAGTTGGAAGTGGCTAAGACTAGGATTTTGATGCATGGTCAGGAATCCATTTTTGACTGACAAAGGGGCACATTTGGAGGGTGTTCCAATTCTACGAAGAGTATAAAAAGCGGGACCTTACAATTAGAGTCGGATCCATGCGATAAAGGCAAGAATGATAACTGAAAAAATATCGAATACTTCAACATTTCTCAATAATGATGGAGTAATACGACACTAAACTAAGGACACGAGGTACATCACAATGGATGACATAACTGGTCGCAGTTGATTTATGCCCCAAACAGAGGAAACAAATTTTCAAAAAATATTTTTTTGACGTAGGATTGCGTCTTTTGGGGTGCCATTTAAAAAAACCAAAATCGACCACCCACCTCCGAACTTGAACATGAATCCGGTATTGGACTTCCGATCCGAAACTTTACCAGCCCAATCAGCGTCAACAAAGCATTCCAGTTTCTGGTCTTCATCAGCTCCTAGGTGCAACTCATGGTCGACCGTCTCCTTCAAATAGCGAAGTACCTTCTTGGCTTGAACCCAGTCAGCCGGCGTTGGTTTCGTTACACGACGTCCTAGGACAGAAGTAGATATTGCAATGTCTGGACGACTGCTTATGGCGATATACAACAGAGCACCAATCAGACTTTGGTATTGATCCTTCTCCACAAGCTCAGAACTCTCCTCCTGCTGCTGTTGTAAATAGCCGCTCGCCATTGGTACCCGTGACGCATTAGCCTTCTCCATTCCAAACCGGGCAAGAATCTTCTTGATGTACGATTTTTGGTTGAGCACATAGGGGCCTCATAGCCTAGTCAGTAAAGGCACGGTATTACCAAGCCGGAGGCGGCGGGTTCGATTCCCGGTCCGGTCGAGGGAATCTTTCGGGTTGGAAATTTTCTCAACTTCCCTGGGCATAGAGTATCATTGTGCTTGCCACATAATATACAAATTCATGCATTGGTAATTTGCATCGAAAGCTCTCAATTAATAACTGTGGAAGTGCATTTAGAACACTAAGTTGAGAGCACGCAATAAGCTAATATGCGCTAAGCAATAAGCTTGAAATGCGAACAAGAAGAAGAAGAACATAGCCGCTACTTGCCTTACGCACTTGAATCCCCAAGAAACACGTAAGGTCTCCCAGCTCGGCTATCTTAAAATGTTGCTCCAAAACTTTCACCAGCACTTGATACTCCGGTTCGGTATTACAAGCAACGATGAGATCGTTTACGTACAACAACACATATACGTATTGACCGTTGGACTGCTTAGAATAGAGACAGGGTTCCGTCTACAGGTAGCTTAACTATATCCCATGTATCGTTTTCGTGCAAGGAAGCCATCTCCTCTGCAATGGCTGCTTTCCACTTGTCGCTCTCAGGGCTCGCCATGGCTTCTGCATGGCTTCTTGGTTCACCTGCTACAGCTGCAGCTAGACCAATTGATTTTCTGAACCTCACTGGTGGGACTCCAATGTTTGCCCTGGTAGATTTACGCAATTCCACCGGAACATCTTCCAGCTCCTCCTGAACCGATGCATTCTCAAATCCTAGAAAGCCCAAAGCATCATCGAATCCGAAATACTCATCATTCGAATAGAAGTCCTGATCGTTACATTCGTCCTCCGGTGGAAGTTCCAAATGATCCTCTTGCTTGGATTGATTTTCCAAACGCACGATCACCTCTTCTTCAACGTCCTGAACAGCTTCATCAGAATATTCAGAAACATCGGAGTCTTCACAAGTAGGACCGCTCTTGATTTGCGTCGTCCCTTGATCGAGTTCTACAAAACGCCCATCTCAACTAACCATGATCCTACCTGTACGCACAGCCAGGAGCCTGTATGCTTTGTGTTCGGAAGAGTAACCCACAAAGGTGAGTTTATTGGCTTTAATATCGAACTTATTCCTTTTCTGAGGAGGAATCCACGCTTAGGCACCACACCCGAAAACTTTCATACCTTTCAAATCGGGCTTCCACCCGAACCAAAGTTAAAATGGAGTTTTCTAGACAGCTGCAGATGGCAGCCTGTTTTGTATGTAAGCGGCCGTATTGACTGCTTCTGCCCAAAAATGCTGTGGCAACTCTACGTCCAACAACATACACAAACCCATCTCGTTTAGCGTACGATTTTTCCGCTTCGCCACCCCGTTCTGCTGGGGAGGAGGCATACTCGGCAGTGAATTCGGGTTTGATTGCCTCTTCCGCATAACATTTACGAATACTTTTGCTGGTGTACTCACCCCCTCTGTCCGAGCGTATGGTCTTGGGCTTCTTACCTAGCTGGTTCTGAGTGAATCGGACATAGTCCCGAATCTTGTCTTCGACCTCTGATTTTTCCTTCAGGAAATACACCATAGTATACCTACTATGATCGTCAATCATGGTCATATAGTACCTACAGCCGCCGGGAGTCACAGTCATTGGACAGCACACGCTTTTTTTTTTTTTTACACTTCCCGAAACTGATCGGTAACGGAACCGACTGGGCCCATAACCTGTCGGAATGGCCACAATGGAAAAGGAAACTCGTATCACGGAAAGAATAAAAACACGTTGATTACTGTTTGCAAGAGAGAACACGAATAAGGTTTTATTTACCGTGAATAGAAAGGGATTATAGTTTCTCTTCGTCGATGATGTTGTCGCCTCACGAGGGGCTCAACACATCCAAGCAATCTAACACCATCTGATAGAGCAAGCTTCCTTTATCGACTGGCATTGTTAGTTTGCGTGGGAGTGTTTTGATTCTCGAGAATTTTTTGTTTAAAGAAGCCATTGTTTACGTTTGGTTGTTCCACCTATTTCAATTGTTGGTCTAGAAATTTGGTCTATAAAAGGATGCAACTTCGTCCTATCGAAGATGAACCTCGATCTAGAAAGGATCAGCATGTGGAATAGCGCTTCTTTTTCACTCTTTATCATTCATATGTAACCACATTGTTGACGTCACTTTCACTTCTCGCATAAAAACTGATGAGGATGAAAGAGATAGTGTTTTCATCATGTTTAAATCACGAGCCAAGTACATCATCTCACAACCGCACATATAACGAACTGTAAAGTCAAGTGATAGCACGCCCAACAATGCATTAGCTCCTAAATAACATTGACAGATTCTTTTAGTAGATTTTTTCTTTGCACCCCCATGGACATGTATGGATACTTCCAGCTATTTCCAACACATAGTTCGATAAAAGAAGCTATTATCTAGCATCTAATAGGGAAAATTCGGCAAGAAACGGATTTGTAGCCAAGTTATTAACGAAAGAGAAAGTGGAAGAGGTGGTGGACCTAATGCATTGGTCGGCTTGATAGTTTTTTCGAAGGGCCTATACGGTAAATGAATATGACTCATATTTGAATCCCGATCACTCCAATTCGCAAAAACGTAAGTCACTCGTAGAATGAGTAAATGTTTACTCAAATATAATTAAACGTCACTCATACTTGATTATTTTTTTTTTAAACTTTATTAGAGAGATTTCTAGCCGTTGGCTAGTTCATCTCTATGTATATGATTAAATGTCACTCACAGGCATCGAAAGCTCTCAATTAATAACTGTGGAAGTGCATCTAGAACACTAAGTCGAGAGCACGCAATAAGCTAATTTGCGATAAGCAATAAGCTTGAAATGCGAGGAAGAAGAAGAACAGCCTGACATAAGAGGTAAAAATCCAAAAAATAATTAAAAAAAAAAGTTCCCACAATACTATTCCAATACCAAAGTATGATAATACAATACCAAAACAATACCACACAGATACTCTTTTGGTATCCAAATATCAATTTTTGTTATTTACAAAGTATTTTGCATGTATTTTTTTTGGTATTATTCTTTGGTATTTTACCTCCTATGTCATGCTGGTGCAACGTTCGGAAAAACTCAAAAACTCAAAACTCATGCATGAGCTTATGAGACTATGAGTTTTGCCTCACAAAATTCAACGTCGCAAAAATCACCGATTAGTTTTCAGGTTCAAAAATTCATTTATTTATATTTTGGCGTTATTTATTGGAGAACTAACAAAACAGGCATAACCATGGTATCAATTGACGTTTGAGTAGTTTTTATGAGTTTAAAGTTGGAATTGTTTTTCGACGTTGCGAGTGTCAGTGCAAGGAACAAGCAGAGGAGATAACTTCGAAGAAAAAGAAAGTTGCACTTACCAACAAAAATTAAATAAACGCCCTATTCAATGCTTAAATCAAAAACAAATATGCAACAGAAGGATGTATATGTTAATAACTAAAATACAAAGAATGATTAACTAAAATAAACTTCAATAAAACTATTGTTTTGTTACTAAAAGTATAGCAACCCTATTAGAAATTACATGTCGAATTCCGATAACGATATTACATAGCAAATCCACAAACTCGTACTGGTGAGCAGGGCTGAGCTTTGTCATGTCATTGACAGACTTTTGCGCGCTACAAAATTGTTTTCCACATAGTCTTTGATAGGACTGATCCTCAAAAAAAAAACCTTCGTCAAAATCTCATTTATTTTTCGTTAATGACAAAGATTCACCTGGTAACAAAAGGTGTAATTTCGTGCATTCTGTAAGAGAGTGTTAACTCATTCGTATGGAGAAATTTCTTAAAGCATAGGTAACTCAGCGCATAAATTTCTCCCAACGAATGACTAAAATTCATTCACTCTCTGAGTCAAATTCGTTTTAAGTGTAAGCATTTGGCGACAAAAATCTATTTTTTGGGTTTGATTTCCGGTGGTAAATAAAGAAGTTGATTGTTGATTGTTGATTGGTTTATCGGTTTTATTAGCTCAATTATAAATATCGATAACAGGCCTGTCATGGTGGTTACTCATCGTTACTTGATTTTTTTTATCAAAACTAACTTGGAGCAGTTCCACGCCAAACGACGAATCGATCAGACTCGACCTTCTCCAATTTGTATGAAAGTTTGAGTGATTCTTTGTTATGGGTAATGATTCACATTCTTGCTAAAATTCGGGCCATTTAGATCTTACAAAGTCTCCAATGGCGTCCTTGAAAATTTTCAAAAAAAAAGGGTGTCACGAAAATGGCTTTTCTGATCGGAATGACGTCGTACACAAAGTTGTAGAGAAAAATAATGTTTGTCTGGCAAACATATTCATGCCCAGTAGCGTCTGGTAGATGACCTTTTCGTGGTGCGTTACTGGCATTAAAATCTACCAGGAAGCCTAGTCCGAACTACCTCAAACTAGGGTAACAGGATTGTTTTGTAATCAAAGGAACACATATTAGTCCTTTTTACTTTTTATGCCTTCAAGACTCAGCTTTGTCCATCGAGGATGATCTTGAAACAAGGGAAAATTGAGTTAGGTAGTTATCTTTTAATCTACGTGATTCATAATCTTTTATTCTCTCTTCCCTAGTTGGAAGTGGCTAAGACTAGGATTTTGATGCATGGTCAGGAATCCATTTTTGACTGACAAAGGGGCACATTTGGAGGGTGTTCCAATTCTACGAAGAGTATAAAAAGCGGGACCTTACAATTAGAGTCGGATCCATGCGATAAAGGCAAGAATGGTAACTGTAAAAGTATCGAATACTTCAACATTTCTCAATAATGATGGAGTAATACGACACTAAACTAAGGACACGAGGTACATCACAATGCATGAAATAACTGGTCGCAGTTGATTTATGTCCCAAACAGAGGAAAAAAATATTCAAAAAATATTCAAAAGATATTTTTTTGACGTAGAATTGCGTCTTTTGGGGTGCAATTTAAAAAACCAAAATCGACCACGTTACGAAAAGTGGTCAGGCTTTGACCACTTATAACTCTGTCAATAGCGGATGGATATTAATTCTAAACAAGCCAATCGATTGTAATGCCATCTACAAATCTAATAAACTTCTAATATATAAATAAGATTTTTTTATACTATGCCAATATGGTCTAGATCTTGCACTACCAGGAAAAAAAGCACTTCAAAGGATTAAGAACAAAGTTCTGAAGAATATTTTGAAGTTACCACCCTGGTAAAGTACTACAGAAGTACATAGAATTTTGAATGTTGAGACTTTAGACCAAAATGTCCATCAAAATAATTAATAATTTCAGGGAAAAAATATTCAATTGCAACGATTAATTCCCTTTATACTTAGATAAGATATAGTTCTTGTTTTTAGTTTGATGTCAAACTACAAAACAAAAAAAAAGTTTTTTACGGCATTTAAAAGGGCGTATGTAATTCTCAATATTTTGACAAAATTAAAGGTATGTTATTTTTTAAACTCGTATAAAATCAATTTGAATTTATTCATATTTTTTACTATATTTGGGTATATCTTTTTTATTAAAAGAGATACAGGCAACAAATTCCGGTAAAAAAAATTCGTCTAAAAGAGTTTTAAAATTCTCTAGAAGATAACATTCATGAGAAATTTCAAATAAAAAAGTTATTGCTAAAAAACTATTTTTTCCAGGAACACCCTAAGTCAACTCCGAAAAAATACTCTAAAATGAGAACGATAAGAGATAGAAAAAAATTTCTTCGACAAAATTGCTTGCAATTAACTTAGCGACAACTTTTTTAAACAACACATGTTTTTATTTTGTAAAACAAAAAAGTTAGTTTTAAAAATTCCCTTATTTGAGGACCACCCTGACGTTTGCAAACACCAAAAGAAGGGAATTTTTAAGAACAAAAACTTCTTCGAAGACACTAAATGTCCAAATATTGAAACAAATGTACTAGCACATTTTATATAAATTTGTCATTAGAGTGCTCCTATGAAATCCATTTTTTGCCAATAACTTTTTTATTTGAAATTTCTCATGAAAGTTATCTTCTAGAGAATTTTAAAACTCTTCTAGACGAATGTTTCATACTCAAATTTGTTGCCTGTATCTCTTCTAATAAAAAAGATATACCCAATTATAGTAAAAAATATGACTAAATTCAAATTGATTTTATACGAGTTTTAAAAATAACATACCTCCAATTTTGTCATATTATTGAGAATAACATACGCCCTTTCAAATGCCGTAAAAAAACTTTTTTTTTTGTTTGCCCCAACCATATTAACATTTGAAAAGTGCATATTTTTAGTATAAAAACGTCAATAATTCTTGATCGGCGAAAGATATTGACAAGCTTTGTGCAGCAAAAACTTGCGCCTTTTTAAGATCTAAAAGTTATCTCAAGACACCTTTGCTGAGAAATTTGAAATAAGAAAACTAGAACAAAAAAAAACTGTTTTTTCAAGAGCCACCCTAACTCAACTCAAGAAAATAGCTCTAAATCGGCCAATTTAAGAGATACAAAAAAGTTATCTCCAACAAAGTTGCTTGAAATTTGCTCAGCTATAACTTTCCCGAAGAATGTATACCTTAATTTATTCAAACAAAAAAGTTAGATTTTTGATTTTAATGATAATAGGAACCACCCTAGAATTCATTGTCATGAAAATGAGGGCCTAACTATAAGGAATAACTTTGTAGAAGAGACTTTTAGTCTAAAGTTTCAGTTTCAGGCTCAAATCATATCATTCCACCTAAATCTGCATTCTGGACCACTGTGCATTGTTCGGACCTACCTCTCCTTCCTGCATGACCAGCCATCATCAACATGTATTCGCGGAATCACCAAAACCAGTGCTATTCTAATGCTAGCAGCTGAAGGACTACCAAAAGACAGAAATCTCCTGCACGAAATTTTCCTGGACGTCCATGAAGAACTTGGAATTACTCGAAACGACGCCTTGGCAGACCTGCAATCCTACCGTACATTCCTGTCCAGTGAACGCACGCAACGGCTACAATCTACTAGGGAGGCCGCCCTCAAATTTTACAATCCTGTAAATTTTCAACGCCGCTGACGCACCTTGAGGAAGACTCATTATTTCTATATAACGATGCTCGGCATGAGACTGAGGTAACTAATAATAACAATGACCATACTTTATCAACCGACGTATTTCCAACAATTTCTTCACACAGACAGAATGCAACTGAAATTTTGATTTATTGTCAAAATTTCAATCGCATGAAAAGCGCAGCTAAAATGAAGGAAATTTATCAACATTTATTATGCTCATCCTTTTCGGTCATTCTGGCAACTGAAACAAGCTGGGACGAAAGCGTAAAAAGTGAAGAAATCTTTGGAAATGCCTTTAATGTATTCAGAGACGACAGAAATTTTCATGCAACACAGAAGAAGTCAGGTGGTGGAGTTCTTATAGCTCTTTCGGCCAATTTTAACTCAGAAATTATCTTTACACCAAAATTTACAGAATTTGAGCATATTTGGGTGAAATCACACATAGCCGGTGAAACGCACGTGTTCGCCTCAGTGTATTTTCCACCAGACCATGCTCATAAAAGCACTTATGAAGCCTTCTTCCAAAGTGCTGAACAAATTCTATCTGACCTTCCTCCTGATGTTAAAGTTCACGTCTATGGAGACTTTAATCAACGCCATGCTGACTTCATTCTGGACTCTGAAAATGAATGTATCTTACTCCCAGTCGTTGGGGATAATGAAACATTGCAGTTCATTTTTGACAAAACTGCTAATTTAGGACTGAACCAAATTAACCACATCAAAAACCAACAAAATTGCTATTTGGACTTTTTACTAACGAATATTTATGAAGATTTCTGTGTGACCGAATCATTAAATCCACTGTGGAAAAATGAAGCGTTTCACACAGCAATCGAATATTCTTTATTTATGCGATCAACTGAATTTAGCTATCAGTACTGCATTTGAAGAATATAATGCAAAAACTGAATGTGAAATAAAGTCCTGTCCGAAGAACTTCTTTAATTACGTAAAAACGAAATTAAAATCTGACAATTTTCCTTCAATAATGCATCTAGACGAAAATGTCGGTGATAGTTCGGAAAAAAAAACTGTAATCTATTCGCAAAAATTTTTCAAGAAATTTATACGACATTTTCTGAAGAAGATCGTGACCGCGATTATTTTGCATTTTTCCAGAATTTTCAAGGGACATTGGCCTCAATCAACTTCAAGTGCAGGACATTTTGCAGGCTTTAAAAAATTTAGATGCCTCAAAAGGTCCTGGACCTGACGGAATTCCTCCAGTATTTATTAAATGTCTAGCAATGGAACTCACTGCTCCATTGTTTTGGCTTTTTAATATGTCCCTGGAATCCGGAACCTTCTCTAAAATTTGGAAAAGCTCATTTCTAGTACCTATCTTTAAATCTGGTCGAAAATCTGACGTACGTAATTATCGTGGTATAGCCATTATCTCTTGCATTCCTAAGCTTTTCGAGTCAATTATCAACGAAAAATTATTTCTCCAAATCAAAAATAAATAGAATTACTGACATGCAACACGGCTTTTTCAAGGGTCGTTCGACCTCGACCAACTTACTTGAATTTATAGACTATTCATTGAATGCAATGGATAATGGAAACCACGTAGAAGCTCTCTATACAGACTTTAGCAAGGCATTTGACCGCATTGACATACCAATGTTACTCTTTAAACTGCAAAAAATTGGAATTAAGTCAGTGCTCCTGAAATGGCTTGAATCATATTTAACTAACCGCCAACAAATAATTAAATTCAACGGAAAGAAATCGAGCCCAATTCAAGTCACTTCAGGCGTCCCCCAAGGCTCTCATTTGGGACCTCTCCTTTTTATTCTATACGTAAACGATATATCTTACATTCTCAAAAAACTTAAATTGCTTATTTATGCCGACGACATGAAGCTCTTTTTGGAAATAAGAAATGAAGAAGACATCAATATATTCCGGAATGAAATACACATATTCTACGTATGGTAATTGAATGTAAAAAAATGTAACTTAATATCATTTAGTAGAAAAAGAACAACTTCAAACATTTCAATTGCATTAGGAAATCAAACTGTAGACAAATGTGAAAGAGTTAGGGATTTAGGAATTATCTTAGACTCTAAGCTAACTTTCATAGACCATTACAATACAATTATTCACAGGGCAAATAACATGCTAGGCTTTATCAAGCGCTTTTGCTATAACTTTCAGGACCCTTACACAATTAAAACACTATATATTGCCTACGTGAGGTCAATACTGGAATATTGCAGCATTGTATGGTCTCCATTTTCAATCACGCACGAAGAAAGATTAGAATCAGTACAAAAACAATTTCTATTATACGCTCTTAGTAAATTAGGTTGGACTTCATTTCCTCTTCCATCATATGAAGCACGCTGCATGCTTATAAACATACAAACATTAAAAGAGCGTCGTGAATATGCAATGGTTTCATTTGTAAATGATATCGTTTCGCAGCGAATTGACTCAACAGAACTTTTATCAAAATTAAATTTCCATGCACCCACTCGGCAACTCCGAAATCGAAATTTATTTGCCATAAAACATCATCGCACAAATTATGCAAAATATGGGCCATTAAACCGCATGATGGCCTCTTACAATAAACACTGCGAAACCATTGACTTTACAATGTCTCGGCATAAACTAAAGCAATATTTTTATTCCATAAGAAATAACAACTCATAAAAGAAAAGACAAGAAAGCTGACACTACTTTTTTTTTATATAAATATATATTTAAGAAAACAAAACTGTATTAGTTGTACTAGTCTACGTTGGTTGACGAAATAAATAAATAAATAAATAAATAAATAAATAAATAAATAGATTATAAAATAAATGCATAAAACTGTCTTATCGTCTCTGTCTTTTCAACGTAAAAAAAATGTGATTGATATGTCGGACACTTTATCTTTTAAGAATATTGTGTAAGACCACGGGGGCTGATTAAAGGAACAAGCGTGATAGGTTTTTAATGTTTATATCATATAGGTGTATAGGTATTTCAAGAAATCACCATTGCACCATTTGTTAAAGGTAATACATCTTCAATATTTTATCTCGCCGTTACAATGCATGAGCAAATCAAATTAAAATCTTTTGTCATCTCGATTGGATCATGCTGTTATATGGCTGTCAGTCAGCTTTAAACGACTATTCTTATTATGATACTCACACTTAGTTGCGACCAAATTTACGCCTCGTTAATTGCACTAATTTGAATTCTTCTGAGTACAATTTTGTTCACCGAATTAAACACCACAAAAATACCTCAAGGCAATGATTTCTCCACCATACAGCTGAACACTCTTGATAAGGACTAACTTGACTTCACCGTCACGTCGCTCTTATAAAAGGGTTGTGATGAACCAATCTGCTCCGCAGCGTTGAATTCCGATAACGATAATACATATCAAATCCACAATCTCTTACTGGCGAGCAGGGCTGAGCTTTGTCATGTCATTGACAGACTTTTGCGCGCTACAAAATTGTTTTTCACATAGTCTTTCATTTTAATTGATCCTCAAAAAAAACCTTCATCAAAATCTCATTTATTTCTCGCTAATGATAAAGATTTGCCTGGCAGCAAAAGGTGTAATTTCGTGCATTCTGTAAGAGAGTGTTTACTCATTCGTATGGAGAAATTTCTTAAAGCATAGGTAACTCAGCGCATAAATTTCTCCCAACGAATGACTAAAAGCCATTCACTCTCTGAGTCAAATTCGTTTTAAGTGTAAGCATTTGGCGACAAAAATCTATTTTTTGGGTTTGATTTCCGGTGGTAAATAAAGAAGTTGATTGTTGATTGGTTTATCGGTTTTATCAGCTCAATTTGAAATATCGATAACAGGCCTGTCATGGTGGTTACACATCGTTGCTTGATTTTTTTTTTATCAAAACTTACTTGGAGCAGTTCCACGCCAAACGACGAATCGATCAGACTCGACCTTCTCCAATTTGTATGAAACTTTGAGTGATTCTTTGTTATGGGTAATGATTCACATTCTTGCTGAAATTCGGGCCATTCAGATCTTGCAAAGTCTCCAATGGCGTCCTTGAAATTTTTCAAAAAGTTGTAGAGAAAAATAATGTTTGTCTGGCAAAAATATTCATGCCCAGTAGCGTCTGGTAGATGGTCTTTTCGTGGTGCGTTACTGACATTAAAATCTTCCAGGAAGCCTAGTCCGAACTACTTCAAACTAGGGTAACAGGATTGTTTTGTAATCAAAGGAACACATATTAGTCCTTTTTACTTTTTATGCCTTCAAGACTCAGCTTTGTCCATCGAGGATGATCTTGAAACAAGGGAAAATTGAGTTAGGTAGTTATCTTTTAATCTACGTGATTAATAATCTATTATTCTCTGTTCCCTGGTTGGAAGTGGCTAAGACTAGGATTTTGATGCATGATCAGGAATCCATTTTTGACTGACAAAGGGGCACATTTGGAGGGTGTTCCAATGCTCCGAAGAATATAAAAAACGGGACCTTACAATTAGAGTCGGATCCATGCGATAAAGGCAAGAATGGTAACTGTAAAAGTATCGAATACTTCAACATTTCTCAATAATGATGGAGTAATACGACACTAAACTAAGGACACGAGGTACATCACAATGCATGAAATAACTGGTCGCAGTTGATTTATGTCCCAAACAGACGAAAAAAATATTCAAAAAATATTCAAAAGATATTTTTTTGACGTAGAATTGCGTCTTTTGGGGTGCAATTTAAAAAACCAAAATCGACCACGTTACGAAAAGTGGTCAGGCTTTGACCACTTATAACTCTGTCAATAGCGGATGGATATTAATTCTAAACAAGCCAATCGATTGTAATGCCATCTACAAATCTAATAAACTTCTAATATATAAATAAGATTTTTTTATACTATGCCAATATGGTCTAGATCTTGCACTACCAGGAAAAAAAGCACTTCAAAGGATTAAGAACAAAGTTCTGAAGAATATTTTGAAGTTACCGCCCTGGTAAAGTACTACAGAAGTACATAGAATTTTGAATGTTGAGACTTTAGAACAAAATGTCCATCAAAATAATTAATAATTTCAGGGAAAAAATATTCAATTGCAACGATTAATTCCCTTCATACTCAGATAAGATATAGATCTTGTTTTTAGTTTGATGACAATTGTTATACTGAATTGCCTGAAGTGAAACAAGGCTGATCTTTCATAAAGACTCGATGGTCCCATGATCTCGAACAGACTTGCTGGAAATATAAATTTCATGTTCATACCAACATAAAGGTACAGCCTAGGTCCTAAAGGCAACTTATTCCTCGTCCATAAATTATTTTAATATAATGTGAAAAAAAAACATTACCCATGTAATGGATCTGTACAGTAAAGGTACCAGCTTGGGTTAGATTTTTTTCACATGATGTTAATATTTAGGGGGGCTTCAGCCCCGTATTTTTCCCCTCCTGTCAAAGTTCATTCATGAGTAAATATTCATCTAAGCTTTCTTCAAATTGAATTCAAGTATAGGGTTTAACATATCATCATACACCAATCGATCTCTTTGTCTCGTATCAACTAAAAATACACAACTACCACATTGCTTTACGCTGGAATGCATGCAATGCGATTGTATCTTCAAATATTATTACTGCCGCACGGCCGTAGAATTCAAATCAAATTTGCATTCCGCTCACTCAAATTCGCTAAAACACAGGATAGTCATAGACTGAGTAAAATTTTTCTCGGTTTTCCTCCAATGAGGATTTTTCTCGATTTTTAGGAAAATCGAGGGAACTTTTGCTCAATCTAGAAGTATACCTGAAGACTGTTTTCATTATTATTATAATTATTACTCAGTCTATAAGTAACCTGCTTTCTAGAGAATATGAGTAAATGGAACTCAAATTTGAGTTGAATTCTACAGCCATGTGTATCTCACTTGTGAGTATATCAATAAAGTAGTACACCGTAGTTTTACAAGCACCTATTTAAAATATCCTTCTGATACGGATATGAACTTAGTTTAACAGAATAATTAGTATTCCTTAAGTATAATCGCTTATTGCTTTACAATGCATATTATATGGGAGTATTCGCCATTAAGCAGTGGTAGTGGTTAAGTAGCATTGTCATCACGGGCAACATCCTTCCCGCAGCCAGAGTAATAATCCGCAGCAGTAGCGTCGAAATACACTGCTCGGACAGAAACACCATGAAGCTCAAGTAGTGGTAAAGAAACGGTGGACGAAAAACGGCGAAAGTAAACAGTAAGGTCACTATGCTTTCAAGTATTTTGGTCGTAAGAACACGAAGGTTCGAAGCAGCAGCATCAACACAATGCGAGGTATCTGCTAAACTGGTGTAGTGTGTAACCAGTATCCTGATTAACTGGTTCAGAAGTTATTAGTTAGTAAGTTTTTGAGGTTAAGGCCCAGTTAGGTCCAGGGGGATTGCCACCGTTTATTGGAACCCTAACCGATGAGTTTAGTTTCCGTCGGCGGGCACTCTCTAAAACTCATCGAGCCGGTACCCCATACAGGGAACCCTTGGAGTCTTCATTCCTTGAAGGACTACACCCATCAAACCATCCGCGACCCTATGTAGGATGAGCCAAAGAAGCTAAATCACACACAATAACCGTGAGCCCAGTACCCACGATTCAGACTACGAAGTATCCATCATCTTATACCCTGGACAGACTATGGCTTATATCATGTAATATAGGCTGTCTTGAAATGAGCACTCATACATAGGATTTCCAGTGAAAACTAGATGTATGAGTGCTCATTGCAGCCTATATTACATGATATAAGCCATAGCCTGTCCAGGGTATTAGGTATAAGTTTGATCATTTATTCCGTCTTACCCTCATTTATGTATTTACCTGAATAAACCTAACCCTAGCAGCGCACTTGTCTCAAACGGCAACTCCTATGTGATTTATTCCGGTTACAATCAAGTTGCCTCAACCTTTAGAGACGGAAATGTATTGCTTGGGAAATTATGCTTAGTGGGACTAATACACATTACAACCTGATTGTAAAACTCAATTTTGTGACTTGTTTTGGACACGGTATCTCTGTTCGAAACATAATTAACAGTCAGAGTACTAAGGATGCAAAAGTGGTTCGCTCCCCCATACATTTTGTCGATTTTCCCCATACAAACTTCAAGCCGTTTGAGCGAGGGGTTCCCGTGAACCAAATCACTTCAAATTTTGGCAGGGTGATTCTGACCCCCCCCCCCCCCCCCAAACTACCATTCCAGAGGGTAGCGTTTGAAATTCCAGACTTTGACTTTTTTTTTTCCATATAACGCTGAAACACTCTAGTAAGCATTTGGCGACAAAATCATATTTTTTGGGTTTGATTTCCGGTGGTAAATAAAAAAGTTGATTGTTGATTGGTTTATCGGTTCTATTAGCTAAATAATAAATATCGATAACAGGTCTGTTATGGTGGTTACTCATCGTTACTTGATTTTTTTTATCAAAACTAACTTGGAGCAGTTCCACGCCAAACGACGAATCGATCAGACTCGACCTTCTCCAATTTGTATGAAAGTTTGAGTGATTCTTTGTTATGGGTAATGATTCACATTCTTGCTACAATTCGGGCCATTCAGATCTTGCAAAGTCTCCAATGGCGTCCTTGAAATTTTTCAAAAAAATGGTATCACGAAAACGGCTTTTTTTGATCGGAATGACGTCGTAGACAAAGTTGTAGAGAAAAATAATGTTTGTCTGGCAAAAATATTCATGCCCAGTAGCGTCTGGTAGATGACCTTTTCGTGGTGCGTTACTGGCATTAAAATCTACCAGGAAGCCTAGTCCGAAGTACTTCAAACTAGGGTAACAGGATTGTTTTGTAATCAAAGGAACACATATAAGTCCTTTTACTTTTTATGCCTCGTTGATAGTGACAAGACTCAGCTTTGTCCATCGAGGATGATCTTGAAACAAGGGAAAATTGTAGTTATCTTTTAATCTACGTGATTCCTAATCTTTTATTCTGTGTTTCCTAGTTTGAAGTGGCTAAGACTAGGATGTTGATGCATGGTCAGGAATCTATTTTTGACTGACAAAGGGGCACATTTGGAAAGGGTTCCAATTCTACGAAGAGTATAAAAAACGGGACCTTACAATTAGAGTCGGATCCATGCGATAAAGGCAAGAATGGTAACTGTAAAAATATCGAATACTTCAACATTTCTCAATAATGATGGAGTAATACGAAACTAAACTAAGGACACGAGGTACATCACAATAGATGAAATAACTGGTTGCAGTTGATTTATGTCCCAAAAAGAGGAAAAAAAATTTCAAAAAATATTTTTTTGACGTATATGTTCGCCGCAACAGCCCCTTGTATCGGTTACCAGTAGTGGTAGCTAACGCGCCACATTATACCAAACGGTTGATCTGTGAACCCAAGCCGTCAAACGTGATGATGGACAGATTAGAGAGAGGGAGAACAATAAGGACTGATAAGGGATATGAGATAAAAGAATGTAAACAAATCTTATCGTACATATATGATACAGTGATAGGAAAGTTAATATTTGTGAAGCAAAGCGGAAGAATTAGGTAAAATAATAAGGTGATTTATTTGAATTTATACCTACATTAAATTACTAAACATAAAACTAATTACAGGATAGTAATAAGAATTTCACGAACTGTTGTGACATATATTAAACACATAATACGGAGACTGAATTGTGAGTAAGTTTACACAAATTGCTTCTAAAGCTTTCTTAATATAATAAATTCATTCTAGCTTTAAGCTAATATACACTCAACTCTGAGTTGTTTTTTTGCTGGAAGAACTCCGAGAAAATCTGTCGCAACAGTATAATTGCGTCTTTTGGGGTGCAATTTAAAAAACCAAAATCGACCACGTTACGAAAAGTGATCAGGTTTTGACCACTTATAACGCTGTCAATAGCGGATGGATATTAATTCTAAACAAGCCAATCGATTGTAATGCCATCTACAAATCTAATAAACTTCTAATATATAAATAAGATTTTTTATACTGCGCCAATATGGTCTAGATCTTGCACTACCAGGAAAAAAAGCACTTCAAAGGATTAAGAACAAAGTTCTGAAGAATATTTTGAAGTTACCACCCTGGTAAAGTACTACAGAAGTACATAGAATTTTGAATGTTGAGACTTTAGAACAAAATGTCCATCAAAATAATTAATAATTTCAGGGAAAAAATATTCAATTGCAACGATTAATTCCCTTTATACTTAGATAAGATATAGTTCTTGTTTTTAGTTTGATGTCAATTGTTATACTGAATTGCCTGAAGTGAAACAAGGCTGATCTTTCATAAAGACTCGATGGTCCCATGATCTCGAACAGACTTGCTGGAAATATAAATTTCATGTTCATACCAACATAAAGGTACAGCCTAGGTCCTAAAGGCAACTTATTCCTCGTCCATAAATTATTTTAATATAATGTGAAAAAAAACATTACCCATGTAATGGATCTGTACAGTAAAGGTACCAGCTTGGGTTAGATTTTTTTCACATGATGTTAATATTTAGGGGGGCTTTAGCCCCGTATTTTTCCCTGAATTTTCACACGAACAACAAAACAAAAACAGGCCGCAGAATATCAGTGTCCATGCAGCTTAAGGATTTACACCGTTAGAGGTTAACCTCAACCGGATGAACTTTTCAACAGTACAGTGGTACTATTTGACATATTTTTTTTTATTTCTCCTCGATCAGAGGCGTGGCCTGTGCTTAATTTAACATTTTTGATTACATTCAAAATGTTTTTTTGTTACTTCATACGTGAAGCTTACGATTTTCAGAGTTGGGTGGAAATGCTATCTAACATGAAACTTTAGTGTGATAATATATTACCTTGAGAAAGGTCTGAAAAGGGTGGGTTGTTAGTTCCGCTAGAGTACGGCAGATGCCTGTAGATTTGAGAAAATACTTCAAGTCTTCTCATCCATTCATATATGCGTTAGGTAAAGAAGTGTGCGTTTGACTGTTTTGTCATATTAATAGCCTTTCGCTCATTTTCAACTTCTGTTCAATTTTTATACTGCCGTACTCTAGCGGAACTATCAACCTATTCTCATTAGAATTTTTTCTAGCTAATAAATTATCACATTAAAGCTTCATGTTATAGCATTTCCAACCAACCCATTTTTGATTGATTGTTTCCGAAACATGTTTATGAGAGGCGCAAGCCATTTAATTTTTTTTTTCAGCATGTTTGTCAAGGGCGCTAGCGACTTAAAATTTTACGATTTTGATCATTTTTTCTTTGAATATGTTTATCAAATGCACTAGCCATTTCAGATTTAACATGTTTAAAAAAAAATCCATGAATTTGTCTACCAGGAGCGGTAGCAATTTTTATTAATATTTGTTCTTAATTTTTCCTTTGTTGGGTACGGTTCTTTTGGGAATTGATGTGTGTTGTGATTGGCTTTTCAGTCTTCATTAAATCAAAATACTGCTATTTTCTGTTTTGTCCAACGTTTCGGTCCGTAATTATCCGTAATGTATTTATTGAGTCCCTGAAGAAGGTCCCAAACTGACCGAAACGTTGGACAAAAAATAAAATTACAGAATATTGATTTTGTCGAGACTGAAAAGCCATTTACAACACACTCTAATTTTTCCGTGAACGTGTATATCAGGGGCGCTAGCCGCTTCAAGTTTTAAGATTTCTATCAATTTTCACCTGAAAAGGTTTACCAGGGGTGCAATTTATTTCAAGTTTATTTTTTTTCCTCGAACTTGTCTCCCAGGGCGCTAACATTTAACATCGTATTCATCATATTCTCTGATCATGTTAACCAGGAATGCAGCCATTTAAAAATTATTATTTTATTATATTACATGTATACCAGGAGCGCAAGACATTTTTCCGTAAACTCGTCCACCAGGGACACTTCAAATTGAACGATTTTTATCATTTTAAACATGCCTACTAGGGGCGCAGCCATTTCAAACTGAACATTGTTTTCAATTTTTTCCTGAACTTGTCATTTAAAATTTACCGCTTTTTCAATTTCTACCTTAACATGTATATCAGTGACGCTAGTTATTGGATTGAATTGCAATATGTTACATATTTTGTAAACTTTTTTTCGGTTTGGAGCTAAGCAGTCGTCGACTACCCACAACCATAGCACTGGCTGGGATGCGAAGAATACAAACATTGTTCATCGTAAAGTGGAGATCCGTCTAAAATCAAGGCTACACTTTTGCCAAGGGCAAACAGCCGGGTAATTTGCTTGCCGCTCGACAGAGGACCATGCGCATCAAACGAAAACCGTCCTTTTCAGGGCGATTAAAAAAAAATATCCCTTAAATCAACCACATCACAAAAACGGTCCTCTTGAGGATCATAAATCATCAAAACGGCTCTTTTCAGGGCCACCACAATATTCAAAGAAAGAGTTAGTTTGGAATATTTTCTAACACAAGAATAATTACACATGAACTGAAAAAGAATCTTCTTAGTAATAAACGGAAAATGGACACTTATATGGCTGTCGGTCAGCTTTAACCGAATATTTATATCATGATACTCACACTTAGTTCCGCCCCAATTTACACTTCGTAAGTTTCTCCAATTTGAATTCTTCTGAGAACAATTTTATTCACCGAACTGAGCACCACAAAAATACCTCAAAGTTCTTCACCATACAACTGAGCAATGTAGATAAAGACTAACACCGAGCTTCTGCTTGTGATTGCGATGAACTAATCTACTGCTTCTTCTTCTTCTTCGCATATCAAGCTTATTGCATATCGCATATTAGCTTATTGCGTGCTCTCAACTTAGTGTTCTAGATGCACTTCCACAGTTATTAATTGAGAGCTTTCGATGCCTGTACCATTTTTGCATTAGTATAATTGTGTGGCAAGTACAATCACACTCTATGCCCAGGGCAGTCGAGAAATTTTCCAACCCGAAAAATTCCTAGACCGGCCCGGGAATCGAACCCAGCCACCTCCAGCATGGTCTTGCTTTGTAGCTGTGCCTTTACCGACTGAGCTAAGGGAGGCCCCACTGCGCAGCGTCGAATTCCGATAACGATTATAACACACGGTTGTTCAATTTGAAATATCGATAACAGGCCTGGTCTGGTTTTTAATCAAATCTAACTAGGCGAAGAAGAAACCGCATTTGAAAAGGGTGGAATTCCAAAATCACCAAATCGTGAAAAAGGCTTCCCATTTTCTGGATGATTTTATTAGCTTGACGTATGGTTAATATTTAGTGTAATCGAACATCATGCATCACTAACCAAAAAAAAATTTTTTTTTTTTTGCCGTAAAATGGAGAAGAAAACATTAAACGCCCTGATAATTTCTTGATTGTCCTTACCCCCCAAATCATCGTGGAAATACACCCTCAGGATGTTTTGCTTGTAGTTCCGCCTTGGTTCTTCCTTCGCAAATTTGGCAAGAGTGGAAGTACGCCTGGAGATTAATTGGTCTTCTTTTTATTCGTCGTTTACACGTGAAATGTCAACCAGATGCATTTCAAACATCATAATCAGTACGTTTTGCACATTAAAACAATAAAACTCGGAGTTTTGGTGCAAGACGTTATACCATAATGGAAATTTGATTTCAAGGCATTAAATAAACTGAAAACTTAAGTCGTCTTACGCTCAACTTGAGTGAAATCTAGTCAACATGTTCTTCATTTCTTTATTTAATGTCGGTATCTGTTCTGCAACATTGATGACAATCGAATGTGCAGGAAGGCAGCTTCCACACCTGCGTAGGCTATCGCACCCATTCAACACACACATGGGCCGGGATCAACGGCTTTACTTCCCTATGCCTCAGAAAAATCCCACCGACCTCGGCTGGGATCGAACCCAGACCCATTGGGGTGAAAAACTACAAGGGACAGCCCTGTGGGGTTGTGCGCAATGGTGACGTAGGACTACGTGGTCTTATATAATAAATGTTATTTGTTAACTGCAGCAGGAGCTTGTGTTTTGTGTAGGAATAGGAATTTGAGCGGGGTTCCTCTGTTTATACTCTTTAGTATGACTATGATTGCCCTGAAAAGAACCAGTTGATATGAATTTGAGTTGGGACATAATCAGATATTTAACTCTTTTGGAAAATCTTGCCGATGATAGTGCAGGCTTAAGACCTTTGGAAGATGATGAAGACGTGCAGACAGCTGGATCAGCAAATTGGACCAGACAATCCCATATTCTTCGGTTCAATGATTGGGCACTCGCAAGAGTCTCTGCCCGTCTGCTGCTGGACAGGGGTTGAACTGGTGTCTTCGACAGGTTGGAACAGGCCGCAGAATATCAGTGTCCACCCAGCTTAAGCTCCTCCCCTTTTTAGTTTTTCTCGTTAAACTCCTTCTCTCAACAAGTTGGTCAATCTTGGCCTTTAGCAGAAAGACGTTTAACACTTTTTTTCGGTGAATTTATGATCCTGTTTCCAGTCATGATTCTTCTCTATGTCTGTTCAGATAAATTAGTTCCTTTATTTATTTTCTCTACTGCGCTAAATCAAACGAGAATAAATAAGAAGGCTATTTTTCACACAGATGGCGCTGTTTCATTGAAAATAAGTAATTAGAAATTCGGAGCAGATAAAATTATACGCTTTTGGTGCATATTCAGGCCAACAAAAGTTGACGACAACCTAAAGAAATAATTCATTGACTTGTCGTTCACCTTTTTTATGGAAAATATTGCTAAACAAGCTACAATTAAATAAAAAAAATAAGAGCTGGTATCCAAGACACGACCGTAGATTTGACGTAGAATTACGAAAGGTAGTTTTGATTTCAGAACAAAAGTATAGTAAATATTAAATTAATTTCTTAACTCGTAATCAACGAAAAAGTTCGATGGGTTGAAAATTCGGAAGCAATTCGAGAGTTCTGTTTGTGGTCTTGAAAAGGACCGATGGGTTGGTAGCTTGGAAGCCAGTTTAGGACAATGCTGTGGAAATTTGTCCTTCTTTTAAGAGACTTCGGCAAGATTTGTTTGGTATAATTCTCTAAATTGGAGGAGCCTAAAATTTGCACCAAAATGCAAAAAGATAGGTACCGTGTGGCACGCTCAGTGCTGGGTATCAATATTCGGTGACTGAAGACAAAATTACGCACTGACGAGCAACTGAAATCCGATCAGTAGCGGTGCAACTTCGTCCTCCTTCTTCGGCGAATCGACAGCTCAGTGGGCTGCAGCTTGCGCTTCTGGGCAGCCTTTCGTCGTGTACTGGAGAACAATCTACAACGCCACACGCCGAAATCACTGCTGCTGCTGCTGATGATGACCACTGGACACCACCACTCACCACTCGTGGAGATTGAATAAACGCCGTTCGGTGAGACCGGAGTAAATTCGATTTTAAAATCTGTGCTAGGGAAAGCGCTTTTTGCTGGCAATCGGCGAACATTTTGATTACCACTGCAACAGTTGGACATTTGTGTACTTCTCAATAGTGACCTACTGAAAATTGATAAAGTGTTCATTTTAGCAGATTCGTCGATGACATTCCAATCGATTGGCTTGTTTAGAATTAATATCCATCCGCTATTGACAGAGTTATAAGTGGTCAAACCCTGACCGCTTTTCGTAACGCAGTGGATTTTGGTTTTTTGAAATTGCACCCCCAATATGTTGCCGAAAGACGTAATCCTATGTCAAAAAAAATGTCTTTTCCCATTCATTTTTTAACCGCTTTACTACCAAAAAGCCAAAACAAATCAAATTTGAAAGAGAAAATTCTCTCACGACCTCAATCTTTCAACACGCCATGTATTTCGGTGACACTCGATTTGTGATTTCCCTCTCAAAGATTACAAAATTGAGTTCCTGACACTGCATTTAAATTAACATCTGAAGTCCCTCCCTTTTTACATATTCTGCACAAAAGATACTTTCTGCCTCGTCCATTTCATAAAAAAACGGTGGAAAATCGGCGGTATGTTTTGTGCAGAACATGTTAAAAAAGGAGGGACTTCAGATGTTAATCTAAATGCATATATAGAAGTACCAGACATGTGTTGCACTCCACTGTCCTCTACGAGCAATTAACGGAAAACATATTGTGTTTAAATAGTTTCCAATAGATGTCACCGCAAACAACAGCAGGGACATCTGATGGAAAATGCAAGCTTTCCAAAATGGTTGATTGAAAATTCGATTATTATTTAATCGAATAGCTGAAAAAATCTTTACGATTAATCGTTAATTCATTGGATTCTTAGGCATCCCTAGAAAATAGAGTAATTTCATGTTTTTTGGTGATCCTTCAAAAATGTCGAACAGCAGAATTGCAACCAGCAAGTGTAACCCAAGAACCAAAAGCGGTGCGATGCTAGTTTTGATTGCTGTGACTACGACTGAATTAAAGGGCTTAGATGCAGAGGGGTGAAAGTCAATTCTCTTCATCGATTTCCTCTTTTGATGACCATGATTTCACTAACCTTTTCGCACTATTTCTGCTATGCTCTTCTATCAACCAGAACAACAAACGTATCAATGAATGTATTTGCCGTCGACTTATTAACGAAACAGAAAGTCGATGAAGAGAATCGATCAAAATCTGCCAAGTTTGGTTACTAGATTACAACTCTGGGTAGCATTTTGTGTGTTCTTTGGGGGCGTGTGGTTCTGAATATGGTGATGAGTGTGCAAAATGCTACGCAATTGCATCCTCCCTATTCGCACACACCCGAATATCGGAGGCGAATGCCACTTCGACTTTTTTAGTCTACTAACGACTCTCTGATGACAGTGGATTTGTTACTTATTTCGACGCTTTTGGACAATGCTTGACATTTACCACTTTTCCAATAGTTTCTTGATGAAAATAAACAGTTTAAATAGAAATATTCCTGATCGTTTGGTGATAAAATAATGGAAATTGCTCCAGGGGCAGCTGAGCTATTACCGATCAAAATCTTTCATAATTTCGTTACATGTTCCATTTTCGGTTTTCACAAAGTATATATGGGCGTAACCGAATAAACCGAAATCCCAATCTACGTCAACAGCAATCACACTTACCACTACACCATCACTACACGGTTCATCTGATAACTCCTGCTATGATTGGCCAACACTTCGTCAGCTCCCATAATCTCGGATAAAACATGATTAGTCCGCATGAGGCTGCTGTTGCTGTAAACGCTGCCAACCTCCATTTGATACCCAAGCTGTTGGGTTTTGTCCAAGTTTCAGAGATTTCAGCTGACGAACTGTCGGTCTATATCAAATCTTCCGAAAACATGAAGGCCCCAGGTTTCAACAACATCTTGAATTTTGAGCTCAAACATATGAGCTCTAGATTCTATGATTACCTGCCACTGATTTTCTACGGACTTATCAGCCTTCTCTCAGGGTTATCAAAGCTTCTTGAAAAAGCAATTTACTACGTCTTCTAATATCTGCCGACGAAAATAACATCTTAATCGAGGAGCAGTTTGGTTTTCGACAAGTTCGATCGACTACTCACCAACTGACTCGAGTGAGCAATATTCTCAGGCGGAGCAAGTTGGTATCTAAAACATCTGCCATGGCATTGTTAGACGTTGAAAAAGCGTCGTGTACAAATAACAACAATACGATCTTCCAATCTTCCTTGTGAAGATCATCCAAAATTACCTCTCAAACAGGGCATTCTAAGTCTCTCCTAATGGCATCACTTCTAATGGCTTCAACATTGGTGCGGGCGTTCCACAAGGAAGTATCCTTGGGCCCGTCCTCTTCAACTCGTTCGCCTCCGACATTCCGGCTCTTCCAGATGGTGGAACGTTGTCTCTATTTGTAAATGACACATGGATGTTCTGTCCGAATATTTCAATAACTGGAAGATCCGTATCAACGCAGCGAAGACCCAGGTCATCATATTTCCACATTCCCAATCATCAAGACTTGTTCCGTCTGAAAATAATAAGATATGTTTAAACGGCTCAATGGTGGAATGGTTCAAATAAGTTGTGTATCAATTGTTATCAATACGAACTCCACGCTGAAAAATAAACTTGCTGTCAATAGCCAACTTATCCTACCTGTTATTGAGTATGGTATGTCAATCTGGGAGAGCTGTTCCAAACGCCATCATCATAAACTGGGATAGACTCGAGTGGCAGGATCTTCTGGAAGTCCATCCAGCTTCTTGGCTTTGTCGATGACATCCACAACACGGGCACGGAACTTTGAAACGATGGCGGAAGCGTACATCAGACTGAAGGCTGAAGCTAGGCGGATACTATTTTTTTTACAAAATACATGAAAGGAAGAGATTCTAGGGAAAACAATGTTAGCCTCTCACCCCGAGTTCAGATTGACGAAATCGAGGTGGTCGATGAGTTCGTGTATTTGGGCTCACTGGTGACCGCCGAAAATGATACCAGCAGAGAAATTCAAAGACGCATTATGGCAGGGAATCGTGCCTACTTTGGACTCCGGAGGACGCTCCGGTCGAATAAAATTCGCCGCCGCACGAAGTTGACTGTCTACAAGACGCTGACCTGGAATATGTTCGTGGAGGACCAACGGGACCAAGGACCAGCGCCCTTGGTGTTTTCGAACGGAAGGTGTTGCGTAGCATCTACGTTAACACCTTCCGTTCGAACACGTATCATCATTTGTTAACAGCTTTTCACTCAGTTGTTGAAATTAGGTTTTCTTTGAAGTTATTGATAGAGAAGGATCATAGTTTACTATAGACATGCAAAGAGTAGTTAAATCTTAAATTTTGAATCAACACCATTGAATATTTAAACTAAAAGTACGAGATGTGTAGCAAGCATTTCTTACTTCATTTTGGCAACGCAAAAACAAATACAGCTGATTACTTGAACTAAGATCTACCATTTTTTACGTATCTATAACAAGCTTATACTCTATTCTATTGACTGCTTCACAGAGAACAATGCTTAAAAAAAAAATATGAAGGACGACGGCAAGACGCCAGATAGTGAAAACGGAGGAGCGAACGTGTTTGCAAAGAGCGGGATATTGCAGAGATCACCAGTGTCGAACCTGGGGGCCACTGCGAGTTTTAGCAGCAGCAGTAAGTCCCAAGGATAGCAGCCAGGCGCTGGGCTAAGCCAGATGTTCACACCGATATCCAGCAGTAGCAAATCTCAAGAACTACAACTTGGGAGAACCAAAATGACGGAGGTCAGGAGGAAGATCGATGATCTCTATGTGTTCGTAAAGGATAAAAACAATGTACACAAAGAGATCAAGCAACTTGTGACTTGAATCAAATCCGGCATAACAGTGGCAGATCGGGAATTCCAAGAGTGGAGAAAAGAGCCGAAAATGCCGAAAAGGCTCTCCGGGAGGCCAAGGAGAGCATAAGACTGGCTGAAGCACAAAGCTGAAAAGAGAGATAGGGACACGCCAGGAGATGAAGAGGAGCCCAAAAAACGCAGGGACGACGAGGAAGGCATCAATGAGATGGGAGAAAATGGTGGATTTCATAAAGCGGAGAACCAGAAGGAGAGGAAGAAAAGCTGAAGGAAGATGAAGTGAGGAAGAAGGAAGAAGGAAGAGAAGAAGAAGGAATACAGGAAGAACAAGGAGTGGTCAGTGTGCCCGTTGAAAGCTATTCCTCGGGTATCTAAGAAAATGGAGAGATGCTACAAATGCATGGGCTTCGGTCACCAGGCGAGAAACTGCAAAGGCCCAGACAGATCTGATCTGTGCAGGAAATGCGGAGAGAAGGGGCACGTTGCAAAAGACTGTACAAAGCAACCGAGGTGCATGCTCTGCAAAAAGGAGGACGGAAACGGCCATGTGACGGGAAGTTTCAGGTGCCCAGAGTTCAAGAAGGCGATGGTGGGCCAGCAATAATGGAGGTAACCCAAATAAATCTCAATCATTGCAACACAGCACAGCAACTGTTGTGGCAGTCGACAACGGAAACAAAGTGCGACGTTGCTATCATTGCAGAGCCATATCGAGTCCCTCTCGATAATGGTACCTGGGTGGCGGATAGAGCAAGAATGGCGGCCATACAAGTGATGGGCAGGTACCCCATTCAACAAGTGGTGGCGGGCTCATACGAAGGTTTCGTGATCGCTAAAATCAATGGAATCTATGTATGTAGTTGCTACGCACCCCAGAGATGGACAATTGAGCAGTTCCATCAGATGCTAGATGGGAACATCGGAGAGCTCATTGGACGGAGACCAGTCGTCATCGCAGGAGATTTCAATGCTTGGGCAGTGGATTGGGAGAGCAGGTGTACCAACGTGCTGGAAGCTCTGGCAAAGTTGAACGTCAGTCTGGCCAACTTAGGAACCATCAGCACCTTCCGCAAAGATGGTAGGGAATCCATTATCGACGTCACTTTCTGCAGTACGTCGCTAATGGCAAATATGAACTGGAGAGTGTGCGAAGAGTACACCCATAGTGACCATCAGGCGATCCGGTACAGTATCGGCGAACGGACACCGGTGGAAATGCGGAGGACGAAAGTAAGCGAGCGGAAGTGGAAGACGAAGGTATTCAATAAAGATCTCTTCATCGAAGCGCTAAGGGTAGACAGCAGCGTCCCGGGCCTAAGCGCGTTCGAGTTGACCGAATCATTAGCAAGGACATGTGCCACAACTATGCCGAGAAAACTTGAGCCAACAAACAGGCGGCGTCCAGCTTAATGATGGGACGAGGAAATTAGCACCCTCCGTGCTAGTTGTCTTCTAGCCATAAGGCGCGTTCAGATAGCAAGAACGGAAGCAGACAGAGAGGAGCGCAGGGTGGTGCACTGAAACGAAAGATAAAGCTGAGCAAGTCAAATAGTTTCAAGGAGCTGTGCCGCGACGCCGATGCCAACCCCTGGGGCAACGCATACCGAGTCGCGATGGCGAAGATCAGAGGTCCAACGATGCCGGTTGAAATGTGTCCCAACAAGCTGAAAGTTAACGTGGAGCGACTTTTCCCACCTGGCCACCTACACCATATGGCGAGGTAGATGAAGACATCGTTGAACAAGTCTCCAACGAGGAACTCATAGCAGCAGCGAAAGGGTTGAAGGCGAATAAAGTTCCCGGCCCGGATGGAATTCCCAACGTGGCGTTGAAGGCGGCGATCCAGACGTTCCCGGACATGTTAAGGATGGTGCTGCAGAAATGTCTGGACGGGGGTCAGTTCCCTGATAGGTGGAAGGTACAAAAGCTTGTGCTGTTGCCGCAGCTTGGAAAAGCGCCGGGGGATCCTGCATCGTATAGGCCAATATGCTTGCGGGATACTGTCGGAAAGCTCTTGGAGAGGATCATCCTGAACAGGCTGACGAAATGCACGGAGAGTGAACACGGATTATCGGCATTGAGAGGCAGTTCGGATTCCGGAAAGGGAGATCGATGGTGGATGCAATTCGGACAGTGATTGACACAGCCGAGAAAGCTTACAATCAGAAGCAGAGAGGAAATCGATACTGCACCTTGATTACGACTGATGTGTAGAATGCATTCAATAGCGCCAGCTGGGATGCCATCGCCAAGGCGCTCCATAGAATGAGGGTTCCAGACTACCTCTGCAGGATTCTAAGTAGTTACTTCCAGAACCGGGTCCTGGTCTACGTGACAGACACGGGCAGAAATCGCTTAGAATCACGGCGGGAGTTAAACAAGGCTCCATTCTAGGTCCCACGCTGTGGAATGGAATGTACAATGGCGTGCTGACGCTCAAGCTGCCCAAAGGAGTTGACTTTGCGGACAATGTCGTCTTGGCGGTAACCGGTGAGACGCTGGAAGAAGTGGAAATGCTAGCGACCGAGGCTATAGATACGATTGGTAACTGGATGCAAGGAACGAAGCTGTAGATAGCCCATCACAAAACAGAAGTGATGTTGGTCAGTAACTGCAAAGCAGTGCAGCGGGCAGAAATCACCGTTGGAGAGCACACCATTGTTTCGAAGCGCGTCCTGAAGTATCTGGGAGTGATGATCGACGACCGGCTAAGCTTTAACAGCCACATTGAATATGCTTGCGAGTAGGCGGCGAAGGTCATCAACGCAATAGCCAGAATCATGCCGAACAATTCTGGTCCAAGCAGCAGCAAGAGGCGTCTTTCAGACTAGTGTGTCCTCATCGATACTTAGGTACGGAGGTCCAGCCTGGATTGAAGCGCTGAAAACGAAGCAGAACCAAAGGAAATTGAGCAGTACGTTCCGGTTCATGGCCATGCGAGTCGTGAGTGCGTACAGAACCATTTCGATGCAGGCAGAATGAGTTTTCGCCAATCGGCATCACCTTGGCGGAGGACTACGAGTGCTATATGACGAGAGAAACCAGAGGATTACGAAAAATGGTGAGAACGGTGTCGACGGCTAACTGGCAGCAGGAGTGGGATGCAGCAGAGAACGGTAGATTGACACACAGCTAATACCGACCTGGGTGAGCAGGAAGCATGGAGAAGTCAACTTCCACTTGACGCAGTTCCTGTCTGGTCATGGGTGCTTCAGGAAGTACCTGCATCGGTTCGGACACACAATGTCCCCTTCTATCCGGAGTGTGGGAATGTGGAAGAATCACCAGAGCACGTGGTCTTCGAATGTCCTAGATTTGATGTTGTGCGAGAGGAGATGCTCACCCTTAGCGCGAAGAATGTCGTCGAGGAAATGTGTCGAGAGGAGGGCACCTTTAACGCCGTCAGCAGAGCAGTAACGCAAATCATGTCAGCGCTGCAGCGAAAATGGCGAGAAGACCAGCTAGAAAGTAGTAATGTGCTCACACAAGTGCAAACTGAAAGCCGAAGCCGGGAGAACTCTCCGTCAAAGTAGGTTGAATCCCCACTGGGGATAACCGAGTAGAACGTGACGCTAGGAGCTAAATGGCTCACAAATTGGAGAGACGATCAGCGAACTGGAAGCGCCAATTAGCTGAGGTAAAGTGAGGTGCGTAATGCACGGCCCCCACCGAAGTAATACGACAAATGGTTCCGGGGGAAAAGGGCAAGGCGTCCAAGGAGGATTTAGTGCGGTAAGAATCCCACACATCGTGTCACCGCGACCGATGGCATTTTTAATGGTTTCCTCCTTGCCCAAAAAAAAAACACACACACACACAGATGAAGGGGTCGGAGGCTAAGGTGGAGTAGTGTACCGGGCAGATGGAGACATCTAGTGGAGTTTTGCGGAGACCTGTTTGTAAACTTGCAGTTCTTGATGTTCGTGGTAATGCGGAAGTCGAAGCAGGGATTCGAGGAGATGCTAAATTCGGAGCAGAAATTAGCGGAGACGGTGACGCCGAAGCAGTGTTTGAGCGACACGAAGGGAGAATGTTCCGAAAAGTGATTCCATTCGACGACCCCTCGTACAATCGCAACGTTATGAAAGATAATATGGAAGATAATGGATTGTGGTGGCGAAAAGTCATATTGATAAGAGATTATCATTATGTTATTGATTTGTCATCATTGTGTTAGGAAGTGTTACACAGTTGTACAAGTAAATTACAATCAATACTTTATTATGCCTAATTGGATTATATTAATTAAAACTAACTACAGGTTAATCCTAAAATAATGTTGAACTTATTAAACATATTGCATTTCTGAATTACGAAGCTTGAGACCGATGGTATGTAGATTGTATTGAACTAAAATAACTTCAAACTAATAATAATAAAATGTATAGCTTTGAGCTGTCGCAAAACAAATAAGACGATTCGCTACAAAGAGCTCAGAAAAATAGATTTTCGCAACAGGACTAGACACATTTTTATGATTCTGGTACTCTAATGAACTTACTTAATAAAAATTCCCTGGTTGTGGCAAAATTTCCTTATAATTCCAGGCTTTTAAGGTCTTTTGAAATAATTTGGTAATTCCAGGTTTTTAAGGTTTTTCGAGGTAGTTGCCAGTCTGTTAAGATGTAATTTACTATTTTGTATTTTCGAAACTTTTGAGCTAATTTATCTCATTTGCCAACATCAAGTTAATGTGAGTGAACGTGAATCTTCCGCCAAAAGCAGCTTTGATGATGCTAATTTTTAAGCATTTTTGCATATTTCCCGAGAAAGCTCTTTTTTTATTTCCCGATTACCGGGTGGTTGATTCCCGGAGAATTTGGAAATCCTATTCCTGGATCACTATTGTGCACTGAATGCTGAGATGTGAAGTGCAGTTCTACCCAGGGCGTCACAATATCGGCTTCAATCGACAAAATCAATAAGACAATGAGACTGCTAGTTTTCTTTTTTTTTCTGTTGCAGTCGAGCAGCTTTGCATAATTCTAGCACCTCAGTCGACGTCTACAAACAAATTGTCTATCGCTATTCTCTCATTCTCCCGTCCCATCATTCGTGTATCTTTCAAGCTTCGGTGAAGTGGACGAGTGAAAGTCCGCTCGACTTCGATCAGCTAGCCTTTCATGGAGGCGTTCAATCGAAGTTGCACGGCGTATATGACAGAAATAAAAATATATATTTAATGCATTTTGCACATGTAGTTATTTGAAGATTACACGTACTATCTTTCCTCCACACGTTTATTTTAAAGAAGTAACGAAAGCAGGTGACAAAGTGTCGGTGGAAGGAATTGAAAGCCAATGTGAGGCTTCGTTTAAACTCGAAAACCGATGGTGCTTTTTTTGAAACCAAATGGGCAAAGCAAGGCGAGAAAAGTACAGCCAGGCTTTAAGCAAACCGCACATGTATCAATATATTGAAAGAAGGTATTGACAATACAATTATTGTCAAAGTAAGGAATCGAGGAGGGTCCACTATAGAGCTTCGAAAATGTAGAGCCCTGGTTCTACCTTCAAAATCCCGAGGGCTGGTGTTTGGTCCCTTGTTAATCAATAGTTCGATAGCCCGACCATGTCCAATTCAAGCTGCCAACTGAAGTCTTCATCGACCACGTTCACATCAGCATTATTAACCAATCAAGAGCTCTGCAACATTTTTATGACCGTGCCATGCTGCGCTATGAAGTGGAGTTCTACCGGTAATTGAACTAATTTTTAATGGGGAGACCCTGCATCCATACCTCTTACGCCAAAGTTACGAGTTCAAATCTCACCCCCGAACAAGTCAGGAATGATACAAGTGCAAATAAAAATAATATTTATAGTAATAATAATAAAAATATGGAAAACAATTATCAGTGGCATGAATAATTGATCGTGTCCATTTTGAGCAGCAAAATTCAAAGGAGTCCATTGTTTTTCATTCACTGCATTCACGTCACCATTCTTTGAAATCAAGAGTTCTGCAACGTTCTTATGACCATTCCATGCTGCGCTATGAAGCGGAGTTCTACCGGTAATTGATCAAATGTTAACAGTGGCTCCTCTATCAATCAACAGTTGGATCAACTGGTCGTGTCCATTTTGAGCTGCATAGGAAAGAGCAGTCCTTTGTTCTTCATCCACTGCATTCAAATCAGCATTGTTTGATATCAGAAGTTCTGCAACGTTCTTATGACCATTCCATGCTGCGTTGTGAAGCGGAGTTATACCGGTAGTTGAACAAATGTTAACAGTGGATCCTTTGTCAATCAACAGTTGGATTAACTGATCGTGTCCATTTTGAGCTGCAAAGGAAAGAGCAGTCCTTTGTTCTTCATCCACTGCATTCAAATCAGCATTGTTTGATATCAGAAGTTCTGCAACGTTCTTATGACCATTCCATGCTGCGTTGTGAAGCGGAGTTATACCGGTAGTTGAACAAGTGTTAACAGTGGATCCTTTGTCAATCAACAGTTTGATCAACTGATCGTGTCCATTTTGAGCTGCAAAGGAAAGAGCAGTCCTTTGTTCTTCATCCACTGCATTCAAATCAGCATTGTTTGATATCAAGAGTTCTGCAACGTTCTTATGACCATTCCATGCTGCGTTGTGAAGCGGAGTTCTACCGGTAATTGAACAAATGTTAACAGTGGATCCTTTGTCAATCAACAGTTGGATTAACTGATCGTGTCCATTTTGAGCTGCAAAGGAAAGAGCAGTCCTTTGTTCTTCATCCACTGCATTCAAATCAGCATTGTTTGATATCAGAAGTTCTGCAACGTTCTTATGACCATTCCATGCTGCGTTGTGAAGCGGAGTTATACCGGTAGTTGAACAAGTGTTAACAGTGGATCCTTTGTCAATCAACAGTTTGATCAACTGATCGTGTCCATTTTGAGCTGCATAATAAAGAGCAGTCTTTTGTTCTTTATCCACTGCATTCAAATCAGCATTGTTTGATATCAGAAGTTCTGCAACGTTCTTATGACCATTCCATGCTGCGTTGTGAAGCGGAGTTATACCGGTAGTTGAACAAGTGTTAACAGTGGATCCTTTGTCAATCAACAGTTTGATCAACTGATCGTGTCCATTTTGAGCTGCATAATAAAGAGCAGTCTTTTGTTCTTCATCCACTGCATTCACGTCAGCATTGTTTGATATCAAGAGTTCTGCAACGTCCTTATGACCATTTGGTGCTGTGGTATGAAGTGGAGTTCAACCGCTAGTTGAACAAGTGTTAACAGTGGATCCTCTGTCAATCAACAGTTGGATCAAGTGATCGTGTCCATTGTCAGCTGCATAATGAATAGCAGTCCATTGTTTTTCATCCACTGCATTCACGTCAGCATTGTTTGATATCAAGAGTTCTGCAACGTTCTTATGACCATTCCATGCTGCGTTGTGAAGCGGAGTTCTACCGGTAATTGAACAAATGTTAACAGTGGATCCTCTGTCAATCAACAGTTGGATCAAGTGATCGTGTCCATTGTCAGCTGCATAATGAATAGCAGTCCATTGTTTTTCATCCACTGCATTCACGTCAGCATTGTTTGATATCAAGAGTTCTGCAACGTTCTTATGACCATTCCATGCTGCGTTGTGAAGCGGAGTTCTACCGGTAATTGAACAAATGTTAACAGTGGATCCTTTGTCAATCAACAGTTGGATTAACTGATCGTGTCCATTTTGAGCTGCAAAGGAAAGAGCAGTCCTTTGTTCTTCATCCACTGCATTCAAATCAGCATTGTTTGATATCAGAAGTTCTGCAACGTTCTTATGACCATTCCGTGCTGCGCTATGAAGTGGAGTTAAACCGGAAGTAGAACAAGTGTTAACAGTGGATCCTCTGTTAATCAACAGTTGGATCAACTGATTGTGTCCATTTTCAGCTGCATAATGAATAGCAGTCCATTGATCTTCATCCACTGCATTCACGTCAGCATTGTTTGATATCAAGAGTTCTGCAACGTCCTTATGACCATTTGATGCTGTGGTATGAAGTGGAGTTTCACCGGTAGTTGAACAAGTGTTAACAGTGGATCCTCTGTCAATCAACAGTTGGATCAACTGATCGTGTCCATTTTCAGCTGCATAATGAATAGCAGTCCATTGATCTTCATCCACTGCATTCACGTCAGCATTGTTTGATATCAAGAGTTCTGCAACGTCCTTATGACCATTTGATGCTGTGGTATGAAGTGGAGTTTCACCGGTAGTTGAACAAGTGTTAACAGTGGATCCTTTGTCAATCAACAGTTGGATCAACTGATCGTGTCCATTGTCAGCTGCATAATGAATAGCAGTCCATTGTTTTTCATCCACTGCATTTACGTCAGCATTGTTTGATATCAAGAGTTCTGCAACGTTCTTATGACCATTCCATGCTGCGTTGTGAAGCGGAGTTCTACCGGTAATTGAACAAATGTTAACAGTGGATCCTTTGTCAATCAACAGTTGGATTAACTGATCGTGTCCATTTTGAGCTGCAAAGGAAAGAGCAGTCCTTTGTTCTTCATCCACTGCATTCAAATCAGCATTGTTTGATATCAGAAGTTCTGCAACGTTCTTATGACCATTCCATGCTGCGTTGTGAAGCGGAGTTATACCGGTAGTTGAACAAGTGTTAACAGTGGATCCTTTGTCAATCAACAGTTTGATCAACTGATCGTGTCCATTTTGAGCTGCATAATAAAGAGCAGTCTTTTGTTCTTTATCCACTGCATTCACGTCAACATTGTTTGATATCAAGAGTTCTGCAACGTTCTTATGACCATTCCGTGCTGCGCTATGAAGTGGAGTTACACCGTAAATTGAACAAATGTGAATAGTGGATCCTTTATCAATCAACAGTTGGATCAACTGGTGGTGTCCATTATGAGCAGCTAAATTCAAAGGAGTCCATTGATTTTCATCCACTGCATTCACGTCAGCATTGTTTGATATCAAGAGCTCTGCAATATTCTTATGACCATTCCATGCTGCGGTATGAAGTGGAGTTCTACCGGTAGTTGAACAAGTGTTAACAGTGGATCCTTTGTCAATCAACAGTTTGATCAACTGATCGTGTCCATTTTGAGCTGCATAATAAAGAGCAGTCTTTTGTTCTTTATCCACTGCATTCAAATCAGCATTGTTTGATATCAGAAGTTCTGCAACGTTCTTATGACCATTCCATGCTGCGTTGTGAAGCGGAGTTATACCGGTAGTTGAACAAGTGTTAACAGTGGATCCTTTGTCAATCAACAGTTTGATCAACTGATCGTGTCCATTTTGAGCTGCATAATAAAGAGCAGTCTTTTGTTCTTTATCCACTGCATTCAAATCAGCATTGTTTGATATCAGAAGTTCTGCAACGTTCTTATGACCATTCCATGCTGCGTTGTGAAGCGGAGTTCTACCGGTAATTGAACAAATGTTAACAGTGGATCCTCTGTCAATCAACAGTTGGATCAAGTGATCGTGTCCATTGTCAGCTGCATAATGAATAGCAGTCCATTGTTTTTCATCCACTGCATTCACGTCAGCATTGTTTGATATCAAGAGTTCTGCAACGTTCTTATGACCATTCCATGCTGCGTTGTGAAGCGGAGTTCTACCGGTAATTGAACAAATGTTAACAGTGGATCCTTTGTCAATCAACAGTTGGATTAACTGATCGTGTCCATTTTGAGCTGCAAAGGAAAGAGCAGTCCTTTGTTCTTCATCCACTGCATTCAAATCAGCATTGTTTGATATCAGAAGTTCTGCAACGTTCTTATGACCATTCCATGCTGCGTTGTGAAGCGGAGTTCTACCGGTAATTGAACAAATGTTAACAGTGGATCCTCTGTCAATCAACAGTTGGATCAAGTGATCGTGTCCATTGTCAGCTGCATAATGAATAGCAGTCCATTGTTTTTCATCCACTGCATTCACGTCAGCATTGTTTGATATCAAGAGTTCTGCAACGTTCTTATGACCATTCCATGCTGCGTTGTGAAGCGGAGTTCTACCGGTAATTGAACAAATGTTAACAGTGGATCCTTTGTCAATCAACAGTTGGATCAACTGATCGTGTCCATTTTCAGCTGCATAATGAATAGCAGTCCATTGATCTTCATCCACTGCATTCACGTCAGCATTGTTTGATATCAAGAGTTCTGCAACGTTCTTATGACCATTCCATGCTGCGTTGTGAAGCGGAGTTCTACCGGTAATTGAACAAATGTTAACAGTGGATCCTTTGTCAATCAACAGTTGGATTAACTGATCGTGTCCATTTTCAGCTGCATAATGAATAGCAGTCCATTGATCTTCATCCACTGCATTCACGTCAGCATTGTTTGATATCAAGAGTTCTGCAACGTCCTTATGACCATTTGATGCTGTGGTATGAAGTGGAGTTTCACCGGTAGTTGAACAAGTGTTAACAGTGGATCCTTTGTCAATCAACAGTTGGATCAACTGATCGTGTCCATTTTCAGCTGCATAATGAATAGCAGTCCATTGATCTTCATCCACTGCATTCACGTCAGCATTGTTTGATATCAAGAGTTCTGCAACGTCCTTATGACCATTTGATGCTGTGGTATGAAGTGGAGTTTCACCGGTAGTTGAACAAGTGTTAACAGTGGATCCTCTGTCAATCAACAGTTGGATCAACTGATCGTGTCCATTTTCAGCTGCATAATGAATAGCAGTCCATTGATCTTCATCCACTGCATTCACGTCAGCATTGTTTGATATCAAGAGTTCTGCAACGTCCTTATGACCATTCCATGCTGTGGTATGAAGTGGAGTTTCACCGGTAGTTGAACAAGTGTTAACAGTGGATCCTTTGTCAATCAACAGTTGGATCAACTGATCGTGTCCATTGTCAGCTGCATAATGAATAGCAGTCCATTGTTTTTCATCCACTGCATTTACGTCAGCATTGTTTGATATCAAGAGTTCTGCAACGTTCTTATGACCATTCCATGCTGCGTTGTGAAGCGGAGTTCTACCGGTAATTGAACAAATGTTAACAGTGGATCCTTTGTCAATCAACAGTTGGATTAACTGATCGTGTCCATTTTGAGCTGCAAAGGAAAGAGCAGTCCTTTGTTCTTCATCCACTGCATTCAAATCAGCATTGTTTGATATCAGAAGTTCTGCAACGTTCTTATGACCATTCCATGCTGCGTTGTGAAGCGGAGTTATACCGGTAGTTGAACAAGTGTTAACAGTGGATCCTTTGTCAATCAACAGTTTGATCAACTGATTGTGTCCATTATGAGCTGCAAAGGAAAGAGCAGTCCTTTGTTCTTCATCCACTGCATTCAAATCAGCATTGTTTGATATCAAGAGTTCTGCAACGTTCTTATGACCATTCCATGCTGCGTTGTGAAGCGGAGTTCTACCGGTAGTTGAACAAGTGTTAACAGTGGATCCTTTGTCAATCAACAGTTTGATCAACTGATCGTGTCCATTTTGAGCTGCATAATAAAGAGCAGTCTTTTGTTCTTTATCCACTGCATTCACGTCAACATTGTTTGATATCAAGAGTTCTGCAACGTTCTTATGACCATTCCGTGCTGCGCTATGAAGTGGAGTTACACCGTAAATTGAACAAATGTGAATAGTGGATCCTTTATCAATCAACAGTTGGATCAACTGGTGGTGTCCATTATGAGCAGCTAAATTCAAAGGAGTCCATTGATTTTCATCCACTGCATTCACGTCAGCATTGTTTGATATCAAGAGCTCTGCAATATTCTTATGACCATTCCATGCTGCGGTATGAAGTGGAGTTCTACCGGTAGTTGAACAAGTGTTAACAGTGGATCCTTTGTCAATCAACAGTTTGATCAACTGATCGTGTCCATTTTGAGCTGCATAATAAAGAGCAGTCTTTTGTTCTTTATCCACTGCATTCAAATCAGCATTGTTTGATATCAGAAGTTCTGCAACGTTCTTATGACCATTCCATGCTGCGTTGTGAAGCGGAGTTCTACCGGTAATTGAACAAATGTTAACAGTGGATCCTCTGTCAATCAACAGTTGGATCAAGTGATCGTGTCCATTGTCAGCTGCATAATGAATAGCAGTCCATTGTTTTTCATCCACTGCATTCACGTCAGCATTGTTTGATATCAAGAGTTCTGCAACGTTCTTATGACCATTCCATGCTGCGTTGTGAAGCGGAGTTCTACCGGTAATTGAACAAATGTTAACAGTGGATCCTTTGTCAATCAACAGTTGGATTAACTGATCGTGTCCATTTTGAGCTGCAAAGGAAAGAGCAGTCCTTTGTTCTTCATCCACTGCATTCAAATCAGCATTGTTTGATATCAGAAGTTCTGCAACGTTCTTATGACCATTCCATGCTGCGTTGTGAAGCGGAGTTCTACCGGTAATTGAACAAATGTTAACAGTGGATCCTCTGTCAATCAACAGTTGGATCAAGTGATCGTGTCCATTGTCAGCTGCATAATGAATAGCAGTCCATTGTTTTTCATCCACTGCATTCACGTCAGCATTGTTTGATATCAAGAGTTCTGCAACGTTCTTATGACCATTCCATGCTGCGTTGTGAAGCGGAGTTCTACCGGTAATTGAACAAATGTTAACAGTGGATCCTTTGTCAATCAACAGTTGGATTAACTGATCGTGTCCATTTTGAGCTGCAAAGGAAAGAGCAGTCCTTTGTTCTTCATCCACTGCATTCAAATCAGCATTGTTTGATATCAGAAGTTCTGCAACGTTCTTATGACCATTCCATGCTGCGTTGTGAAGCGGAGTTCTACCGGTAATTGAACAAATGTTAACAGTGGATCCTCTGTCAATCAACAGTTGGATCAAGTGATCGTGTCCATTGTCAGCTGCATAATGAATAGCAGTCCATTGTTTTTCATCCACTGCATTCACGTCAGCATTGTTTGATATCAAGAGTTCTGCAACGTTCTTATGACCATTCCATGCTGCGTTGTGAAGCGGAGTTCTACCGGTAATTGAACAAATGTTAACAGTGGATCCTTTGTCAATCAACAGTTGGATCAACTGATCGTGTCCATTTTCAGCTGCATAATGAATAGCAGTCCATTGATCTTCATCCACTGCATTCACGTCAGCATTGTTTGATATCAAGAGTTCTGCAACGTCCTTATGACCATTTGATGCTGTGGTATGAAGTGGAGTTTCACCGGTAGTTGAACAAGTGTTAACAGTGGATCCTTTGTCAATCAACAGTTGGATCAACTGATCGTGTCCATTTTCAGCTGCATAATGAATAGCAGTCCATTGATCTTCATCCACTGCATTCACGTCAGCATTGTTTGATATCAAGAGTTCTGCAACGTCCTTATGACCATTCCATGCTGTGGTATGAAGTGGAGTTTCACCGGTAGTTGAACAAGTGTTAACAGTGGATCCTTTGTCAATCAACAGTTGGATCAACTGATCGTGTCCATTGTCAGCTGCATAATGAATAGCAGTCCATTGTTTTTCATCCACTGCATTTACGTCAGCATTGTTTGATATCAAGAGTTCTGCAACGTTCTTATGACCATTCCATGCTGCGTTGTGAAGCGGAGTTCTACCGGTAATTGAACAAATGTTAACAGTGGATCCTTTGTCAATCAACAGTTGGATTAACTGATCGTGTCCATTTTGAGCTGCAAAGGAAAGAGCAGTCCTTTGTTCTTCATCCACTGCATTCAAATCAGCATTGTTTGATATCAGAAGTTCTGCAACGTTCTTATGACCATTCCATGCTGCGTTGTGAAGCGGAGTTATACCGGTAGTTGAACAAGTGTTAACAGTGGATCCTTTGTCAATCAACAGTTTGATCAACTGATTGTGTCCATTATGAGCTGCAAAGGAAAGAGCAGTCCTTTGTTCTTCATCCACTGCATTCAAATCAGCATTGTTTGATATCAGAAGTTCTGCAACGTTCTTATGACCATTCCATGCTGCTTTGTGAAGCGGAGTTATACCGGTAGTTGAACAAGTGTTAACAGTGGATCCTTTGTCAATCAACAGTTTGATCAACTGATCGTGTCCATTTTGAGCTGCATAATAAAGAGCAGTCTTTTGTTCTTTATCCACTGCATTCACGTCAACATTGTTTGATATCAAGAGTTCTGCAACGTTCTTATGACCATTCCGTGCTGCGCTATGAAGTGGAGTTACACCGTAAATTGAACAAATGTGAATAGTGGATCCTTTATCAATCAACAGTTGGATCAACTGGTGGTGTCCATTATGAGCAGCTAAATTCAAAGGAGTCCATTGATTTTCATCCACTGCATTCACGTCAGCATTGTTTGATATCAAGAGCTCTGCAATATTCTTATGACCATACCATGCTGCGGTATGAAGTGGAGTTCTACCGGTAGTTGAACAAGTGTTAACAGTGGATCCTTTGTCAATCAACAGTTGGATCAACTGATCGTGTCCATTTTGAGCTGCATAATGAATAGCAGTCCATTGATCTTCATCCACTGCATTCACGTCAGCATTGTTTGATATCAAGAGTTCTGCAACGTCCTTATGACCATTTGATGCTGTGGTATGAAGTGGAGTTTCACCGGTAGTTGAACAAGTGTTAACAGTGGATCCTTTGTCAATCAACAGTTGGATCAACTGATCGTGTCCATTTTCAGCTGCATAATAAAGAGCAGTTATTTTTTTTTCATCCGCTGCATTCACGTCAGCTTTATTCTTTAATAAAAATTCACAGATTTCAACAAACCCACGTTTCGCAACAACCAGAATCATATCCGTTAGGTTGCTTGTTGAGAATGATTTAAAATGTCCTTCTAAAGAGGAAATGATACTCAAACAGTCACACTCACATGCCCACAGTGCAATCTTCCAGCTTTTTTCACACAGATTATTTAAGATCTTGATATATGCCTGGTTTCCTTCCATCTTGGTCATAGACAATCTTCGAACAACAATATATCTAGACAAAATGTGTATGACAATTTCTCCTGACAATGTAAAAATGTTGTCGCATAGATATTTTGCCACAAAGTATTCACTGTAAGACCGATGGCAAAAATCAACCTTCTGCTGGACTACATGAACCAGTTGTGATGAATCTGATTCCTGTTCGCATCGGTTTTTAAATTGATCGTGTATGTCTCTATAATATTGATTTTTAAACAATTCCCTTCGTACTTCAATGTTTAGCAGCTCCATAGCTAATAACTGATGCTTCAAAATAAAATCACCCATCAACCAATCCAATTCAGCGTCGCTCAGATCAAATTTGGGCTTAAATTTTTCCATAAATTTCTTGTGAAAACATCTTCTTATAAACTCTTTGTATAGCTGTGCAATATTCATTTTTTCTTTAGTCAGATCAATGAGCTGATTTGTATTCTTCGATGAATGGTAATTTTTAAATTTTTCTAAATAAACCTCCGCCAGCATTTTTACCATGAGTGGCGCACCACAAATTTCGCCTAAATTTGAAGGGATATTTGATTTAAATGTGTTTAAAATATGTTTCGAGTAGCTTTCAAAGCAACGTTCATCTAGATCTGGTTCGTGCCACATCTTTCTGAAATAGTTGATTTGGTCTTCCACAATGAACGGCTCCAGAAACATAGATCTTACATTAAATTTACTCTCTAATAATACTTGCATATGTTTTCTGGCGCTGATGATGATTCGAATGCTCTTTTTCAACTTGAGTTGTTCCAGCATCTCAATCACCTTGTCAGTGTACTTGGAGTGGATCTCGTCGAAGCCATCCATCAATATAAGAATAGAATAGCCTCTGTCATCCCTTTCATGTGGGGAATTTTCAATGAGATCGCAATTTCGCTCTGAAAGGATCACTTTGAGCACATTAAGCACCTTCAACTCTGAAATGTGTTTTACTTTTTCGAGCTCCATCACCAACTCGCTTAAATACACTAACAGTACATTAACGACATTTTGCTTCTGCACTTCAAAGGCTACAAACTGAAGCAAGCTAGTCTTCCCCATTCCGGGGTCTGCCAGAAGTACGATGATCTGATGGTCTTCAAATGTATCCCCAAGCTCTTCAATAAACTGAGTGTCACTCATCTGTCGTGAAATTACTTCAATGTTGTCTTCCATACCTGGTTGGTTGTCTTTATTAAGGAGATTTTCAGCCAGACGCTGGTTCATCTCGGCCTCTTCCATACCTGTTTTCTCAACTTCAATGACATTTTCGTCATTGGTCGGTTTACTATATTTGTATATAATACGGCGATTGATGTAATATTTTTGCAATTGTTTTGATTCCTTACCTTCAAGTTTATCGTTATCATTCTGAATTTCACTAAGACAGTTTAGTACATCACTTTTTTTCAACATTGCCTTCATTTTATTCTTTTTAGGTTTATTGAGTTGGTCAAATTTTAATATCAGATCTCTAAATATCAGATCGATTTCTCTCAATTTTCTGAGAATTTCTGGACAGATCCACGATTTACACCACGTCCACAGCTCGCTTTCAATAATTGGATACAAATCATTTGGTTGACTCACCAATAGAGAAAAGTCGTTGAAGAATGCCACAATTTCCTCCTCACTAAAATAACGTGGCAAATGTTTCACCCTTGAGTTTCTTAGTAAAAAGTTATTCACTGTTATTGTCTTCTTCATATCAAGCTTATCTTTTTCCAGAACTTTAAACAACTTGGCAACATTGAATTGTTCGCTTTCCGAGTTGAAGCTATCTAAAAAACTGCATTGCTTCTTTTTTATTGTTAAAACGTCTTTCAGAGGAGTACTATAGGTTTCTAAAATGTTACTGACGGTTCCATTGTTGAAAAGCTCTTTGATTGCCTTTTTAAGGTTTTCGAAATCTTTGTTGATAAAATTGCTCAACTCCTTAATAGCTTTTTCGGTTGGATCCAGTTTCAGGTGTCGGGCCTTGGATCCAGGAAATCGTAGGATTTCATCTACTTCTACCTCAACAGTCCTCACCCAATCAACATCGGAGATGTTTAAATCCTTATTAGTAAATATATAGAACTGCTTTTTGTATTGGTCTTTCTTAAAGTTTTCAACAACTTTCAAATAGGATTCCAGGTACTTGTAAATACTGAAGTCTCCGTTGTGTTGATCTTTTTCCACGGTCGGAAATAGTGCATTTAAATCGATAACATTTACCTTGCCATCTTTGGTAACGGCGTGCTTCACCTGGATGAAGTGTAACACCTCACGTCGATCGTCAATGATCACTACGTCATCATACTTGTCGGCTTTTGACATTTCATATGCCAATCTGACTTTGAAACTGTCTCTCCGCATCCGTAGAAAAAAGGTGACTGCAACTTGTTTTTGATATACTTCGCCGTGGTAGCCTGATTGGATTTTTCTTTCATATGTTCCGTCTTGTAATAGGTTCGGCATTTTCAATTGTTTTTCATCCGCTGCATTCACGTCAGCTTTATTCTTTGATAATAATTCATATATTTCAACAAACCCACTTTCCGCAGCAACCAGTATCATATCCGTTAGGTTGCTTGTTGAGAATGATTTAAAATGTCCTTCTAAAGAGGAAATGATACTCAAACAGTCACACTCACATGCCCACAGTGCAATCTTCCAGTTTTTTTTACACAGATTATTTAAGATATTGAGATATGCCTGGTTCCCTTCCATCATGGCCATAGACAATCTTCGAACAACGATATATCTAGACCAAATGCGTCTGACAATTTTTCCTGACAACGTAAAAATGTTGTCGCATAGATATTTTGCCACAAAGTATTCACTGTAAGACCGATGGCAAAAATTAACCTTCTGCTGGACTACATGAACCAGTTGTGATGAATCTGATTCCTGTTTGCATCGTTTTTTAAATTGATCGTGTATTACTTTATAATATTGATTTTTTAATAAGTCCATACGTACTTCAATATTTAGCAGTTCCATAGCTAACAACTGATGCTTCAAAATAAAATCACCCATCAACCAATCCAATTCAGCGTCGCTCAGAGCAAATTTGGGCTTAAATTTTTCCATAAATTTCTTGTGAAAACATCTTCTTATAAACTGTTCGTATAGCTGTGCAATATTCATTTTTTCTTTAGTCAGATCAACGAGCTGATTGGTATTCTGTTTCTTCAATGAATGGTAATTTCTAAATTTTTCTAAATAAACCTCCGCCAGCATTTTTACCATGAGTGGCGCACCACAAATTTCACTTAATTTTGAAGGGATATTTGATTTAAATGTGTTTAAAATATGTTTCGAGTAGCTTTCAAAGCAATGTTCATCTAGATCTGGTTCGTGCCACATCTTTCTGAAATAGTTGATTTGATCTTCCACAATGAATGGCTCCAGAAACATAGATCTTAAATTAAATTTACTCTCTAATAATACTTGCATATGTTTTCTGGCGCTGATGATGATTCGAATGCTCTTTTTCAACTTGAGTTGTTCCAGCATCTTAATCACCTTGTCGGTGTACTTGGAGTGGATCTCGTCGAAGCCATCCATCACTATAAGAATGGAATAGCCTCTGTCATCCCTTTCATGTGGGGAATTTTCAATGAGATCGCAATTTCGCTCTGAAAGGATCACTTTGAGGACATTAAGCACCTTCAACTCTGAAATGTGTTCTACTTTTTCGAGCTCCATCACCAACTCGCTTAAATACACTAACAGCACATTAATGACATTTTGCTTCTGCACTTCAAAGGCTACAAACTGAAGCAAGCTAGTCTTCCCCATTCCGGGGTCTGCCAGGAGTACGATGATCTGATGGTCTTCAAATGTTTCCCCAAGCTCTTCAACAAACTGAGTGTCACTCATCTGTCGTGAAATTACTTCAATGTTGTCTTCCATACCTGGTTGGTTGTCTTTATTAAGGAGATTTTCAGCCAGACGCTGGGTCATCTCGGCCTCTTCCATACCTGTTTTCTCAACTTCAATGACATTTTCGTCATTGGTCGATTTACTATATTTGTATATAATACGGCGATTGATGTAATATTTTTGCAATTGTTTTGTTTCCTTACCTTCAAGTTTATCGTTATCATTCTGAATTTCACTAAGACAGTTTAGTACATCACTTTTTTTCAACATTGCCTTCATTTTATTGTTTTTGGGTTTATTGAGTTGGTCAAATTTTAATATCAGATCTCTAAATATCAGATCGATTTCTCTCAATTTTCTGAGAATTTCTGGACAGATCCACGATTTACACCACGTCCACAGCTCGCTTTCAATAATTGGATACAAATCATTTGGTTGACTCACCAATAGAGAAAAGTCGTTGAAGAATGCCACAATTTCCTCCTCACTAAAATAACGTGGCAAATGTTTCACCCTTGAGTTTCTTAGTAAAAAGTTATTCACTGTTATTGTCTTCTTCATATCAAGCTTATCTTTTTCCAGAACTTTAAACAACTTGGCAACATTGATTTGTTCGCTTTCCGAGTTGAAGCTATCTAAAAAACTGCATTGCTTCTTTTTTATTGTTAAAACGTCTTTCAGAGGAGTACTATAGGTTTCTAAAATGTTACTGACGGTTCCATTGTTGAAAAGCTCTATGATTGCCTTTTTAAGGTTTTCGAAATCTTTGTTGATAAAATTACTCAATTCTATAATAGCTTTTTCGGTTGGATACAGTTTCAGGTGTCGGGCCTTGGATCCAGGAAATCGTAGGATTTCATCTACTTCTACCTCATCAGTCCTCACCCAATCAACATCGGAGATGTTTAAATCCTTATTAGTAAATATATAGAACTGCTTTTTGTATTGGTCTTTCTTAAAGTTTTCAACAACTTTCAAATAGGATTCCAGGTACTTGTAAATACTGAAGTCTCCGTTGTGTTGATCTTTTTCCTCGGTCGGAAATAGTGCATTTAAATCGATAACATTTACCTTGCCATCTTTGGTAACGGCGTGCTTCACCTGGATGAAGTGTAACACCTCACGTCCATCGTCAATGATCACTACGTCATCATACTTGTCGGCTTGTGACACTTCATATGCCAATCTGACATTGAAACTGTCTCTCCGCATCCGTAGAAAAAAGGTGACTGCAACTTGTTTTTGGAATACTTTGCCGTGGTAACCTGATTGGATTTTTCCTTCATATGTTCCGTCTTGTAATAGGTTCGGCATTTTGAATCAACTGGGGAATAGAAGAGAAATAACGCATTAGTGAAAGTGACAAAGGTGCTACAGTTTGACACGATGGTGACATCTTTTCACTTCAACAACAGTCCTGTAATGGAGCCGCCAAATGACTTCTCCGATTTGCATTAAAAGTGTTAAAACCTAAGTAGGGTTAACTACCCCATTTTCGGCCTATTAAGCACAACCCGCACTTAGTATTTCTTAATCTAGCGTAGTTTAGCACCAAACGTAATGTTATTATTACTGATGGCTTCCAAATTTATTTGCCTTTCTGCACGCACCGTAAGATTTGATAAAGAGGAACCAATCGTTGAGATATTGTCAAAAGTCTAACACTGCTTCTTGACGCCAAACTCGGCCTACGGATTCTAAACTCGTTCTAACGCATTTAAACGCCATTGAAACGCAAATAAATTCACTTCGGCCTATCGGATGAAGATAAAAATTGATTCGGTCAGAGCGCTTCTTTTGTTTTTGGGAATAATGGGTGCAAACCTTCATATCACGCCTTCTGATTGACTTCGTTCGGTAGCTTATTAACTAAAGTATCGTACCAAACTCATAATTGACTTGTTAACTCAGAAATCATTGAATTATTTTGTGTTGTCTGCACGATAGGCCCGAAATGGGCGATTAGGCCGAAGTAGTTCTCTACCCTGTCTCAAAATCATTTTGCTGATTTTTAATTTTTTTTTATTCATTCATTCCTTTTTTCATATAATTTATACTTATAAAATAAGGTTTAAGGCATTTTAAATATTTTTTTTAAAAGCATTAATGCGTACCAAAATTAAAAATAAATTCATGTTTTTTCACTCTAAAAGATTCCATAGTTTTGAAAATTGAAAAAGCTTGCCTTTCTTAAAACCTTTTTTATTTTATTTTTTTATAAACCGGTCAAGGAAATTTTGAGGTTACACTTCCATTACATTTTTACTTAAAATAAAATATAAACATTTTTTGGGAACAGAAAGACATTATTTTCTTCTGCAACTTTGTATCAGACGTCATTTCGATCAGGAATGCCGTTTCCGCGTTACAGCTTTTAGAATAAATTAATGGATGCCATTTTGAAAATTTTACATGAACAATACCAAAATAATACCACACAGGTATTCTTTTGATATCCAAATATCACTTTTAGTTACTGACAAAGTATTTTGCATGCAGTTTTTTCGTAGTACTCTTTGGTCCTGGTCCTATCGAAGATGAACCTCGATCTAGAAAGGATCAGCATGTGGAATAGCGCTTCTTTTTCACTATTTATCATTCATATGTAACCACATTGTTAACGTCACTTTCACTTCTGGCGTAAAAACTGATGAGGATGAAAGAGATAGTGTTTTCATCATGTTTAAATCACGAGCCAAATAGATCATCTCACGACCGCACATATAACGAACTGTAAAGTCAAGTGATAGCACGCCCAACAATGCATTAGCTCCTAAATAACATTGACAGATTCTTTAAGTAGATTTTTTCTTTGCACCCCCATGGACATGTATGGATTCTTCCAGCTATTTCCAACACATAGTTCGATAAAAGAAGCTATTATCTAGCATCTAATACGGCAAATTCGGCAAGAAACGGATTTGTAGCCAAATTATTAATGAAAGAGAAAGTGGAAGAGGTGGATCGATCAATGTTACTTAGGACCTAATGCATTGTTCGGCTTGATAGTTTTTTCGAAGGGCCTATACGGTAAATGAATATGACTCATATTTGAATCCCGATCACTCAAATTCGCAAAAAAGTAAGTCACTCATAGAATGAGTAAATGTTTTCTCAAATATGATTAAACGTCACTCATATATGATTAAATGTCACTCAAACTCTACGAGTAAATTTTTGCGAGTTTGAGTGCATGGTACTCAAATATGAGTTAGTCTCATTTGCCGTAAAGTTTGTTTTGACGGGAGGATTGATTGCACGCTATTTTTAAACAACCCACATTTTAGTAGGATCTACTCAGATCCGTCAAAAGTAGGGCTACCGAAAATTGAGCAAACTGACAAGATGACAAATGAATAAAATCGGTTGGATTCGGGTTGATGTTTTCTATTCGTCATCTTGTTAGTCTAAACTTTGTTTACTCAATTTCGTGTACCCTACTTTTGACAAATATGAGTAGATCCTTCTCAAATTTGGGTTGTTTAGAAATAGCGTGTGTACCGTGTCGACCCCTCCTTTCACGCAAATATTAACATTTTGCCTGGGACTTTCCAGTGGAGTGAAAAGATAAGAAACTATCCACTTTGTTTTACGAAATTCGACATTTGTTTATGAGGGTTTCCTATAGAAGTGAACAGTTGCAGAGTCGTCATCAACGCGAATGGTTTCACCAATACCAAAACAAAGTTATCAAATAAAGTTCGTGGGCCATAATTGAAAACAAGCATCAAAATTACGTCCCTAATGTTCGGTCCATAGATATAAAGCGCTGAAAGCGTTAAATCTTTTAAATTAGCAGGAAGAGTGAAAAGTGAGATATTCATTTATTATTCTAGCATGCTACAAAAAGGTAAGTCCCTCCCCTTGGCTAGTTTTTGCACCTTGCTGTTGGTGGGCGGGTTTAATTTCATGCTAGTGGAGTGTTGGATACGGTAGGTTTATGGTCGGCGTTGCTGGCTCATGCCACGATAGAATGGCGTCATGGGCAGGCAATGGGGATTACTAAGCTTCCCCTCTCTGATAAACCACTGCATGAGAGAACCAAAGATCTAGTCTAGCAGTGATAGTATCACACTTGTTACTCCTTCAATTGAGAGCCGCGTCGTAGTACGCTTACGTATAGGCACTGACGTTGGGTGTGATACTGGCGGGTTTTGCCGCAAATCACTCTTATTTTATTTATTTTTACGCAAATAGATTTATTTGGGTTTGCAAGGCAATTATACTATTGAAATATTTCAGAAAGTGCCCAACGGTGCTCCTTCTATTTGCGTGACAAGCTTTTATTGTTGTTTTCATTGAAGTATTACTCAGGAAACAATGTTAAACATCATGTTTGTACATGGTATTGTAACTAATGCTTCATTTTGATTTGGGATAAGTGTTTGAACTATGGCTCGGGATTTCCACTGTGGTGTGCTTCTATTGTGACATACCCATATGTATTTTTGTGGTGCCACATAGTGGAAACGTGAGAGCGTATTTGGAACATTTACCCTATACAATATACAATTTAAAATTAGCTTGGAAACTAACTTCAAAGTGAAGCATTTTAGTCACTTGAAGTTGTCACCTGGGACGAACAAAGATATAATTAATATATGTCAAAGCCAGAAGTACTTGCAACACGTTAAATTTTAGTTTAAAAGCATGAGTTATGATTGTGTAGGTTGATTAGAGATTTTAGTTATTTATTAAATAAACTTCAATTAGAGAATTCAGAAAGTTAATTAACATAAGAGATAGGGGGCGGGGGTCCGCTTAGGGAGGCGACTTGCCTATGAAGTTGTATAATAAATCTTCCTATTTAGTGGATTTGTTAATGACAGACAATGTCAATAGCGAAAGTCATATCTTCAACCAGGCGCTTACGAACAAGTGAAGTTTTAGGAAAGATGTGTTAAATATGTTGATAGGTTTGAAATAAGAATTAGGATTGTTGTGCTTTAGTTTTTGGTAAGGTATTGTAGCAACCTTGTGCACACTGTCCTACCCCTAGAAGAGGATTATCCCTCAAATTTTTTTTTCCCGCATGATGAGCTGTCACTTTGACAAGTCTGCGTTCGTGCACATCCGGTTAAGCTCCCCGTCAGAGGTTTGAGCTAACTTCCGTCGCGGCGTGTTCTCTATTCTCAAACAGACTTCCACACAGTACAGACAAATAAAATTTCTCTCTATTAAATATAAAAACGTGTTCGTGTAAAATCGCCTCCGAACGTCGCGAATAATACCACAGTATTTTTCAGCAGTGGGATCTACTCGGATTTGCTACGATCGGCGCGGAATCGTAGAAATCTCCTGACAACGGTTCAAGTGGAAGAAATCGAGAAACTTGGTAGGAAAAACCACGGATTCCAACGCGTTAATCGGAATCCATCAGCGGAAAGTTCCGTCAAGCGAAATCGACGTGAACTCTATCGAAAACGGGTGGCGTAGCACTACACCCAGCGTCTTGAGGTAGCAGTAGTTGAATTGAACGAAGGGCAAGCGTCATAATGCCTCGAAGTAAGCGACGTTCTCGGAGCAGCACGAGGAGGAGAACGAAGAAGAAGAAGCGAAGAACGATGACGAAAAAGCGAAGGACGACGATGAAGAAAAAGTTAAGGATGAAGCCGGTGTTCGAGAGAGATTCTTCCATCCGGAGGAATTGAAACAGTTCAAGACCAACAATTGAAATGGCCTTAACTCCATTTTGTAAACAAACTTTGTAAGGCCATTTTCTCGCGAACCGAAACCTTCATTCGCAAACCTAAACCACAATCGGGTAGAGGAGAATTTCCCCTACCTGTTCTTTATGTTGGTTTACCTTTGCGGACTTCGGTTCGCGACAAAATGGCCTTACAAGGTTTGTTTACAAAATGGAGTTAAGGCCATTTAAATTGTTGGTCTTGAGTTGATTCCAGTTTTCAAGGAGGGTAGTGGTGTCACGGAATGGAGCTCTATTCGTGGAGTGAAAAATCGACATTGCTTTACGCGACGTGCCGACTGGCAGGAGCCGCTCAGCAATGGTTTTTGGGAGTCCGTCAGCGGATTTTGAGTTGGTACTGTGAATCGAACCAGGAGATGTACAAACGTCGCAGTTTCCCGCCAAGGACCAACAGCCAGAAATCCACATCCACAGTGAACAATTCGACACCGAAGAAACCGCAAGAGGAAAACCGAACATCTAACAGTGAAGCGATCCCGAACAAGCGAAACGATGAATGTTTTAATTGTCACGGAACGGGACTTATTTCGATTAATTGTCCCCAACCTCAGCCGAGATGCACTTTGTGTAAGAAGGTTGGACACGACGAGCAGAACTGTTTCAAGCGGAACCAAGGCGAACGTCAACAATCAAACGAATCGGCAAACCAGTCATCCGAAGCCAGCGGCAGCGGTAGCAACCCGGCGTACCCGATCAGTAAGCAGAAGGAATCGAAGCAACCAAACGATTGCAAGTTTCTTGAGGTGGATTCCAGCTCGATGGTGGCGTGTGGCGTCATCATTGGTGGACGGTTGAAGACGATAAAGGCGTTGGCTGACTCAGGTTGTCCGGTGAGTTTGATCAAACAATATTGTGTTCCTGATGATATTGAGCTTAGTAAGGCCAGTGATAGGGACCTAGTAGGTGTGAACGATTCGAAGATCCAAATAGTAGAAGCGTACTCGACTAGTATTTTGATCGATAGTTGTGTTTATGTCGCTAATTTAACAGTAGTTACCGACAACACGATGAAAGTTGACTTGCTTGTGGGACGAAGATTTTCAAGACAATGATTTCCGCGGATTAAAGTTTTGTCGCGAACATTCATATGACGTTGAAGTGATGAGGAATGTTTTTGATGGCGATGATGTTGATAGTAGTATTTTGCTTGTCGATGAAAAAGTTGATCTCGACATCGGTGATACAATCGAAACGAAATCGCTGAACGGTAAGGTTTACGAACTTTTCGAGCGTGATTATTTGAACCGCGAAAAACGTCGTGAGCCTTTGGTAAAGCATTGCGTGGAGATAAAGTTGAAGGAAGATCGTTACTATAATGCGACTCCTCTACGTCTTAGCGATTACGAACGTAAGCAGCAAAACAAAATCGTGCAGGATCTGTTGTCCGATGGAATTGTGCGTGAAAGCGAGTCTCCGTATTCCAGTCGCGTGGTTTTGACTCGAAAGAAGAACGGTGAATACCGTCTTTGCGTGAATTTCAAACCGTTGAATAAGTTAGTCGAGCGGAATCACTTTCCGTTACCGATCATTGAAGATCAGATCGTGAAGTTGCAGGGTCGTAAATATTTTACGTCACTCGACATGAAGAACGGGTTTTATCATGTTGACATTGCGGAAAATTCGAGAAAGTATCTTTCATTCGTAACGGAGGAAGGGCAATACGAATTCAATAAGTTGCCATTCGGTTATACGAATTCTCCATCGATATTTGCACGGTACGTGATGAAGGTTTTAAAGGAGTTCGTTGATACGGGTGAGATAGTTGTATTTATCGACGATATTCTAGTAAGTACGGTTACTATTGAGGAACATTTTGATTTGTTATCGCGACTTTTTTGTACCCTATCGGATAATCACATCGAGCTTAACGTGAAGAAGTGTTCTTTTTTAAAAACCGGCGTGGAGTTTCTTGGTTATTACGTAACGTTTAATCAGATTCGTCCGAGCGATCGACATATTGAGAACGTGAGTAACTTTCCAATAGCAACGAACGATAAAACGCTTCAACGTTTCTTAGGATTAATGAGTTACTTTCGCAAGTTTATTTATCGGTACAATTACATCGCGAGCCCCTTATACGAGTTACAGAACCGTCGCGGATCGGATTTCAGGTTCAAAGCGAAGCATTTTGAATCGTTCGAAAGGCTTAAGTAAGCGTTGATATCGAAACCAGTTCTTAGCATTTACAGCCCGAAACTTGAAACGCAGCTTCATACGGACGCATCGTCGAATGGTTTCGGTGGTATTCTCGTACAGCGTCAAACGTACGATAATCAATTTCATCCGACTATGTTTTTCTCGCGTAAGACAACAGCGGCCGAATCAGTACTTCATTCTTTCGAACTCGAAACGTTGGCTATCGTTTACAGCCTACAACGTTTCTGCGTATACCTCTTTGGAATCCATTTTACAATAGTGACTGATTGTAATTCTCTTAAAGCAACGTTGGATAAGAAAGACGTGAATCCGAAGATTGCGCGTTGGGCTCTTTTCTTGGAACAATTCGATTATACGATCGAGCATCGTCCCGGCGCGAAAATGCAACACGTGGATGCATTGTCTCGTATGTATTGCCACGTGGTAGAAGAAACAGATGTGTCATGTAACGTTTTTGAAAACGCGTTGTACGTGAACCAGATTAAAGATCCAAGGATTGTTAAGATCAAAGCTGATTTATGTACAAATTGTAATAGCGAACCCCGACTACTTTTCCAATAGGGCCTGTGTAGAAAAACGCTTATAAAATAAACATTTTAATACATTGCAAAAACGGCTTGCTTGATTGCTGTGGTGTCTTGGGGAAAGTTGTGCAAAATTAAAATGCGATTCTTGAAAAAATATATTTTATGGAAAATGCAAGAATCTTGAAATTTTCAAAAAACAATAACTTTTTTGTTCTAAACTTTGCCATTTAGTAGCAAACATTATGAGCTTCAATGAGGTTTAAAACGAAAATTTTCAAAAATGCACTTTTTGAGAAAATATTTTTTTAATAATAAATATATTTTTTTTCATTGATAAAAACGATTTTTTACAGTGTTTATTTTTTACACAATTGCCAAAATAATATCTACAACTTTGCTGAAGACACCAAATCAATCGAACAAAGCATTTCGGCAATATATATTTTTTAACTCATTAGTACTATATTTACACAGTCCCTTTTCAAAAAGTAGTCGTGATTCAATATGAAAAACTGAGAGCACAAAATGGCGCCTTTACTAAAGAGGAACAACTGTGCAAAGTTTCAGCGTAATTGGAAATGATCGGTCAGGATCGATTTGCGAACCTTCGTGAAATGCCTCATATTCGAATACCAACACGACTCAATGTATGACGGGACTCCTTTTTCCACCACTCGATGGGTTATTTTTTAACACGTGGCAGATTATCCTTCACCGGCTCACACATTAACACTCTTAGCACACACTCACACATTCATGGGACTCAAATTAGGTTAAATGATCATCAATCAACTGCGTCGTCCAAAATGGGAAGAAAATGTATCGAACTAGGTCGTCGCTCCCACGCACTTACCTGAAGGTACTTTCTGCCAAGTCACGAAGGTAATCCGTAATCAATGGTTACGGGATAAACGTCTGTCCGATCGCTTCCTTATGCAACGGTTCACACAGCACTGTGGTACCCTGAAATAAAAAAAAATGAAAACCTATCGTTAGTATAAATCCTGTATTCTCCTTTATTTCATTCCCTAAACAGCCAATGAAATTGGAGAATTCTCGCGTCACTTTTCAAAAGGTCCTAAGTAACAAATATAATCAAATCGAGTTAAGCGATACAAACTATTACTCTTCTATCAGTGTATTTACTTTCATTTATTTAAGATAATCATAGGTCAAAAATTGTCCAATGAACAGTTTGAAATGATGGGTACATGATTGTTACTTCGGTCATTCGGACTGCCTAGCATGATTGGTGCTCATTTTCCAAAGGCGGGGCCAATCTAAAGTTAGGTACTCCTCCAAGCTGGAGCACATGATTTTGATGCCGATGCTGCAAAGCTTGAAGCGAGGCAGCAGTTTGTGTTTTGCCAGTTCGGCACTCAGCTTGGCAGCATCCTTCACGGCGTCCGTGCATTCCGGGACCAGTTGTACCTGGTGCACTTCAATAAGGACTCCACCAGTGTGGCTTCTCTGCGCAGATTCACGCGCGGTTCAACATCGTGATTCAATGGGAGCAGTATCGCCCTCGGCACCGTGACGTGATACAGTGCACTAATTGTCTGGCATTTGGGCACGGTACGAAATTTTGTCACATGAAGGCTCGTTGTGGCAAATGTGCTGGGGCTCACAATACTACCGCCTGCAAGAAGGAAGAAGAAGCTGAACCTAAGTGCGTGAACTGTGATTCCAACCATCTGGGCAGCGATAGGAGATGTCCCAAGCGAGCGGCCTTCATCCAGATCCGACAACAGTCTTCCACGAGGAACCAACCTGGTCGCAACCGCAATAATTGTGCTCCTTATGTCAACAAGGACTCGTTTCCTGTACTTCCGGCTCGTCGTATGCCACCGTTCAGTTCAGCATCGCCTGTCGAGCCACTCACAAGCGACGAACTAGTGATCCTCGTGACTGAGGTGACCATAATCTTACGCACCACCAAGACACTACCTGAACAGCTTCGTGCAGTTATGACACTCGTGCAAAAGTATGGACCGTGAAGCCATCAAAATAGCCAACTGGATCGCTTGCTCGCTCAAGAGCAAAATCATTGAGTTCGTTGATTTCCTTAATGAACATAGCATAGACATCGCTGTCATCACCGAAACACACCTGAAGCCGGAGATAAATGTTCACCTCCCCGATTTTCGGCTCGTAAAACTAGACCGGACCAGCTCCTGCGGAGGAGAAATATTGGCTGTCGAGTGCTACCGAGCTTCCAGCTGAAGATGATCGAAGCGATGGGTGTGGAAGTCTCCACTCCTGTCGGCCCTATTACCATCATTGCGGCCTACTGTCCCAAACAAGTCACCATCAGAGACGGGTGGGTAGCAGACCCTCGGAGAGACATCATCAGACTAACTCGACACCGTGAGAAGTACATCATCGTTGGCGACCTGAACGCCAAACACCAGGCTTTGGGCAACAGTCGACGCAACCAAAACGGCACAATTCTGAACGACGACCTGCAAGAGGCTCACTACACCATGTTAGCGCTGGACTCTCCCACCCACTTGAGCCGGTCTGGCGTACACTCCACCATCGACATCTTCGTCAGCAACATGGGAGACAACATTTTGCAACCTGTGACCCACCAGGAGCTGAATTCGGACCACTATCCGGTGGTGGCCAATGTGGGCTCATCCGTCAACCGATTCCAAGCTTCCCGACGCAACTACCATCGCGTCAGCTGGGATCAGTTCCAACACTGTGTTGACTCCACTGTCCTTCCGGAGACGCCCGAAGAGGTGGAACGGTGTCTGCATTCCATCGAGGAGGCGATATCCCAGGCCAGGGAACAACACGTGCCAGTATCCAGACAGGTGAGCAATACTTTGAACCTTGACAGATCTACCAAAGACCTTATAAGACTCCGTAACACCATCCGAAGGCAGTTGGAGTTGCGCCAAATCCCATCACCTTAAACTCCAAAGGATCCAGAACAAGATCCTTAGGATGGTCCTAAACAGTCCCCCGCGGACTAGAAACTCTGAGATCCACCTCCTGGCTGGAATTCAGACATTAGAAGAACGGAGAGTATTCATCCTGGAAAGGTTCAGAGACACCTGCCTGAGATCAATTCATCAGATCATACGTGATCTAGCACGTTAAGTTAAGTTATAGTCGTAGTTAGGTAGGTTATCACTTTTTTCAATTCAAACAAAACACACCCCCAAAGGGGTATTCTGTAAACTAGTTGAGAAACGCTAATATTAAATAAGAATATCAAATTAAACAAAGATGAAGAGCCAGGTAGGCTAATCAATTAAAATGATAAATCAATGTACTATCATAATCAACAGAAATGAACAGAATTTTACTACTACTATTTTGTAGTGTCAGGTACGCTATTTCGTAATATGTAAAAGGGAATTCACAAATCGAGTTTCATTAAAATACATGGCATGTTAAGAGATTGAGCTCGTGAGAGAGAATTTACTCTCTCAAATTCCATTTCCGCACCGGTGCATTACATTCACTTATAATTCTCGCGTCACTTTTCAAAGAGACCAATGTAACATATCCACCATTTTGAGAAAATCGACAGATTATTATTTTAACTGTTTAAAAACAATACATTTTGCAATATTTTTTAATGAAGTCAGTGAATAATAACTTTGAAAATTCAGTAGAAGCGCTAAAATCACAATTTTACTTTGAATTTCATACTACAATATAGAAAAAAAAACACATAGGAGGTTTTGACAAGTCAAGTTGTACATCGGACATGTTACATTGGACGATTTTTCTCAATGACCTAATCAATGGGTGTTACATTGGACGTTTTATCTATATGATACTAGATTCCCTTTCAGTTTCGTGGAGATTGACGCGCCCTTCTTAACAAACCATCCTGTAGGAAGCTTAATAAGTATTGCGAATTGCGTTATTCGATTTGTTGGATCGTATCGTTGGAAGGAGATTCTTAAATTCCCGTGGATTTCGCGTAAGTGCCTCCCACCCCACCGTTTTTGGCCCTTCATACAGCGATATTGTGAATTCAGATCGGTAGCTCAAATTGATCTTGCTATTAAGTGGAGCTGCATACAAGACAAGATCTTCGAAGGGATGGTGGCTACCTTACATACATACATACATGATACTAGATTCCCTTTCACATATTTCAGAGTAGAGTACCTAATCAAATAGGATGTTTCCTAAAAGACAACAACGTGCACTTCTTCACGCATGATTTGCCATCTAGCAAGCCACTGAAGGTGGTTTTGCGTGGATTACCGTCGTTCGAGGCGGCTGCGGTGAAATCCGAGCTGTAGCGGCTTGGGCTCAAACCTGAGGCCGTGTACCAGATGAACTGGCGTTCCTGGTGCATTTCACGAAGGGATCCACCAGTCTTGCGGCTCTGTGATCCAAAATTCAGGTTTCAGGTCACCATCAGTTGGGAGCATTACAAACCCCAACATCGTGATGTTACGCAGTGTATGAACTGCCTCTCCTGTGGCCATGGCACCAAAAACTGCCATATGAAGACAAGCTGCGGCAAGTGTGCAGGAACTCACTCAACTGCGTCCTATGAGCAAGTTGATGACATCGAGCCAACGTGTGTCAACTGCGGTGGAAACCACCAAGCCTCCAATCGCGGATGCCCCAAGCGAGTGGAGTTCATTAATATCCGTCGGAAGACTACAATCAACAACCAGCTCGGTCGCCTCCGTAATCATCGTTCGCCTCCTGTACTCACGGAAGTCCAGTACCCAGCTCTCCAGCCCCGTCGACATATTCTGAACCTAGCCCCGCTTCCGCTCAACAACCAACAAGCCAATCCTGAGAGTATCCAAATGATTCCCAACAGTCTCGCTTCTGCTGCGGCCCAGCCAATTTCAGGTTCATCCACCGCCCCTGGTTTATCATACGCTGGTGCTGTCTCAGGTGAGCCTGTCGAAGATTCTCCGTTCACCTCGGAGGAACTTGTGACGCTCGTGGCCGAGGTCATCATCATCATGCGCACATGTAAGACTCGATCTGAACAGCTACACGCTGCCCTGTCCCTTGTCACTAAGTATGGACCGTGAAGCCATCTAGATCGTAAATTGGAATACTTGCTCTTTGAAGAGCAAAAACATCTAGTTGGTTGACTTTCACAACGAACGGCACATCGACATAGTCCTCATCACCGAGACTCACTTAAAGCCCGAGCTGAACGTCTTCCTTCCCGACTTTCGGCTCGTAAGGCTTGACCACACCAGCTCCGGGGGTGGGAGAGTGGCCATCGCTGCGAGACGGAACATCAGCTGCCGGATACTACCAAGCTTCCAGCTGAAAATTATCTAAGGCGTCGGAGTTGAGGTGAACACATCGCTTGGTTCAATCACCATCATCGTGGTCTACTGCCCTAAACAAACCATCATTAGGGACGGCTTGGCCGCAGACCTCCGAAGAGACATCATCAAGCTAACACGACGACGGCAAAATTTCGTCATCGCTGGCGACCTGAACGCCAAGCATCAAGCCTGGGACAATAGTCGGCGAAACCAGAACGGCACAATCCTTTACAACGATCTGCAGGAAGCCCACTACAAAATCCTGTGTCCGGACACTCCCACCCGGTTGAGTCGATCCGTAGCTCATGCCACCATCGACATCTTCATTAGCAACATTGGCGATAACATCTCTCAACCTATCGCCTGTCAGGAACTGAGCTCGGACCACTATCCGGTGGTGGCCGAAGCAGGTTCCTCGGCCAATAGGTTTCAAGTTTCCCGGAGAAATTACCATTGTTTCAACTGGCAGCAGTATCAGCTCTGTGTGGACACAGCAATCGATTACAACGTCCCACCGGAGTCGTTCGAAGAACTCGATCAGTGTCTGCAAACCATCGAAGAGGCGATATCCCGTGCCAGGGAGCAACACGTACCAGCGTCTTAGTCATACTCTGAACCTTGATAACCCAACCAAAGATCTTATCAGGCTCCGTAATACCATTCGTAAGCAGTTCCAGCGTTCTGAGCTGCCCAACTTGAAGACCAATGTCAATAGGCTAACCAAAATTATCCAGGCCAGGATGGTGGAACTCAGAAATAACTATTTTGCCAACAAGATTCGTTCCTTCCCAGATTGTGCAAAACCATTTTGGAAGATGGCCAAAATTTTGAAAAATAAGTTGGCCAACATTTTCTGATTTCACATAATCTTGGTCAAACCATGGTGAACCCCCATGAGCCTGCCGTACTGGAGGAAATGTGTCGAATCGCTGAAACCCCCGTAGTAGTGCATGATGATAGTAGACTATCGGCTGATGAGGTGATAGCAGCTATTAGAAGCAATAAAAACATGAAGGCCGCGGGTATCGATGGTGTAGTCAACCTTAAGTATTGATTTCTTCAACCATCTTGCCCTTATCTTCAACAAATGTTTGGAGCTTGGCTATTTCCCTGCATCCTGGAAGTTAGCCAAAGCGATTCCAATACACAAGCCTGGCAAAGATCCTTCTAGTGCCAAAAGCTATCGCCCCATCAGCCTCTTGTCCTCCATCTCGAAGCTATTCGAAAAGTTGATACTCAGCCGTCTGCTCGTGTTTTTAAATGATAATAACATCTTTCTCAAAGAGCAATTTGTGTTTAGGAAAGGCCACTCTGCCATCCACCAACTCGCACGAGTTACTTACATTATCAAGCGGAATAAGTCCGTTTCCAATACATCTGCCATGGCATTGTTGGACGTCGAGAAGGCGTTGGCCTAGTGTACAAGCTGCATCGATACAACTTTCCGATCGACCTAGTGAAGATCATCAAAAACTTCTTGTCGGGCAGATCATTCCAGGTCTACTTGAACTATGTCCCCTCTGATACGTTCAACGTTCATGCAGGGGTTCCTCAGGGTAGCCTGCTTGGGCCTATTCTATTCAACATTTTCACGTCAGACGTTCCTCCCCTGCCGGGTGGTGGCATCCTGTCAATGTTCGCAGATGACACCTCCATCATCTATAAGGGTCGAGTGATCCGCGCTCTGGCGAGTAAACTACAATCAGGCCTGGATGTTCTGTCCGACTATTTCAAGGGATGGAAGAGTTGTATCAATGCAGCTAAAACACAAACCATTCTGTTTCCACACTCGAATTCACCTCGACTTGTTCCATCTTGATAGCACTCCCATTTAATGGTCGAGTGAAGTAGTCTACCTTGGTCTCACCCTCGATAGCAAATCCACCAAGTGTAACATCTTGATCAGGTCGCTCTACCCTCTGATAAACAGGAAGACCACCCTGTCCCTCAAAAACAAGCTTGCTGTCCACAAGCAGATCATTCTGCCGGCTATTGAGTATGGTATGCCAATCTGGGAGAGTTGGGCTAAGTGCCACCACCTGAAGCTTCAGAGGATCCAAAACAAGATCCTCAGAATGATCCTTAACAGTCCACCGCGAACTCGTAATTCTGAGATTCATCACCTGGCCGGTTTTCAAACACGCGAGGAGCGAAAGACGTCCACGCTGGAAAGGTTCAGAGTCGCCTGTATGCGATCAAACCACCAGATCATTCGTGATTTGGCAACCTAGTTTAAGTAGTTAGGTAGCTTCCTGTGCCCTAGTAGGTAGATTATCATTTTTTTTAAATTCAAACGAAAACAATCCCATTAAAGGGTATCAAACGCAATCATCACATTAGAATAACCAATTAACTAGAACAAACATGAAGAGCCAAAGGCTAATCAATTGAAATGTTAAACCAAATGTTGAAACATAAAAAACAAAAAATAAACGTAAATTTTACTACTCACATATTAATCTAAATGCGTATATAAAGGTACCAGACATATTTTGCACTGCACTGTCCTCTGTGATCTATTAACGGAAAACAGATTATACGTAGCTTTCGATAGATGTCACTGCAAACGACAACAGTGACATCTGATGAAACATGAATGCAAATGCTTCACAAAATGATTAATTGTGAAATTTTTGAACTATAAATCATATTCCAAATCTCCTTTTTCCCTCTCCCCATCCATACAATTGTCATCCACTAACCTCGAGAAGACCGCGGTAATCGGTTCAAATCCTTTAACTTTAGATTTAAGACATTAATTATGTAAAACGCAAATGATAACTTGGCTCTGTAAAGTTTATTCGATCACAATTTCAGTTGTTTCATTCTTGTTATGTTTCGTATGCAAAGCGATATGCATTTACTGGAAAACGACCAGCGGCAACTTTATCCTGACAGAATATGAGAATGACATGATAAACTTTCTTCGTCAATAACTATGTCAACAGTTTCCTTCAATCTTCTTGCCTGACAACTACCGTTCTGATTCATATTTTGAACACTTAAGGCACTTATCTTTGAGGAGCTTCGAATTTCGGACACGTACGATAACATTCACTGTATAATCTAATTTTATTCGATTTCATACCTACGTTATATTTCGTTAATCTTATGAGATTATTAAATAAATGCATAAAACTGTCTTATCGTCTCTGTCTTTTCAACGTAAAAAAAATGTGATTGATACGTCGGACACTTTATCTTTTAAGAATATTGTGTAAGACCACGGGGGCTGATTATAGGAACAAGCGTGATAGGTTTTTAATGTTTATATAATATAGGTGTATAGGTATTTCAAGAAATCACCATTGCACCATTTGTTTAAGGCAATACATCTTCAATATTTTATCTCGCCGTTACAATGCATGAGCAAATCGAATTAAAATCTTTTGTCATCTCGATTGGATCGTGCTGTTATATGGCTGTCAGTCAGCTTTAAACGACTATTCTTATTATGATACTCACACTTAGTTGCGACCAAATTTACGCCTCGTTAGTTGCACTAATTTGAATTATTCTGAGTACAACTTTGTTCACCGAATTAAACACCACAAAAATACCTCAAGGCAATGATTTCTCCACCATACAGCTGAACACTCTTGATAAGGACTAACTTGATTTCACCGTCACGTCGCTCTTATAAAAGGGTTGTGATGAACCAATCTGCTCCGCAGCGTCGAATTCCGATAACGTTATCAAACCCACAATCTGGTACCGGCGAGCAGGGCTGAGCTTTGTCATGTCATTGACAGACTTTTACGCGCTACAAAATTGTTTTTCACATAGTCTTTCATTTTAATTGATCCTCAAAAAAAACCTTCATCAAAATCTCATTTATTTTTCGTTAATGACAAAGATTCACCTGGCAGCAAAAGGTGTAATTTCGTGCATTCTGTAAGAGAGTGTTTACTCATTCGTATGGAGAAATTTCTTAAAGCATAGGTAACTCAGCGCATAAATTTCTCCCAACGAATGACTAAAAGTCATTCACTCTCTGAGTCAAATTCGTTTTCAGTGTAAGCATTTGGCGACAAAAATCTATTTTTTGGGTTTGATTTCCGGTGGTAAATAAAGAAGTTGATTGTTGATTGGTTTATCGGTTTTATCAGCTCAATTTGAAATATCGATAACAGGCCTGTCATGGTGGTTACACATCGTTGCTTGATTTTTTTTTTATCAAAACTTACTTGGAGCAGTTCCACGCCAAACGACGAATCGATCAGACTCGACCTTCTCTAATGTGTATGAAAGTTTGAGTAATTGTTTGTAATGGGTAATGATTCACATTCTTGCTAAAATTCGGGCCATTCAGATCTTGCAAAGTCTCCAATGGCGTCCTTGAAATTTTTTAAAAAAATGGTATCACGAAGACAGCTTTTTTGATCGGAATGACGGCGTAGACAAAGTTGTAGAGAAAAATAATGTTTGTCTGGCAAAAATATTCATGTCCAGTAGCGTCTGGTAGATGACCTTTTCGTGGTGCGTTACTGGCATTAAAATATACCAGGAAGCCTAGTCCGAACTACTTCAAACTAGGGTAACAGGATTGTTTTGTAATCAAAGGAACACATATTAGTCCTTTTTACTTTTTATGCCTTCAAGACTCAGCTTTGTCCATCGAGGATGATCTTGAAACAAGGGAAAATTGAGTTAGGTAGTTATCTTTTAATCTACGTGATTCATAATCTATTATTCTCTGTTCCCTAGTTGGAAGTGGCTAAGACTAGGATTTTGATGCATGGTCAGGAATCCATTTTTGACTGACAAAGGGGCACATTTGGAGGGTGTTCCAATTCTACGAAGAGTATAAAAAGCGGGACCTTACAATTAGAGTCGGATCCATGCGATAAAGGCAAGAATGATAACTGAAAAAATATCGAATACTTCAACATTTCTCAATAATGATGGAGTAATACGACACTAAACTAAGGACACGAGGTACATCACAATGGATGACATAACTGGTCGCAGTTGGTTTATGCCCCAAACAGAGGAAACAAATTTTCAAAAAATATTTTTTTGACGTAGGATTGCGTCTTTTGGGGTGCCATTTAAAAAAACCAAAATCGACCACCCACCTCCGAACTTGAACATGAATCCGGTATTGGACTTCCGATCCGAAACTTTACCAGCCCAATCAGCGTCAACAAAGCATTCCAGTTTCTGGTCTTCATCAGCTCCTAGGTGCAACTCATGGTCGACCGTCTCCTTCAAATAGCGAAGTACCTTCTTGGCTTGAACCCAGTCAGCCGGCGTTGGTTTCGTTACACGACGTCCTAGGACAGAAGTAGATATTGCAATGTCTGGACGACTGCTTATGGCGATATACAACAGAGCACCAATCAGACTTTGGTATTGATCCTTCTCCACAAGCTCAGAACTCTCCTCCTGCTGCTGTTGTAAATAGGCGCTCGCCATTGGTACCCGTGACGCATTAGCCTTCTCCATTCCAAACCGGGCAAGAATCTTCTTGATGTACGATTTTTGGTTGAGCACATAGCCGCTACTTGCCTTACGCACTTGAATCCCCAAGAAACACGTAAGGTCTCCCAGCTCGGTGATCTTAAAATGTTGCTCCAAAACATTCACCAGCACTTGATACTCCGGTTCGGTATTACAAGCAACGATGAGATCGTTTACGTACAACAACACATATACGTATTGACCGTTGGACTGCTTAGAATAGAGACAGGGTTCCGCCTTTGACTGCTGAAACCCGACTCCCTTGAAAACAGAATCTATCTTCCTGTTCCAGACTCGGGCAGCCTGATTCAGTCCGTATAGGCTCCGTTTGAGAAGGCATACAGCAGTTGTATCCTCGCTCTCATACCCGGGAGGCTGTCTCATAAAAATCTCCTCTGCAGCTCACCGTACAGGTATTTTTTTTTTCTTTATTAAAGAGATTTTTAGCCTTTGGCTAGTTCATCTCTATCCCGTACAGGTATGCCGTCTTAATGTCAACGTGTCTTGCCAACATTCCACGGTTACTCGCCAGCGTCAGTACCGCTCGAAAAGTGGTTTGCCTCACCACCGGCGCAAATACCTTCAGATTACATCCTTGGGCGACGAGCCTTGCCTTGAAACGTACCACGTTCCCGGTAGCATCTTCTTTGCGCTTGAACACCCATTTCGAACCGATGGCTCTCCGGCCCACAGGTAGCCTAACTATATCCCATGTATCGTTTTTGTGCAAGGAAGCCATCTCCTCTGCAATTGCTGCTTTCCACTTGTCGCTCTCAGGGCTCGCCATGGCTTCTGCATAGCTTCTTGGTTCACCTGCTACAGCTGCAGCTAGACCAATTGATTTTCTGAACCTCACTGGTGGGACTCCAATGTTTGCCCTGGTAGATTTACGCAATTCCACCGGAACATCTTCCAGCTCCTCCTGAACCGATGCATTCTCAAATCCTAGAAAGCCCAAAGCATCATCGAATCCGAAATACTCATCATTCGAATAGAAGTCCTGATCGTTACATTCGTCCTCCGGTCGAAGTTCCAAATGATCCTCTTGCTTGGATTGATTTTCCAAACGCACGATCACCTCTTCTTCAACGTCCTGAACAGCTTCATCAGAATATTCAGAAACATCGGAGTCTTCACAAGTAGGACCGCTCTTGATTTGCGTCGTCCCTTGATCGAGTTCTACAAAACGCACATCTCGACTAACCATGATCCTACCAGTACGCACATCCAGGAGCCTGTATGCTTTGTGTTCAGAAGAGTAATCCACAAAGGTGAGTTTATTGGCTTTAATATCAAACTTATTCTTTTTCTGAGGAGGAATCCACGCGTAGGCACCACACCCGAAAACTTTCATACCTTTCAAATCGGGCTTCCGCCCGAACCAAAGCTCAAATGGAGTTTTCTAGACAGCTGCAGATGGCAGCCTGTTTTGTATGTAAGCGGCCGTATTGACTGCTTCTGCCCAAAAATGCTGTGGCAACTCTACGTCCAACAACATACACAAACCCATCTCGTTTAGCGTACGATTTTTCCGCTTCGCCACCCCGTTCTGCTGGGGAGGGGGGCATACCCGGCAGTGAATTCGGGTTTGATTGCCTCTTCCGCATAACATTTACGAATACTTTTGCTGGTGTACTCACCCCCTCTGTCCGAGCGTATGGTCTTGGGCTTCTTACCTAGCTGGTTCTGAGTGAATCGGACATAGTCCCGAATCTTGTCTTCGACCTCTGATTTTTCCTTCAGGAAATACACCATAGTATACCTACTATGATCGTCAATCATGGTCATATAGTACCTACAGCCGCCGGGAGTCACAGTCATTGGACAGCACACGCTTTTTTTTTTTTTTTTTTTACACTTCCCGAAACTGATCGGTAACGGAACCGACTGGGCCCATAACCTGTCGGAATGGCCACAATGGAAAAGGAAACTCGTATCACGGAAAGAATAAAAACACGTTGATTACTGTTTGCAAGAGAGAACACGAATAAGGTTTTATTTACCGTGAATAGAAAGGGATTATAGTTTCTCTTCGTCGATGATGTTGTCGCCTCACGAGGGGCTCAACACATCCAAGCAATCTAACACCATCTGATAGAGCAAGCTTACTTTATCGACTGGCATTGTTAGTTTGCGTGGCAGTGTTTTGATTCTCGAGAATTCTTTGTTTAAAGAAGTCATTGTTTACGTTTGGTTGTTCCACCTATTTCAATTGTTGGTCTAGAAATTTGGTCAATAAAGGGATGCAACTTCGTCCTATCGAAGATGAACCTCGATCTAGAAAGGATCAGCATGTGGAATAGCGCTTCTTTTTCACTCTTTATCATTCATATGTAACAACATTGTTGACGTCACTTTCACTTCTCGCATAAAAACTGATGAGGATGAAAGAGATAGTGTTTTCATCATGTTTAAATCACGAGCCAAATAGATCATCTCACAACCGCACATATAACGAACTGTAAAGTCAAGTGATAGCACGCCCAACAATGCATTAGCTCCTAAATAACATTGACAGATTCTTTTAGTAGATTTTTTCTTTGCACCCCCATGGACATGTATGGATACTTCCAGCTATTTCCAACACATAGTTCGATAAAAGAAGCTATTATCTAGCATCTAATAGGGAAAATTCGGCAAGAAACGGATTTGTAGCCAAGTTATTAACGAAAGAGAAAGTGGAAGAGGTGGTGGACCTAATGCATTGTTCGGCTTGATAGTTTTTTCGAAGGGCCTATACGGTAAATGAATATGACTCATATTTGAATCCCGATCACTCCAATTCGCAAAAACGTAAGTCACTCGTAGAATGAGTAAATGTTTACTCAAATATAATTAAACGTCACTCATACTTGATTATTTTTTTTTAAACTTTATTAGAGAGATTTCTAGCCGTTGGCTAGTTCATCTCTATGTATATGATTAAATGTCACTCACAGGCATCGAAAGCTCTCAATTAATAACTGTGGAAGTGCATCTAGAACACTAAGTCGAGAGCACGCAATAAGCTAATTTGCGATAAGCAATAAGCTTGAAATGCGAGGAAGAAGAAGAACAGCCTGACATAAGAGGTAAAAATCCAAAAAATAATTCAAAAAAAAAGTTCCCACAATACTATTCCAATACCAAAGTATGATAATACAATACCAAAACAATACCACACAGATACTCTTTTGGTATCCAAATACCAATTTTTGTTATTTACAAAGTATTTTGCATGTATTTTTTTTGGTATTATTCTTTGGTATTTTACCTCCTATGTCATGCTGGTGCAACGTTCGGAAAAACTCAAAAACTCAAAACTCATGCATGAGCTTATGAGACTATGAGTTTTGCCTCACAAAATTCAACGTCGCAAAAATCACCGATTAGTTTTCAGGTTCAAAAATTCATTTATTTATATTTTGGCGTTATTTATTGGAGAACTAACAAAACAGGCATAACCATGGTATCAATTGACGTTTGAGTAGTTTTTATGAGTTTAAAGTTGGAATTGTTTTTCGACGTTGCGAGTGTCAGTGCAAGGAACAAGCAGAGGAGATAACTTCGAAGAAAAAGAAAGTTGCACTTACCAACAAAAATTAAATAAACGCCCTATTCAATGCTTAAATCAAAAACAAATATGCAACAGAAGGATGTTTATGTTAATAAATAAAATACAAAGAATGATTAACTAAAATAAACTTCAATAAAACTATTGTTTTGTTACTAAAAGTATAGCAACCCTATTAGAAATTACATGTCGAATTCCGATAACGATATTACATAGCAAATCCACAAACTCGTACTGGCGAGCAGGGCTGAGCTTTGTCATGTCATTGACAGACTTTTGCGCGCTACAAAATTGTTTTTCACATAGTCTTTGATAGGATTGATCCTCAAAAAAAAACCTTCGTCAAAATCTCATTTATTTTTCGTTAATGACAAAGATTCACCTGGTAACAAAAGGTGTAATTTCGTGCATTCTGTAAGAGAGTGTTTACTCATTCGTATGGAGAAATTTCTTAAAGCATAGGTAACTCAGCGCATAAATTTCTCCCAACGAATGACTAAAATTCATTCACTCTCTGAGTCAAATTCGTTTTCAGTGTAAACATTTGGCGACAACAACATATTTTTTGGGTTTGATTTCCGGTGGTAAATAAAGAAGTTGATTGTTGATTGGTTTATCGGTTTTATCAGCTCAATTTGAAATATCGATAACAGGCCTGTCATAGTGGTTACACATCGTTGCTTGATTTTTTTTTTATCAAAACTTACTTGGAGCAGTTCCACACCAAACGACGAATCGATCAGACTCGACCTTCTCCAATTTGTATGAAACTTTGAGTGATTCTTTGTTATGGGTAATGATTCACATTCTTGCTAAAATTCGGGCCATTTAGATCTTACAAAGTCTCCAATGGCGTCCTTGAAATTTTTCAAAAAAAAAGGGTGTCACGAAAATGGCTTTTCTGATCGGAATGACGTCGTACACAAAGTTGTAGAGAAAAATAATGTTTGTCTGGCAAACATATTCATGCCCAGTAGCGTCTGGTAGATGACCTTTTCGTGGTGCGTTACTGGCATTAAAATCTACCAGGAAGCCTAGTCCGAACTTCTTCAAACTAGGGTAACAAAATTGTTTTGTAATCAAAGGAACACATATTAGTCCTTTTTACTTTTTATGCCTTCAAGACTCAGCTTTGTCCATCGAGGATGATCTTGAAACTAGGGAAAATTGAGTTAGGTAGTTATCTTTTAATCTACGTGATTCATAATCTATTATTCTCTGTTCCCTAGTTTGAAGTGGCTAAGACTAGGATTTTGATGCATGGTCAGGAATCCATTTTTGACTGACAAAGGGGCACATTTGGAGGGTGTTCCAATTCTACGAAGAGTATAAAAAGCGGGACCTTACAATTAGAGTCGGATCCATGCGATAAAGGCAAGAATGGTAACTGTAAAAGTATCGAATACTTCAACATTTCTCAATAATGATGGAGTAATACGACACTAAACTAAGGACACGAGGTACATCACAATGCATGAAATAACTGGTCGCAGTTGATTTATGTCCCAAACAGACGAAAAAAATATTCAAAAAATATTCAAAAGATATTTTTTTGACGTAGAATTGCGTCTTTTGGGGTGCAATTTAAAAAACCAAAATCGACCACGTTACGAAAAGTGGTCAGGCTTTGACCACTTATAACTCTGTCAATAGCGGATGGATATTAATTCTAAACAAGCCAATCGATTGTAATGCCATCTACAAATCTAATAAACTTCTAATATATAAATAAGATTTTTTTATACTATGCCAATATGGTCTAGATCTTGCACTACCAGGAAAAAAAAGCACTTCAAAGGATTAAGAACAAAGTTCTGAAGAATATTTTGAAGTTACCGCCCTGGTAAAGTACTACAGAAGTACATAGAATTTTGAATGTTGAGACTTTAGAACAAAATGTCCATCAAAATAATTAATAATTTCAGGGAAAAAATATTCAATTGCAACGATTAATTCCCTTTATACTTAGATAAGATATAGTTCTTGTTTTTAGTTTGATGTCAAACTACAAAACAAAAAAAAAAGTTTTTTACGGCATTTAAAAGGGCGTATGTAATTCTCAATATTTTGACAAAATTAAAGGTATGTTATTTTTTAAACTCGTATAAAATCAATTTGAATTTATTCATATTTTTTACTATATTTGGGTATATCTTTTTTATTAAAAGAGATACAGGCAACAAATTCCGGTAAAAAAAATTCGTCTAAAAGAGTTTTAAAATTCTCTAGAAGATAACATTCATGAGAAATTTCAAATAAAAAAGTTATTGCTAAAAAACTATTTTTTCCAGGAACACCCTAAGTCAACTCCGAAAAAATACTCTAAAATGAGAACGATAAGAGATAGAAAAAAATTTCTTCGACAAAATTGCTTGCAATTAACTTAGCGACAACTTTTTTAAACAACACATGTTTTTATTTTGTAAAACAAAAAAGTTAGTTTTAAAAATTCCCTTATTTGAGGACCACCCTGACGTTTGCAAACACCAAAAGAAGGGAATTTTTAAGAACAAAAACTTCTTCGAAGACACTAAATGTCCAAATATTGAAACAAATGTACTAGCACATTTTATATAAATTTGTCATTAGAGTGGTCCTATGAAATCCATTTTTTGCCAATAACTTTTTTATTTGAAATTTCTCATGAAAGTTATCTTCTAGAGAATTTTAAAACTCTTCTAGACGAATGTTTCATACTCAAATTTGTTGCCTGTATCTCTTCTAATAAAAAAGATATACCCAATTATAGTAAAAAATATGACTAAATTCAAATTGATTTTATACGAGTTTTAAAAATAACATACCTCTAATTTTATCATATTATTGAGAATAACATACGCCCTTTCAAATTCCGTAAAAAAACTTTTTTTTTTGTTTGCCCCAACCAGAGATATTAACATTTGAAAAGTGCATATTTTTAGTATAAAAACATCAATAATTCTTGATCGGCGAAAGATATTGACAAGTTTTGTGCAGCAAAAACTTGCGCCTTCTTAAGATCTAAAAGTTATCTCAAGACACCTTTGCTGAGAAATTTGAAATAAGAAAACTAGAACAAAAAAACTGTTTTTTCAAGAGCCACCCTAACTCAACTCAAGAAAATAGCTCTAAATCGGCCAATTTAAGAGATACAAAAAAGTTATCTTCAACAAAGTTGCTTGAAATTTGCTCAGCTATAACTTTGCCGAAGAATGTATACCTTAATTTATTCAAACAAAAAAGTTAGATTTTTGATTTTAATGATAATAGGAACCACCCTAGAATTCATTGTCATGAAAATGAGGGCCTAACTATAAGGAATAACTTTGTAGAAGAGACTTTTAGTCTAAAGTTTCAGTTTCAGGCTCAAAACATATCATTCCACCTAAATCTGCATTCTGGACCACTGTGCATTGTTCGGACCTACCTCTCCTTCCTGCATGACCAGCCATCATCAACATGTATTCGCGGAATCACCAAAACCAGTGCTATTCTAATGCTAGGACTACCAAAAGACAGAAATCTCCTGCACGAAATTTTCCTGGACGTCCATGAAGAACTTGGAATTACTCGAAACGACGCCTTGGCAGACCTGCAATCCTACCGTACATTCCTGTCCAGTGAACGCACGCAACGGCTACAATCTACTAGGGAGGCCGCCCTCAAATTTTACAATCCTGTAAATTTTCAACGCCGCTGACGCACCTTGAGGAAGACTCATTATTTCTATATAACGATGCTCGGCATGAGACTGAGGTAACTAATAATAACAATGACCATACTTTATCAACCGACGTATTTCCAACAATTTCTTCACACAGACAGAATGCAACTGAAATTTTGATTTATTGTCAAAATTTCAATCGCATGAAAAGCGCAGCTAAAATGAAGGAAATTTATCAACATTTATTATGCTCATCCTTTTCGGTCATTCTGGCAACTGAAACAAGCTGGGACGAAAGCGTAAAAAGTGAAGAAATCTTTGGAAATGCCTTTAATGTATTCAGAGACGACAGAAATTTTCATGCAACACAGAAGAAGTCAGGTGGTGGAGTTCTTATAGCTCTTTCGGCCAATTTTAACTCAGAAATTATCTTTACACCAAAATTTACAGAATTTGAGCATATTTGGGTGAAATCACACATAGCCGGTGAAACGCACGTGTTCGCCTCAGTGTATTTTCCACCAGACCATGCTCATAAAAGCACTTATGAAGCCTTCTTCCAAAGTGCTGAACAAATTCTATCTGACCTTCCTCCTGATGTTAAAGTTCACGTCTATGGAGACTTTAATCAACGCCATGCTGACTTCATTCTGGACTCTGAAAATGAATGTATCTTACTCCCAGTCGTTGGGGATAATGAAACATTGCAGTTCATTTTTGACAAAACTGCTAATTTAGGACTGAACCAAATTAACCACATCAAAAACCAACAAAATTGCTATTTGGACTTTTTACTAACGAATATTTATGAAGATTTCTGTGTCACCGAATCATTAAATCCACTGTGGAAAAATGAAGCGTTTCACACAGCAATCGAATATTCTTTATTTATGCGATCAACTGAATTTAGCTATCAGTACTGCATTTGAAGAATATAATGCAAAAACTGAATGTGAAATAAAGTCCTGTCCGAAGAACTTCTTTAATTACGTAAAAACGAAATTAAAATCTGACAATTTTCCTTCAATAATGCATCTAGACGAAAATGTCGGTGATAGTTCGGAAAAAAAACTGTAATCTATTCGCAAAATTTTTTCAAGAAATTTATACGACATTTTCTGAAGAAGATCGTGACCGCGATTATTTAGCATTTTTCCAGAATTTTCAAGGGACATTGGCCTCAATCAACTTCAAGTGCAGGACATTTTGCAGGCTTTAAAAAATTTAGGTGCCTCAAAAGGTCCTGGACCTGACGGAATTCCTCCAGTATTTATTAAATGTCTAGCAATGGAACTCACTGCTCCATTGTTTTGGCTTTTTAATATGTCCCTGGAATCCGGAACCTTCCCTAAAATTTGGAAAAGCTCATTTCTAGTACCTATCTTTAAATCTGGTCGAAAATCTGACGTACGTAATTATCGTGGTATAGCCATTATCTCTTGCATTCCTAAGCTTTTCGAGTCAATTATCAACGAAAAATTATTTCTCCAAATCAAAAATAGAATTACTGACATGCAACACGGCTTTTTCAAGGGTCGTTCGACCTCGACCAACTTACTTGAATTTATAGACTATTCATTGAATGCAATGGATAATGGAAACCACGTAGAAGCTCTCTATACAGACTTTAGCAAGGCATTTGACCGCATTGACATACCAATGTTACTCTTTAAACTGCAAAAAATTGGAATTAAGTCAGTGCTCCTGAAATGGCTTGAATCATATTTAACTAACCGCCAACAAATAATTAAATTCAACGGAAAGAAATCGAGCCCAATTCAAGTCACTTCAGGCGTCCCCCAAGGCTCTCATTTGGGACCTCTCCTTTTTATTCTATACGTAAACGACATATCTTACATTCTCAAAAAACTTAAATTGCTTATTTATGCCGACGACATGAAGCTCTTTTTGGAAATAAGAAATGAAGAAGACATCAATATATTCCGGAATGAAATACACATATTCTACGTATGGTAATTGAATGTAAAAAAATGTAACTTAATATCATTTAGTAGAAAAAGAACAACTTCAAACATTTCAATTGCATTAGGAAATCAAACTGTAGACAAATGTGAAAGAGTTAGGGATTTAGGAATTATCTTAGACTCTAAGCTAACTTTCATAGACCATTACAATACAATTATTCACAGGGCAAATAACATGCTAGGCTTTATCAAGCGCTTTTGCTATAACTTTCAGGACCCTTACACAATTAAAACACTATATATTGCCTATGTGAGGTCAATACTGGAATATTGCAGCATTGTATGGTCTCCATTTTCAATCACGCACGAAGAAAGATTAGAATCAGTACAAAAACAATTTCTATTATACGCTCTTCGTAAATTAGGTTGGACTTCATTTCCTCTTCCATCATATGAAGCACGCTGCATGCTTATAAACATACAAACATTAAAAGAGCGTCGTGAATATGCAATGGTTTCATTTGTAAATGATATCGTTTCGCAGCGAATTGACTCAACAGAACTTTTATCAAAATTAAATTTCCATGCACCCACTCGGCAACTCCGAAATCGAAATTTATTTGCCATAAAACATCATCGCACAAATTATGCAAAATATGGGCCATTAAACCGCATGATGGCCTCTTACAATAAACACTGCGAAACCATTGACTTTACAATGTCTCGGCATAAACTAAAGCAATATTTTTATTCCATAAGAAATAACAACTCATAAAAGAAAAGACAAGAAAGCTGACATTACTTTTTTTTATATAAATATATATTTAAGAAAACAAAACTGTATTAGTTGTACTAGTCTACGTTGGTTGGCGAAATAAATAAATAAATAAATAAATAAATAAATAAATAAATAGATTATAAAATAAATGCATAAAACTGTCTTATCGTCTCTGTCTTTTCAACGTAAAAAAAATGTGATTGATATGTCGGACACTTTATCTTTTAAGAATATTGTGTAAGACCACGGGGGCTGATTAAAGGAACAAGCGTGATAGGTTTTTAATGTTTATATCATATAGGTGTATAGGTATTTCAGGATATCACCATTGCACCATTTGTTTAAGGCAATACATCTTCAATATTTTATCTCGCCGTTACAATGCATGAGCAAATCGAATTAAAATCTTTTGTCATCTCGATTGGATCGTGCTGTTATATGGCTGTCAGTCAGCTTTAAACGACTATTCTTATTATGATACTCACTCTTAGTTGCGACCAAATTTACGCCTCGTTAATTGCACTAATTTGAATTCTTCTGAGTAAAATTTTGTTCACCGAATTAAACACCACAAAAATACCTCAAGGCAATGATTTCTTCACCATACAGCTGAACACTCTTGATAAGGACTAACTTGACTTCACCGTCACGTCGCTCTTATAAAAGGGTTGTGATGAACCAATCTGCTCCGCAGCGTTGAATTCCGATAACGATATCAAACCCACAATCTGGTACCGGCGAGCAGGGCTGAGCTTTGTCATGTCATTGACAGACTTTTACGCGCTACAAAATTGTTTTTCACACAGTCTTTCATTTTAATTGATCCTCAAAAAAAACCTTCATCAAAATCTCATTTATTTCTCGCTAATGATAAAGATTTGCCTGGCAGCAAAAGATGTAATTTCGTGCATTCTGTAAGAGAGTGTTTACTCATTCGTATGGAGAAATTTCTTAAAGCATAGGTAACTCAGCGCATAAATTTCTCCCAACGAATGACTAAAAGTCATTCACTCTCTGAGTCAAATTCGTTTTCAGTGTAATCATTTGGCGACAAAAATCTATTTTTGGGGTTTGATTTCCGGTGGTAAATAAAGAAGTTGATTGTTGATTGGTTTATCGGTTTTATCAGCTCAATTTGAAATATCGATAACAGGCCTGTCATGGTGGTTACACATCGTTGCTTGATTTTTTTTTTTTATCAAAACTTACTTGGAGCAGTTCCACGCCAAACGACGAATCGATCAGACTCGACCTTCTCCAATTTGTATGAAACTTTGAGTGATTCTTTGTTATGGGTAATGATTCACATTCTTGCTGAAATTCGGGCCATTTAGATCTTGCAAAGTCTCCAATGGCGTCCTTGAAATTTTTCAAAAAGTTGCAGAGAAAAATAATGTTTGTCTGGCAAAAATATTCATGTCCAGTAGCGTCTGGTAGATGACCTTTTCGTGGTGCGTTACTGGCATTAAAATATACCAGGAAGCCTAGTCCGAACTACTTCAAACTAGGGTAACAGAATTGTTTTGTAATCAAAGGAACACATATTAGTCCTTTTTACTTTTTATGCCTTCAAGACTCAGCTTTGTCCATCGAGGATGATCTTGAAACAAGGGAAAATTGAGTTAGGTAGTTATCTTTTAATCTACGTGATTAATAATCTATTATTCTCTGTTCCCTGGTTGGAAGTGGCTAAGACTAGGATTTTGATGCATGATCAGGAATCCATTTTTGACTGACAAAGGGGCACATTTGGAGGGTGTTCCAATTCTACGAAGAGTATAAAAAGCGGGACCTTACAATTAGAGTCGGATCCATGCGATAAAGGCAAGAATGGTAACTGTAAAAGTATCGAATACTTCAACATTTCTCAATAATGATGGAGTAATACGACACTAAACTAAGGACACGAGGTACATCACAATGCATGAAATAACTGGTCGCAGTTGATTTATGTCCCAAACAGAGGAAAAAAATATTCAAAAAATATTCAAAAGATATTTTTTTGACGTAGAATTGCGTCTTTTGGGGTGCAATTTAAAAAACCAAAATCGACCACGTTACGAAAAGTGGTCAGGCTTTGACCACTTATAACTCTGTCAATAGCGGATGGATATTAATTCTAAACAAGCCAATCGATTGTAATGCCATCTACAAATCTAATAAACTTCTAATATATAAATAAGATTTTTTTATACTATGCCAATATGGTCTAGATCTTGCACTACCAGGAAAAAAAGCATTTCAAAGGATTAAGAACAAAGTTCTGAAGAATATTTTGAAGTTACCGCCCTGGTAAAGTACTACAGAAGTACATAGAATTTTGAATGTTGAGACTTTAGAACAAAATGTCCATCAAAATAATTAATAATTTCAGGGAAAAAATATTCAATTGCAACGATTAATTCCCTTTATACTTAGATAAGATATAGTTCTTGTTTTTAGTTTGATGTCAATTGTTATACTGAAATGCCTGAAGTGAACCAAGGCTGATCCTTTCATGAAGACTCGATGGTCCCATGATCTCTAACAGACTTGCTGGAAACATAAATTTCATGTTCATACCAACATAAAGGTACAGCCTAGGTCCTAAAGGCAACTTATTCCTCGTCCATAAATTATTTTAATATAATGTGAAAAAAAAACCATTATCTTTGGTCAGATTATTTTCACATGATGTTAATATTTAGGGGGGGGGGGGGGGGCAGGCCGCAGAATATCAGTGTCCATGCAGCTTAAGGATTTACACCGTTAGAGGTTAACCTCAACCGGATGAACTTTTCAACAGTACAGTGGTACTATTTAACATATTTTTTTTATTTCTCCTCGATCAGGGGCGTGGCCTGTGCTTAATTTAACATTTTTGATTACATTCAAAATGTTTTTTTGTTACTTCATACGTGAAGTTTACGATTTTCAGAGTTGGGTGGAAATGCTATCTAACATGAAACTTTAGTGTGATAATATATTACCTTGAGAAAGGTCTGAAAAGAGTGGGTTGTTAGTTCCGCTAGAGTACGGCAGATGCCTGTAGATTTGAGGAAATACTTCAAGTCTTCTCATCGATTCATGTATGCGTTAGGTAAAGAAGTGTGCGTTTGACTGTACTGTCATATTAATAGCCTTTCGCTCATTTTCAACTTCTGTTCAATTTTTATACTGCCGTACTCTAGCGGAACTATCAACCTACTCTCATCAGAAATGTTTCTAGCTAATAAATTATCACATTAAAGCTTCATGTTAGATAGCATTTCCAACCAACCCATTTTTGATTAATTGTTTCCGAAACAAGTTTATGAGAGGCGCAAGCCATTTAATTTTTTTTCAGCATGTTTGTCAAGGGCGCTAGCGACTTAAAATTTTACGATTTTGATCATTTTTTCCCTGAATATGTTTATCAAATGCACAAGCCATTTCAGATTTAACATATTTAAAAAAAAATTCCATGAATTTGTCTACCAGGAGCGGTAGTAATTTTTATTAATATTTGTTTTTAATTTTCCCTTTGTTGGGTACGGTTCTTTTGGGAATTGATGTGTGTTGTGAATGGCTTTTCAGTCTTCATAAAATCAAAATACTGCTATTTTCTGTTTTGTCCAACGTTTCGGTCCGTAATTATCCGTAATGTTAATATTGAGTCCCTGAAGATGAGTCCCTGAAGGAGGACCGAAACGTTGGACATAAAATAAAATTACAGAATATTGATTTTGTCGAGACTGAAAAGCCATTTACAACACACTTTAATTTTTCCCTGAACGTTTATATCAGGGGCGCTAGCCGCTTCAAGTTTTAAGATTTCTATCAATTTTCACCTGAAAAGGTCTACCAGGGGCGCAATTTATTTCAAGTTTTTTTTTTTCCTTGAACATGTCCCCCAGGGCGCTAGCATTTAACGTCGTTTTCATCATGTTCTCTGATCATGTTTACCAGGAATGCAGCCATTTAAAAATTATTATTTTATTATATTACATGTATACCAGGGGCGCAAGACATTTTTTCGTAAACTCGTCTACCAGGGACACTTCAAATTGAACGATTTTAATCATTCAAACATGCCTACTAGGGGCGCAGCCATTTCAAACTGAACATTGTTTTCAATTTTTTCCTGAACTTGTCATTTAAAATGTACCGCTTTTTCAATTTCCACCTGAACATGTATATCAGTGACGCTAGTTATTGGATTGGATTGCAATATTTTACATATTTTGTAAACTTTTTTTTCGGTTTGGAACTAAGTAGTCGTCGACTACCCACAACCATAGCACTGGCTGGTATGCAAAGAATACAAACATTGTTCATCGTAAAGTGGAGATCCGTCTAAAATCAAGGCTACACTTTTGCCAAGGGCAAACAGCGGGGTAATTTGCTTGCCGCTCGACAGACGACCATGCGCATCAAACGAAAACCGTTCTTTTCAGGGCGATAAAAATAATTTCCCTTAAATCAACCACATCACCAAGCGGCGCCGGTGGTGTAGTGGTAAGCGTGATTACCTCTCACCCCAGCAGGCCTGGGTTCAATCCCAGTCGGCGCCGCCGGGATGTTCTGAGGCATAGCATCTCTGATCACGCCTTCCTTCGGAAGGGAAGTAAAGCCGTTGGTCCCCGGTTCATGAGTTGATGGGTCGATAGGTAGGGTCCAGGTGTGGGAGCTGCCTCCCTGACGTCGGTAGCATTGGTGCTCAGCACGGAAAACAAGATCGACGGAAAACAAACCAAAGGAAAAAAAAAAAAACCACATCACCAAAACGGTCCTCTTGAGGATCATAAAACATCAAAACGGCTCTTTTCAGGGCCACCACAATATTCAAAGAAAGAGTGAGTTTGGAATATTTTCTAACACAAGAATAATTACACATGAACTGAAAAAGAATCTTCTTAGTAATAAACGGAAAATGGACACTTATATGGCTGTCGGTCAGCTTTAACCGAATATTCGTATTATGATACTCACACTTAGTTGCGCCCCAATTTACACTTCGTTAGTTTCTCCAATTTGAATTCTTCTGAGAACAATTTTATCCACCGAATTGAGCACCACAAAAATACCTCAAAGTTCTTCACCGTACAACTGAGCAATGTAGATAAAGACTAAAACCGAGCTTCTGCTTGTGATTGCGATGAACTAATCTACTGCTTCTTCTTCTTCTTCGCATATCAAGCTTATTGCATATCGCATATTAGCTTATTGCGTGCTCTCAACTTAGTGTTCTAGATGCACTTCCACAGTTATTAATTGAGAGCTTTCGATGCCTGTACCATTTTTGCATTAGTATAATTGTGTGGCAAGTACAATCACACTCTATGCCCAGGGCAGTCGAGAAATTTTCCAACCCGAAAAATTCCTAGACCGGCCCGGGAATCGAACCCAGCCACCTCCAGCATGGTCTTGCTTTGTAGCTGTGCCTTTACCGACTGAGCTAAGGGAGGCCCCACTGCGCAGCGTCGAATTCCGATAACGATTATAACACACGGTTGTTCAATTTGAAATATCGATAACAGGCCTGGCCTGGTTTTTAATCAAATCTAACTAGGCGAAGATCACCAAATCGTGAAAACGGCTTCCCATTTTCTGGATGATTTTATTAGCTTGACATATAGACATCACTAACCAAAAAAAAGTTATTTTTTTTTGCCGTAAAATGGAGAAGAAAACATTAAACGCCCTGATAATTTCTTGAACGTCCTTACCCCCCAGATCATCGTGGAAATACACCCTCGGGATGTTTTGCTTGTAGGGTAACTGATGATGGTTGGACCTATTTAGGCCGGTTTCGCACGACGTCAACATTCATATCGTATTTTTTTTTTATGAATTCAACATATAATTATGAAAAATGCGTGATTAGGGGAAAGATCTACCTTTCTTGTTTCTAATAATAACATAAAAAGGTAAATATTATGAACAAATGATTTTATAAAACGTTTTTATTCAGCAAAGAATTATGATGTTGGTTGGACCTATCCTGATCTTGGTTGGACCTAAAAAATGATGATGGTTGGACCTATTTTTGCAAATGCTAGTTTAGCCCATATTTGTTCAAAATCTTTGTTTAGAGCTTATTGGTATCATGAAAAAATCCTTTTTATACAGTTTTTATGAATTTGCTATTTAAAAAAAATCAAGAAATTTGAGTTTAACTTCGTTTTTTAAAAAAGTTCACTTTCCACGCATTAGCTATTCATCATGGCTCATTTTCTCGGAAATCATTGACCCGATTTGGGAATTTTTTAACGTCAATATATAGGTATTGTGGTCCCATTGGAAGTTATCGAATATTTTTGGAATCGGTCTACTGGTTCCGGAGATATGGCCGGAACAAGTTCCAGGGTATATGGAACATGGACCTAATTTTGACATGGAAGGAATAAAACCTATCATGCTACACTTCACATTACTTCCAAATTCGATAACAAGATCAATAACAAAATTGAGTGCCTTGGACCACATTGGCCACTTCCGGGCATGTTCTGGGTGCCCCCGGGGAATTTAGGGGCTTAAAATGACAGAATATCAGAACTCAATTCCGATGGAATCCCTCCTTTAAATTTACGCCCAACTAGTGACTCAAGGTCTTTAGCAGCTTCCAAGATCTTTTTGGTCGTCTTGGGACTGCCAGAAGCAGCGCGCATACAAACCCAATCCCCTAGCTGGTTCTCCAAATCAACACTCAATACTATTTCCCTTCCATATTTCTTGCCGTGGCTTCCCTTAATTTTTGCATGAAGTGTCGTTTTCGAAATATTGTACCTTTTCTGTGCCTAATACGCGGTAAGTGATTTATTTCTTACTAAAAAACAGTCTCTTGAAGATTTTCGACCGTATAACTCTTTTCTTTAGCCATTTTTTTCAATCGAAGAAACTGATCACTCGGTCAAAACGGAATCGAATTTCAAATCAGCTGCGCATGAAGGATGTACACAAACCGAGCGCACCTAGCGGCCGTCTTAGGAAACACATAGGTCCAACCATCATCATGCGTAGGTCCAGCCATGATCATATTTATCTATTCGAATTTCGTCAATTATTCAAACATTTTAGTGAAACCAATGGATAAATGACGTACTAACGTATTTTACTGCATGAAAATAAAAATAAATGTAAAAAATATTACTTTTTTGTATGTTTGAAAGTAAGGCATGATGACGAGCTAATGCGTGGAAAGTGAACTGTTTTGAAAACACATTGAAACTCAATTGTTTTGAAGTTTTTTCAATAAAACACCCATGCAAATTGAAGAAAAGGAGTTTTTTATGATAGTAAAGTGATCTTTGAAAAAAAAATTAGCGAAGATTGACTTAACTAGCGATTGAAAAAATAGGTCCAACCATCATCAGTTTTTGGATAGGTCCAGTTACCCTAGTTCCGCCTTGGTTCTTCCTTCGCAAATTTGGCAAGAGTGGAAGTACGCGCGGAGATTAATTGGTCTTCTTTTTATTCGTCGTTTACCCGTGGAATATCAACCGGATGCATTTCAAACATCATAACCAGTACGTTTTGCACATTAAAACAATAAAACTCGGATTTTCGGCGCAAGACGTTATGGTAAGTAATAATGATAATGGAAATTAGATTTCAGTGCATTAAATAAACTGAAAACTTAAGTCATCTTACACTCAACTTGAGTGAAATCTAGTCAACATGTTCTTCATTTCTTTATTTAACGTCGGTATCCGTTCTGCAACATTGATGACAATCGAATGTGCAGGAAGGCAGCTTCCACGCCTGCGTAGGATATCGCACCCATTCAACACACACATGGGCCGGGACCAACGGCTGTACTTCCCTATGCCTCAGAAAAATTCCACCGACCTCGGCTGGGATCGAACCCAGACCCATTGGGGTGAAAAACTTCAAGGGACAGCCCTGTGGGGTTGTACGCAATGGTGACGTAGGACTACGTGGTCTTATATAATAAATGTTATTTGTTAACTGCAGCAGGAGCTTGTGTTTTGTGTAGGAAAAGGAATTTGAGCGAGGTTCCTCTGTTTATACTCTTTAGTATGACTATGATTGCCCTGAAAAGAACCTGTTGATATGAATTTTAGTTGGGACATAATCAGATATTTAACTCTTTTGGAAAATCTTGCCGATGATAGTGCAGGCTTAAGACCTTTGGAAGATGATGATGGATCAGCAAATTGAACCGGACAATCCCATATTCTTCGATTCAATGTATGGGCACTCGCAAGAGTCTTTGCCCGTCTGAAGCTGGACAGAGGTTGAACTGGTGTCTAAGACAGGTTAGAACAGGCCGCAGAATATCAGTGTCCACCCAGCTTAAGCTCCTCCCCTTTTTAGTTTTTCTCGTTAAACTCCTTCTCTCAACAAGTTGGTCAATCTTGGCCTTTAGCAAAAAGACGTTACTTTTTTCGGTGAATTGATGTGCCTGTCTCACGTCATGATTCTTCTCTTAACAACTAACAAAAATAATTTAACCCTCGAGTAGGTTTAAAAAAGCCGAGTCACTCTTTGCTCGACTGTTGAGCTGTTCAGTTCGTTTTCTTTTTCGCTCGAGTTCTCGCTTCGATTCGGTTTGTGCTGTCGCGTTGCGCCGTGGAAGCCAACACGAAACAAATGGTGCGTAAACGTACCAATGATTCAGCAGCGGGCCCTTCAAAGAAGGTGGTAATCCAGCACAGCGCGTCGCAGGATGACGCCGGAAAACGGGTACTGCAAGCCAACCAGTTTGCGGTGCTCCCCGAAGAAAATGGCGATGGTGACGTCGTTCCCATCGCTGCAAGAGAGCGGATTCCCCCGCTTTTCACGCCGGAGAAGGATGTTGCCAAGCTGCGTGCCGAACTGGCAAAACACAAGCTGCTGCCTCGCTTCAAGCTTTGCAGCATCGGCACCAAAATCATGTGCTCCAGCCTGGAGGAGTACAATCAAACAGGATGTTTCCTAAAGGAAAACAACGTTGACTTCTTCACGCACGATCTGCCATCGAGCAAGCCACTGAAGCTGGTATTGCGTGGATTACCGTCGTTCGAGGCGGCTGTGGTTAAATCCGAGCTGGAGCGGCTTGGGCTCAAACCTGAGGTGGTGTTCCCAATAAACCGGCGTTCCAACCACAACACCAGCTTCCGTGACCAGTTGTTCCTGGTGCACTTCACGAAGGGATCCACCAGTCTAGCGGCTCTGAGATCCAAAATCCGGGACCTGTTTCAGGTCATCATCAGTTGGGAACATTACAAATCCCAACATCGTGATGTTACGCAGTGTATGAACTGCCTCTCCTACGGCCATGGCACCAAAAACTGCCATATGAAGACTATCTGCGGCAAGTGTGCTGGAACTCACTCGACTGCGTCCTGTGAGCAAGATGATGACATCGAGCCAACGTGTGTCAACTGCGGTGGAAACTACCAAGCCTCCAATCGCGGATGTCCCAAGCGAGTGGAGTTCATCAATATCCGTCGGAAGGCTACGATCAATAATCAGCCCGGTAATCGCCTCCGTAATCATCGTTCGCTTCCTGCACGCACGGAAGTCCAGTACCCAGCTCCCCAGCCCCGTCGACATGTTCCGAACTTAGAACCACTTCCGCTCAACAACCAACAAGTCAAGCATGTGAGTATTCCTAACAATCGAACAGTCCAGCATCGTCTCGCTGCTGCTGCTGCCCAGCCAATGCCAGGTCCCTCCACCGCCCCTGGTTTATCATACGCTGGTGTTGTCTCAGGTGAGCCTGTCGACGATTCTCCGTTCACCTCGGAGGAACTTGTGACGCTCGTGGCCGAGGTCATCATCATCTTGCGCACCTGCAAGACTCGATCTGAACAGCTACATGCTGCCCTGTCCCTTGTCACTAAGTATGGACCGTGAAGCCATCAAGATCGTAAATTGGAACGCTTGCTCCTTGAAGAGCAAAAACATCGAGTTTGTTGAGTTTCTCAATGAACGAAACATCGACATTGCCATCATAACTGAAACCCACCTGAAGCCTGAAACAAACGTCTACCTTCCCGATTTCCGGCTCGTGAGGCTAGATCGAACCAACTCTGGAGGAGGAGGAGTGGCTATTGCAATAAGGAGAAACATCTGCTGTCGACTGATGCCCAGCTTTCAGCTGAAGATCATCGAAGCCGTAGGGGTGGAAGTTTCTACTCCTATCGGCCCCATCACCATCGTCGCGGCTTACTGCCCCAAACAAGTCAACATCAGGGACGGATCGGCAGCAGATCTGCGACGAGATATTATCAAGCTAACACGACGACGGGAAAACTTTATCATCGCTGGCGACCTGAACGCCAAACATCAAGCTTGGGGCAACAATCGGCGCAATCAAAACGGCACCATCCTGAACAACGACCTGCAGGAAGCGCAGTACAACATCTTGAGTCCGGAAACTCCCACCCGGTTGAGTCGGTCCGGTGTTCACGCTACCATCGATATCTTCATCAGCAACATGGGCAACAACATCGCTCAACCTATCACCTATCAGGAACTCAGCTCGGACCACTACCCGGTGGTGACTGAGGTGGGATCCTCCGTAAATCGATTTGAAGCTTTCCGACGCAACTATCATCGTGTTGACTGGGGTCAGTTCCAACATTGTGTCGACACCGCTGTAGACTACGATGTCCAACCGGAATCGTCCGAAGATGTTGACCGGTGTCTGCGCTCCATCGATCAAGCAATTTCCCGGGCCAGGGAGCTACATGTGCCAGTATCCAGACAGGTGAGTAACACTCTGAACCTTGACAGGCCTACTAAAGACCTCATTAGACTCCGCAACACGATCCGTAGGCAGTACCAGCGTACTGGGCTGCCTAACCTGAAGACCAATTGCAACCGTTTGAACAAAATCATCCAAGCCAGGATGGTGGATCTCAGAAATATCGATTTTGCAAACAAGATTCGCTCTCTCCCAGATTGTGCTAAGCCATTCTGGAAATTGGCAAAGATTTTGAAAAATAAGCCGAGGCCCATTCCTCCCCTTTCCTCTCCTAACCAAAATTCGGACCCATCTTTACTAATAACCCCATTTGAAAAGGCCAATGCTCTTGGACAACGCTTTTAAAATTCACATAACCTTGGCCACGCCATGGTGAGTCCCCACGAGCCTGCAGTATCACAGGCAATGGCTAGTGTCGCTGCCACCCCCGTAGTTGTCCCTGACGAAAGTAGAATATCGGCTGATGAGGTGATAGCAGCGATTAAATCAACAAAGAACATGAAGGCCGCTGGTGTCGATGGAGTGGTCAACCTCGAGCTGAAAAACTTGAGTGTTGACTTCTTCAAGCACCTTGCAGTGGTCTTCAACAAGTGTTTAATGCTTGGCTACTTCCCTGCATGCTGGAAGTTAGCCAAAGTTATTCCAATTCACAAACCTGGCAAAGACCCTACCAGTGCCAAAAACTATCGCCCCATCAGCCTCTTGTCCTCCATCTCGAAGCTATTCGAAAAATTGATACTCAGCCGTCTGCTGGTGTTTTCAAATGATAATAACATCTTTCTCAAAGAGCAATTCGGGTTTAGGAAAGGCCACTCTACCATCCACCAACTCGCACGGGTTTCTAACATCATCAAGCGGAACAAGTCCGTTTCCAATACATCTGCCATGGCATTGTTGGACGTCGAGAAGGCGTTCGACAATGTCTGGCATGATGGTCTAGTGTACAAGCTGCATCGATACAACTTTCCGATCTACCTCGTGAAGATCATCAAAAACTACTTGTCGGGCAGATCATTCCAGGTCTACTTGAACAATGTCTCCTCTGATACGTTCAACGTTGATGCAGGGGTCCCTCAAGGTAGCCTGCTTGGGCCTATCCTATTCAACATTTTCACGTCAGACGTTCCTCCCCTGCCGGGTGGTGGTATCCTGTCAATGTTCGCAGATGACACCTCCATCATCTATAAGGGTCGAGTGATCCGTGCTCTGGCGAGTAAACTACAATCAGGCCTGGATGTATTGTCCGACTATTTTAAGAGCTGGAAGATTTGTATCAATGCAGCTAAAACACAAACCATTCTGTTTCCACATTCGTATTCACCTCGGCTTGTCCCGCCTGCTAACGTCAAGATCCATCTTGATAGCACTCCCATTGAATGGTCGAGTGAAGTAGTCTACCTTGGTCTCACCCTCGATAGCAAATTGCTATTCCGATCCCATGTGGACAAGACATCCACCAAGTGTAACATCTTGATCAGGTCGCTCTACCCTCTGATAAACAGGAAGTCCACCCTGTCCCTCAAAAACAAGCTTGCTGTCCACAAGCAAATCATTCTGCCGGCTATTGAGTATGGTATGCCAATCTGGGAGAGTTGTGCAAAGTGCCACCACTTAAAGCTTCAGAGGATCCAAAACAAGATCCTCAGAATGATCCTTAACAGTCCACCGCGAACTCGTAATTCTGAGATTCACCACCTGGCCGGTCTTCAAACACTCGAGGAGCGAAAGACTTCCACGCTGGAAAGGTTCAGAGTCGCCTGTCTGCGATCAAACCACCAGATCATTCGTGATTTGGCAACCTAGTTTAAGTAGTTAGGTGCTCAAGTAGGTAGGTTATCAAATTTTTAAATTCAAACCAAAACAATCCCACAAAGGGTATCCTGTAAATTAGCGCTAAACGCAATCATCACATTAGAATAACCAATTAACTAGAACAAAGATGAAGAGCCAAAGGCTAACCAATTGAAATGTTAAATCAAATGTTGAAACATAAAAACCAGAAAATAAACGTAAATTTTACTACTACTACTACTAAAAAAGCCGAAATTTGAAATTTTCGTTCACTTTCGTTTCAACCTTCACCGACGACACATTTACCATCATATACAATGACCGGACGCGGCAAGGGAGGAAAAGGACTCGGCAAAGGAGGAGATTTAACCTAAGTTGGTCGTTACTGGTATGAGATCTACCACTACTAATCCAGTACCGACAATCATTTGGATTCATTTGTTGTGTTGGGGTAGTTCTAGTTAAGTAGTGCGTTTCCAATGATATTCCAGTCGAAATACAAGAGAATCAACAAAAACCGCCTGGGTTGTACGCGCCTTGGTTAATCTGAGGGCAATCTAAAGAGAATGAACAGAGAACCCCGCTAAAATTCCTATTCGGTAACTCGCAACAACTCAAAATTGAGTCGAACATGCTCATTTCAGTGGGAAGTATGGCTACTCAAAAGTGAGTAGACGCGCTTTTACTCAATTTTGAGTAAACAACGTTCTCGCGCAGAGTGAGCCAAAACCATTCTGAGATATTTTCAGCCGGGAAGTTTGTTTTTTTTTGTTCTGATAAAAAGTTGAAATTAGCAGCTCCAGATTTATTTAACAGGAGCTGAAGACGACTGAAAACCGTCTCAGCATGCAATTCCTACCAGGCTTGGGAATTGTCAACCTCATGACGATAAACTATGTAACAACGACAACAACAAAAGTCAACGCTCATCTGACAAGCACGATGCAACAAAATTCTGCTTGAAAGACTGATCTACGGGCTGTCTCTCGACGAAACATTTTCTATTCTTGTCTTGCTCTCATTTGGTCACGAAACATCTGTTGCGTAACGTTTTCCAGAATGACTTAGTTGTTTCACGTACGTCGGACGACAAGATTGACCGAAACTGTCGACATGGTTATTGACGAAATTTTCTGTCATGTCATTCTTCCATTCTGTCGCGACAAAACTGCCGCTGGTCGTTTTCTAATAAACGGATTTCGCTTTGAATGCGAGACATAACAAGATATAAATAACTGGAATTGTGTTGTTTTGACGTGATTTCACCTCTGACTCGAAGTAGCTTGAATCTTGGCGCTGAACTTCGTGTTTGCAATGATGGGTATTTTTGGAACGGACATAACTGAAAGCTGCCGACAATCGATGTTTGGAATCCAAGATGGCGGCGTCCGGTTTTAAAAAAAAGTGGGAAATACTGCCAAATACCCTTCAATATGTATATTTTCGGAATCGGGATGACGTCTAGAGACCGAAAATCGATGTCCAGCGCCATCTGGAAATCAAAGATGGCGGCTGCCGATTTCAGAAAAGTGGGAAATACTACCAAATACCCTTCAATATGTATATTTTTGGAATCTAGATGACCTCTAGAGACCAAATATCGATATCCAGCGCCATCTTGAAATCTAAGATGGCGGCTTCCAATTTAAAAAAAAGTGGGAAATACGGCCAAATACCCATCAATATTTATATTTTCGGAATCGGTATGACGTCCTGAGACCGAAAATCGATTTCCAGCGCCATCTTGAAATCAAAGATGGTGGCTGCCGATTTCAGAAAAAGTGGGAAAAACTGTAAAATACTTTACAATATGGATATTTTCAGCTCAAAGACGACGTGCAGATGCCGAAAATTGGAATGCCGAAATGGCGTCAGCCATCAATTTTCCGTCTAGTGAAGGGTATTTGACAGTCGGACATCGATTTTGAGCCTCTACATATCGTCCCCATTCAAAATATACCCATATTATGGGGGTATTTAACATTACTATCCAGTTTATCTGCAACCAGAATCTGCCATCTTGGAATTCAATATGGCATCGGACAGTAATTGCTAATCCGTAGATACCACCGCGAATCCCAAAATACCCACATTCATGTGTATTTGACAGTATTTCCAACTTTTCCTGTATCCTGTAGCTGCCATTTTGGATTTCAGGTCACTCATTTTCTATTTCTAGATGCAACTGTGAAATAACTGTAGGTTATTTGACTGTATTTAAATCTTTTTCTGAAACCGGAAGCCGCCATCCTGGATTTCAAAATGGTATCGGACATTGATATTCGGCATCTACATGTCATCTCAAAAATCTATATTATTGGGTATTTGACAGTTTTTCTAAAGCCAATGGCCGCCATCTTGCATTACAAAATGGTGTTGGACATAAATTGTAGTTTTTTTTTCCGAAAATACCCATGATGAAGAGTATTTGGCAGTTTTTCCGAATCTGAGAGCCACCATCTTGGATTTTAAAAATGGTATTGGACATCGATTTTCGGCATCATACACGCGTCCTGTACCGAAAATATTCATATCGTAGAATTTGAAAGCTTTTCAGAAAACAAAGGCCGCCATCTTGGATTCCAAAATGGCGTCAGCCATCAATTGTCGGGATGTACACGTCGACCCAGTTCCGAAAATATCCATCTTATAGGGTATTTGACAGTTTTTTTTTTCTGAAGTCACTTGCCACCATCTTGGATTCAAAACTGGCATCAGACCTCGATTTTCGGGATGTACGCGAAGTACTTGTTCCGAAAATACCCAAATTTGATAGTTTTTCTGAATCTGAGAGCCGCCATATTGGATTACAAAATAGTGTCAGACATATATTTTCGTCCAACCCGTTTCGTAAATAATCATACATATTGTAGAGTATATGACAGTTTTTCAGAATCTGAGAGCCACCATGTTGGATCAAACAATGGCGTCGGGCATCGATTTTTGGTCTCAAGACGTCATCCCGATTCCGGAAATACCCATATTGAAGGGTATTTAGCAGTATTTCCCACTTTTTCTGAAATTGGAAGCCGCCATCTTGGATTTAAACATGGCGTTGGATATCGATTTTCGGTCTCGAGACGTCATCCCGATTCCAAAAATATACATATTGAAGTGTATTTGGCAGTATTTCTCACTTTTTCTGAAATTGGAGCCGCCATCTTAGATTTCAAGATGGCGCTGGATATCGATTTTTGGTCTCTAGACGTCATCCCGATTCCGAAAATATACATATTGAAGTGTATTTGGCAGTATTTACCACTTTTTCTGATATTGGAAGCCGCCATCTTGGATTTCAAGATGGCGCTGGATATCGATTTTTGGTCTCTAGACGTCATCCCGATTCCGAAAATATACATATTCAAGTGTATTTGACAGTATTTCCCACTTTTTTTCTGAAATTGGAAGCCGCCATCTTGGATTTCAAGATGGCGCTGGATATCGATTTTCGGTCTCGAGACGTCATCCCGATTCCGAAAATATACATATTGAAGGATATTTGGCAGTATTTCCCACTTTTTTCTGAAATAGGAAATACCAATATTGAAGGAAATTAACATTATTTCCGGCCTTAATCTAACCTCCGTTTTAGAATGGATGGTTTCTTGTCGTGATCCTCCTTTTTAAACAACCTATATAGACTTTGTCTCAGAGAACAGAATGAGTGACATATGACTAGAATAGATAGTCGCGACTGGATGGATTCTTGATTTTGTCGTGGTGATCTTGTCGTGCGACAAGAAATTGTTGTTTGACGAGAACTTTCCAGGATGACCATTTTTTAATGTATCTTGTCGTGCGTCAATGACAAACGCGACAATTCCCATATCTGATTCCTACTTACCTTAATGCATTTCGGCCTGTGTTATGCAATAATTTCACCGTTTGCTAGGGTGTTTCCTCCGACACGGCTGGTATTTTTTTTCTAAGTCCCGGATTTGGCTGACTGAGTGCCTTTTACTCAATTTGACATTTCTCGTTTACTCAGATTTTGACAACCTAATGCATCAGACGAAATTGAGTACGATCGACTCACCCGGTGAGTAAGCTGAAGTAAGCTTGCACAAAACACAAGCTCCTGCTGCAGTTTACAAAAATATTTATTATATCATTCCACGTAGTCCTACGTTATCATTGCGTATAACCCCATTGGGCTGTCCCTTGTAGTTTTTTTTATTTAATAGCGTAATTTAGAAGGATAAAAAAAGCTGGAGTTTGTAGCTGGATTATGACTTACCTCTTGGAGCTCCTAGGGATGAAAAACAACGAGTTCTGGATTTTCAAATGCACGAAGCCTACTATGATCAAGTCGACATAGAGTGTATGTCAACTTGAGTTCCATATACATTTCTACCGAATCATTAACACTCAGAAAATATTCAAATCTAAATAGTATAAAAGCTACGCTAAATCGCAACTCTCCCGACCGACGCATAGCTCGGTATAAAGGGAGAAAATACATACTTAGTATAAAAGTTGTTTATACGGACGCGAGTATAAATCCATGTTATGTCCCTTTTGTATAGTTTGACTTTATGCTTGAGTTGCTTATTCTGGATATATCTGAAGGGTGATAATAATTGTTTGTTTTCTTTCACGGTTAATTAAATAAAGCAACTAATTATTTTTATTTCGAGAGAAAATTACAATATAATAATTTGTTACAGCGTAGCGAGTTTCAATCGATGTTCTGCAGAAGGAAGTCGTTATATCACTGCAGGATCTTCCATTTGGCCATTGCGCATCAGGTGAAATCGATCGCAGTTTATCAAAGGTGTCGTAAGGCATAAAAGCTCTGACAATATCCGATATGGTACGCAGGATCTTCCACTCCTCGCGAGCCAGACCTGGGAGAGTCACTGCAACAAGAATTTTCTTAGTGCGGCCTTCCGTGTTGATGTAGGTGCATTGTCTTTTGGTATAGGTATCTTCCGGCAGGATGGCGTGGGCCAGTTGCAATCCAACATCACCGTGGTGTCCAATCTGTGGAAAATAGTTCCTTATTGATGACACTAGCGTAGTGCACTAAGATTCAGATCCTAAACGCTTCGACATTGGCCAATCCTCAAGCAACTGATCCACGTTGCCCTTGGGACCGATTCATATTCGACTGTTTCCATTCGGGTTGCGCAGCATGCTGGCAATGCAACGCTGGTGTTCAACCCACAAGTGGTTCTACTTCCGCTTACTACCCAACCGTTGGATGTTGGTGTATTAACGATGAAAGCCGAATCACCGAGTGAATCACTTCTTCTGCGTAAAACGCAAACTAAAACCACGAATTAAAAGGAATACTTTAGTTGAAGGAATTAACTGCGGGTGACCGAGGGGGTTATGATGTTTTTCAACATACAAACATCCAAATTCTAAATTAACGGTATACACTGAACGAATCCCAGCCCAATATTCGGACTTAGTATAATTTTAAAGAAAATTTTAATCGGATCAATGTATAAACAGTGCTTAATCATAAAATGATTAAATTTTAATCTACGTACGTTTAGTAATAAATTTGAGTGAATACAGCTCATTTGCTCATTTCACACTTTCTTAAGCTCATGACTGTATACCGCACACCTCTATTACCTCGTTGTAAGTGGCTGTCGAATCCCATTGAATTGAAGTCGGAGCTGGGTGCTCTCGCGCTCTTCTGCCATGACCCCATCCTCAATGCTCAGCGCAGCGGGGTGTCGTGTAACAAATCAATAAGCTGCTCTGCTGGACATCAACATTGAATAGCAATAAGAAACAAACATCGCTCGTTCGCATCACTTGGTCCCAGCTCGTCCCAAAAAAAATGCTACAATTTCACTCTCACAGCGGGTAGGGAAGGGACGGTGATGTCGACAACGACGACGACTGTGACGACTTGCAAAATGCTGTGAAGGTACGTCCAGATGAAAAATAAACAGAGTATTTAGATTATTTCAGCTATTGCGGTTTGAGTAATAGTGGAACGCCCCTTTTTGTGTGTGTTGTTTATTTTTTCGATTGTTACTCCACATAAAGAGGTGAAATTATGTAATTCTGATCTGCTGACATGATGATTCAAATAGCAGTATTGCACGATTGAGGTGACTAGGTAAAGGGGAAAAGTTCGATCGTCAGACACTCCGTGATATCGTGATTGTTTGTTATAGGAGGGCACTTATCGATGTTTGCGAACAGAAAGTGGTTGATAAAAAAGTCAGTCAAATGAATAGGAGTGTTCATACTTTGCTGGACAGTGTATTTGTATTTATCAAGGCCTTGGTGTTAGCACATACTCGCATTTGTCATGGTAGCGCCACTAAAGCGTTAAGCAAGCCACCACATTTCGATCTTATCAGTAATTCCAGTTCCTTTTCAGGTCAATTTAGTGGACGTCAGCTCTTAAAAACGATTAGTGGTCAGGGCATCCCACTGGAGACACATACCACATCTGACGAATACAGAAAAAAAAGATGTTGAATATTACATCCAAACTGCTGCACATTGGTTATTCCACTTGTACCACAAATGAAGTGACAGACGGAGCGGCTCGAAAACTTTGGTGACGAACCTGCTATTGCAGTGTACCACATGGCGACACTACTGCTGGATTGCACTAGCATTTTCACCAAATGTACTAGAATGTTTTGGTTCTATCTCTTTCACTCTACTCAACACTGAAATGCATACAAAAATGACGAAATGATACACTCTTTGCCAGAGTTGAAAAATGTTGAACTTATATTTTGAAAATCACTATAAGATACACATCAGTGCAAAAATGTTCACTGAAATTCATTCCTTGCTTTCTTGACGCAGGTCACTATGATTTGACGTTTCAGAGAGTTTCTCCCTTTCGGTTTGTTTTGTTGTTATCTTTTTTCATTCAACACGCGTGAACTCTTGTTGTTCATCCACGGTTGACAGTTTTAGCAACAATCAATACGAAACTAACGATTTTAAATTGGCTCACTAATCCTGACCAGATAGAAAATTACTGTCCTGGGCAAAGTTGTTCTAGAGATTATAATATTTTCGCTGGTGGAGAGTAGTTCAGAATTTTCTCACTACGTAGCGCTAGAATACATGTGAAATTATCGCATGTGATATATCTCGAGATCATGACCAGATAGAAAATTACAGTCGTCGACAAAGTTGTTCAAAAGGTCAAGGCCTTTTCGTTGGTGGACAGTAAATAGTTCAGCGTTTTTTCACTTCGCGGCACTAGTATACATGTGAAATTCTCGCATATATAAAATATTTCTAGATCCTTACCATATAAAAAGTTACTGTCTTCGGCCAAGTTTTTTAGGAAGTTCAGATCTTTTCGTTGGTGGAGTAGTTCAGAAAATTCTCACTGCGTGGCGCTAGATGCAATTTTCGCATATTCAATAGCTCGAGATCCTGAGCAAATAGAAGTTACTGTCTTCGGAAAACTTGTTCAGAGTGTCAAGTAGTTTTGGCTGGTGGACAGTAGTTCAGAATTTTCTCACTACACGGCGCTAGTATAAACGTGAAATTCTCATATAAAATATCTCGAGCTCCTGACCAGATAGAAAGCTACTGTCTTAGGCAAAGCTGTTCAGGAGATCATAGCTTTTTTGCTGATTAACAGTAGTTCAAAATCTTCTCACTAGGTAGTGCTCGTAAATATGTTAAGTTCTCGCATGTGATACATCACTAGATCCTGACGAGATAAAGAGTAAATGTCTTTGGCAAAGTTTTTCAGGAAGTCAAGATCTTTTCGTTGGTGGACAGTTGTCCAGAATTTTCTCCCTACTCGGTGCTAGTATACACATCCAATCCTCGCATATACAATAGCTCGAGATCCTGAGCAGATAGAAAGTTACTGTTTTCGGCAAACTTGTTCAGGGGGTCAAGACTTTTTGGCTGGTGGACAGTAGCCTAGAAATGTTTCACCACATGGCGCTAGTAAACGTGTACAATTCTCGCGTATGCTAAACTCGAGATTCTGAACAGGTAGAAAATTACTGTCTTCGAAAAAGTTGTTCATGAGGTCAATGTCTATTGCTTGGTGCACAATAGTTCAGAATTTTCACACTATGTGGCGCTAGTATACACGCGAAATTCTCGCATGTAAAATATCTCGAGATTCTGATCAGATAGATTTCTCTAGTGGACAGTAGTTCAAAATTTTCTCACTACGTAGCGCTAGAATACACGTGAAATTCTCGCATGTGGTTTGTTTCGAGATCCTGACCAGATAGAAAGTTACTGTCTTCGACAAAGTTGTTCAGGAGGTGAAAGCATTTTTGGCTGGTAAACAGTAGTTAAGAATTTTCTCACCACGTGGCATGGATGTACACTTCTCGCATATGCTATATCTCGAGATCCTAATCAGATAGAAAGTTACTGTCTACAACAAAGTTATTCAGGAGGTCAAAGTCTTTTGGCTTGTGAACAATAGTTTAGAATTTTCTCATAAACTCTAGGCTTTAAACTCCTGAACAACTTTGTTCAAGACAGTAACTTTTTATCTGGTAAAGAACGTGAGATATTTTATATGCGAGAATTTCACATGTATACTAGCATCATGAAGTGAGAAAATTCTGAACTACTGTCCACCAGCCAAAAGACCTTGACCGCCTGAACAACTTTCTATCTGATCAGGATCTCGAGATATAGCATATGCGAGAAGTGTACATGTATACTAACGCCACGTGGTGAGAAAAAATTTAACCACTGTTTACCAGCCAAAAAGTCTTGACCCCCTAAACAACTTTGCCGAAGACAGCAACTTTCTAGCTGATCAAGATCTCGAGCTATTGAATATGGGAGAAAGGCACGTATATACTAGCACCGCATAGTGAGAAAATTCTAAACTATTTTCACCCAACAAAAAGATCTTGACTTCCTGAAAAACTTTGCCGAATACATTTACTTTCTATCTGGTCAGGATCTAGAGATATTTTATATGCAAGAGTTTCACATCTATAGTAGCGCCGCATAGTGAGAAAACTCTGAACTACTGTCCACCTGCGAAAAAGCCTTGACATCCTGAACAACTATGCCGAAGACAGTACCTTTCTAACTGGTTGGGAACTCGAGATATTTTATATGAGAATTTCACGTGTATACTAGCGTCGTGTAGTGAGCAAATTCTGAACTATTGAGCACCATGTAATAGGCTTTGATCTCCTGAAAAACTTTGTGAAAGACAGTAACTTTTTATCTAGTCAGGATCTCGAGATATATCACATGCGAGAATTTCACATGTATACTAGCGCTAGGTAGTGAGAAAATTCTGAACTACTGTCCGCCAGTGCCAAGGCTATGATCTCCTGAACAACTTTGTCAGAGACAGTAACTTTCTATCTTGTCAGAATCTTGATATATTCCATGTTGTAATCAATTAAGTCAAATCCCACGTAGTATGGTCACAGTTTTCGCGGTTTCCATTTACATTTTCCCTATTATACGCATTTTGTAGGTGTTTACACTGTAATCAAAGTTTAGCTTGTTTAGATCAAAACAAGTTTTTTGAGGAATACTCGTTGGTTTCAGATCGATTGGTAACTCAGCAACAAAATGGCAATGGAAAACTCATGTGTGTTGTACAAAGTACAACAGCGCGAGTAACGGAGGGTTAAAGGCCTACATTTTTTTTACGGATCTTCAAAAGTTTTGTTCGGTTGTCATTCCCCGCCCCTCCCCCTGAAACGTGACATAATTAGGGAACGGACCATCATGGGATTCAGTTTGTGTATGTTGTTGTGGCACATGATATGTTTGATTCCTTTCAGGTCAAAGTTAATCCAAAACCCCTTAACGCCGGATTTTGTAACAAAGGCAAACAATCACTTAAATATAGTCATTTCCCGATCTTGTCAGACTGAGTCGAACGATGTATGTTACTCGTCCTCGGATCGAAAGTCGGTTTTCCAAGCGGTTTATGCAAAATAATTTGCAAGATAGGTAAAAAAATATGACTCCGGATAATCGAGTTATTTTCTCCGGATAATCGAGCCTCCGGTTAATCGAGCCTCCGGATAATCGAGTCCGGCCTGTATCAGGAAAATTGCTGGATCAATAGAGAATGTGAAAAACTTCAGGGAATATTGTGCTGACATACCCCAGAAATCTATTTCTTCCAGATATTTCCCCATCTTCTCCTTGAAGTATCTTTCGACAGTTCTGTAAGCCCTCTGGCGTCCGACTTTTTCCAGAAGTTTCTTCCAATCTACTTTTGTAAGTTTCTCCCAGTGTCTGGTGAAAGTTTCTTCCGTCTTCTCCAAGAAATTCAATTGAAGTTCTACCGGATGTATCTTTCGAGTTCTCCCAGAAGTTTCTTTCGTGTTCCTCTGGAATTTTCTCCATAAGTCACTCTCCGTAGGTATTTTTTTCCGACTTATTGGAAGGTTTTTACGAGCTTCGCCTAACTTCCCCCTGGAAATGGTACCTCCGGGATTGGCTTCCGATTTCCAAACTTTTCTGGCTTATGAATTTTTTCCGAAAGTTTCTAAAAAATGTTGCCAATATTTGTCTTGGAAGCAAGGTTGCAAAGACTCATTTCAGCTAAAATAATGTTTTTCGGAATAATAAAACCAAAAGATGGTTTGATGGCATGTTTTACTTGTAACTTACAAGAAGAGGTTACAAAGTATGCGTTGGAAACATAAAACCTGTAAATTTTGCTTTCTATGAGTCACAATCAGCGATTTGCTGATCGCTGAGTGAGTGAGTGAGTGAGTGAGTGAGTTTGTGAAAAATCGCTGATTGTGACTCTCATGAAGTGAAATAAACAGGTTAAATATGTCAAACACATTCTTTGCAACCTCTTCTTGTATCCTACCAATTCAAAATTTGATCATGGCATCTAATTATTTCATAATTTAGAAAAACATTGTTTTAGCTGAAATGAGTCTTTGCAACCTTGCTTGGAAGATCTCCATCGGATGTTTTTTAGACATTTTTTAGAACTTCCTTCAAACTACCTCCACAAAATCTTCTTTATTCTTCCTCTGGAAGTTTTGTCGGTACCATTAAGAGACTAATTCAAATATTTCCCAGAAGTTTCTTCCGACTTACATGAAAAGTACATCCTTCGATTTTAGTTCAAAAGATTGAAAAAATAAAATTCGACAGTGAGCATTAGGGTGCTTCATTCTGAAAAAAGTGATGAATTTCTGATGGGCCACCCTCCAGTTCGATTCATAGCCCCAAAATATGAACCTGTGCAAAAATTGGTAAAGATTGATGAAGGTTTAGAGGTCGCGCCAATGATTTGAAATTTGTATGGGAATTACTATGGAAGAATTTAAAAAATCGCTTATATCGCTATAACTTTGCTTCTACTTGTCCAAATGTCGAAAAAATTTAGTATGTTATTGCTATGGCAATAAACAAAAAGCCTACAGTTGCTACGCTCAGTTTTGCAGCGTATCAAGAATTATAAAAAAGGGAAAAAATGGCAAAATAGGGTAAATTGACAGATGAATATGTACAAGGCAACAACGCCAATTTCATCGTAACAACAACAGGCTTGTTGATCATTGTCATGACAACCACATATTTTTTTTTTCAACGTTTGGACAACTACAACCAAAGTTAGAGCAATGTAAACGAAAATCAATAATTTCCCATACTAATTCACCAAAATCTCCATACAAAATCCAAATCATTGGCGCGACCTCTAAACCTTCATCAATCTTTACCATTTTTTACACAGGTTCATATTTTGGGGCTATGAATCGAACTGGAGGGTGGCCTATCAAAAATTCATCACTTTTTTCAAAATGAAACACCCTAGTGAGCATGCATAAGGGCGTATACGGGATGATCGATTTTCTTCATCGATTTTCTCTTTACATTGCTACAGCTAAGCGAAAGAATTTTCTGGAATTTGTTCAATGTAGTGTTGTAACAGATTGTATTGGCTTTCAAATGCACCAGCAAACGCACCGAGAATCGTTAATCCAAGTGAATTATTTACAAAAAGGAAAAATCATCGCGCTTAAGCTCTTATGCATGCTCACTGTCGAATTAATTAAACTAGTGAATACCGATAAATACCGATTTTTTAATCATTTAATACCGTTAATCATGAAAACAATCTGGCCACGCTGATCCACATTGCAAAACAAACAAACTGCAAATCACTTTCAGGGCCTACGTTGATCAATCAAACTTGGTGGAAAAAGAAGGCGTAGTGATGCTTTACCTTTTGTTTCAGTTTATTAGTCCGAGAAACATTTGAAGCGATTGATCTTAAACCGAATACCTTCTGGCGCCGGTCATCAGAGAGCGGGTGGCGGCATCGTTTTGTTTATTTTTTTTTTTTAAACCACTTTCTGGTCATCTTTCCCTGCGGTCCGCCAAACTCCGGCGTCCTCTCTATGACACAACGCGGCGGCACGGCATTCGAAAAGTAATGTTTGGCAGAGAAGGTAGGTATGGGTTTAATATGGACCGCCGAAGAGGGCTACCGCGAATTTTGCGCAATGTGGGAATTTTCGGTGGGCAAAAAAGTTTATATATATTAAGGTAGGTAGCCGAAAATGAATCGACTTACCCAGCGTTTTTTTTATGTCGCGCCGGAAATGTGTGAAATTTTGGATGCCTTCTCACGCGATAACCCAGATTTTTCCCATTCACGAGAGAAGGTTAGGAAAGGTGAGTGTTACGTGGTCATAAGATGAAATGGCGTATCGTAGCTGCGCCAGGTAAAAGGTTTTTTCTTCTTCTTCTTCTTTTGGTTATGAGATTGAATATTCAAACGTTTCTCATTTCAGCACATCAGACGGTTGGTTGATCCGATATCAGGCAAATTTTATGATCGAAAGAAGCAATTCACCGAAACGGTACCAGAGGCATTCCGCCAAGTTGTTACCCATATCAAAGATCGCCTAGTAACACAATAACCTCCGAATTCGTTTCAATGAAACCCAGAAGTATGCCGTCAGCAGATGAAAATCATGTATAGGTACCACGCAATCAAGCCACATCATCCGGTTCATCAATCCCCCTTTCAACCGTGCTCCAGCCAAGAAGTGCAAGCATAATTTTCATTGTGCTGTAGCTATCATCATAAATAAATATTTACATACACACAACCTGCCCTGCGGGGCATTCTTTCGTGTCGCGATCCCTTCCCACGGTTACGTAATCCCTCAACTTTGTAATTTTAATTCAATTAATGTTTATAACCAACCATCTTCAACGCCCGAGGCAAGAGCGAGGAACAAACGAGGGTCTCATCACCGTCGTCGTCATCGTCGTTGGCGCTGCTGCTGGCTGATGCTATCGAAAGAATGCACCTCGACCTTAAAGACCTGACCGGGCATACAAAGCAAGTTCGGTTGGGTTTGTCCAGCTGATTATGCAGGTAGTCATACAAGCAACACAGCATCCATGTCACCTCACCAAGCACTCTATGTCCCAATGGCTGGTTATATGAAAACATCATACAGAGGCCTTCGTCGATGTGATGTTCATCCCTGGATTCGTTAATCAATGGATAATCTGCTTCTTTATTTCACGGAGAGAAAAAAAACCAAAAGCACGTGTTCAAATTCCGACGAAACCTCAATCTGGCAAGACATAAAGCTACATCCATGTGAAATTTGCGAAAAAAAAACGAGATTTTAATTACGCACCTCAGCAGAACTATACCCTAACGAGCAACGAGAGTGCCGCTGCTGTCGATTTGCAATTCAAATTACTTCTGGAGGTCATCGAAAGAATCTTTCGTCAGTGCGAAGCGATCCAACGATGGCTTAGTTAAGTGATGTTCTGCGCCAAAACTGCGACTACAACTCCCGTGTACTTAATATGATTGATTGTAAGGCTGGCAGCAGTCAGTTGCGGGTTGGGTCCACGGGGACCCAGAGTAGTAATGAACTCGTGGTCCAGATTTCAGTACCGCTTGCATGTGAACATCAGTGACTCGATGGGAGAAAAATGAGTTATAGAACAGCAGGCAGTTAGTTAGATGATGCTTTTTTTCCGACTCTAGTTTAGCAGTCGAATTATACACGCGGTAATTACACGCATCAAGATGACGTGCTTCGAGCGGCGATGGAATGAGTACAGTTGAAGGTCGTCTTTGCCGAGTTCATCACAGATGTGAAAGTTGTAACCGCTTGTGTCAGTGACAAAAATGTTGCGGCTGTTCAAATTGGCCATTTTGATAAACCAAGTTTTGAATCGAGGTTTCTTTCTTTATCGGATCTTTTAAGCTTCGGTGATTTAAAGGCTTTCAGCAATTTTGGGTCAAATTTGGCAAGTTTGGAACAAAAATCATCATCTTGTGTTTTCCTCGTAGATTCTAGTTTGTTGATTTATTATCCAAGTCTAAGTGTACATCTTGAAAAATGTTATAAGTTCATCAGCTTCCTGGACGTCATTACGTCCCTACTGGGGCTTATGCCGGCCCTCAGCTTAGTGTGCTATGAACACTTCCAGCATGTATTATTTTTGCATTAGTATAATTGTGTGGCAAGCATGGGCGTAGCCAGGATTCAAATTAGGGGGGGGGGGGGCAAAAAAACTATATTTGGAGAATTATGTCAGACCCCGATAAGCTGAACGCCATTATATCAAATACTATTATACCGGACGGACTACTAAGTCAATCATCATTTAATCGAAGCTGAATTTTCCCAAGCAGAAAGTGAAAATTATTTTAAAAAAGTACAAGGGTCTATTGCTAGGGGCACGAACGGAAGCTTGACGTAGGACCGCTAGTGGACGGAACAAATATGTTGATCATTTAGTTCTTTTAATTGATTGATAATCCGCAACTCTTTCCGTTTTTTAATTGGGGATCGTGGGAAAATAAAAACAAAAATCTCGAATTTGGAAGAACATGGTTTACAAATTCGTTCTATTTTTGCAGCTTAAGTGCGGGTACAAATCGATTGAACTGTTTCACCACGGCGTAGGTATATGAGCAAATCAGTCTTCGTTCTATTTTTGCCAGCGGTGGTAGTGGGGCCGATAACCCATCACCATCCCTCTTCAATGTAGGAGCTTAGCAAAAATAGATGACGACCGATTCGTACCTTCTCAATGTTCCTTGCTCGCTTTCTCTTTCTATATACAATTTTCATACTGCCGTACTCTAACGGAACTATCAATTCTAGACTTTCATCTCCTCATCTATCGTATAAAAATGACCACTTTAGTCTGTTATTTGAAATTAGCATCTCAACTATGAATTAAACCTACCTTTTTTGTTGCAGAACTGAACCAATGACCAGTTTGAAGGTTGAAAATTCATAATTCACATTGCAATTTCTGAAGTTAAAATATTGGAAACAACTTAAATGACCATCACTTATTTTTACCTTGATTTACCTTAATTTGGATTTCATAAGATTTGTCACCACAATGAACAATTAAAACTAGAAATAACTAAAAAAAATATTTTTATTTCCGAGTTTTGGCGGTCTTGAAAAGAAACATTTTACTATTTTAGGGAATTGTTGGTATATTTGATAGTGATAAAATATTAAATTATTAGTACAATATAACGCTTCGTAAAATATACTTATTTCAGAATCATTCTTCTCTTATCTTCAGAGAATCTCTCCAGCGCTAGTTCCTCAAATTTTGAACGATCTTTTTTTATCATCTGACGATGAACACTCAGCAAGCAAAGAGCATTCAAACGCTGTTCAGCCATTGTGGACCTCAGCCAGGTTTTCACCCGACGCAATGTGCTGAACGAACGTTCGATGGTGCATGTTGTGCATGGTTGGGCGAGTGCAATTTTGATTGCTTTCGCAGTGGCAGGGAAGAATGGATGGGCTTCAGCAAGAAGATCTATAAGATCAAGCTCTTCGATGTTTTTGCCTTCTGAGTTCATGCTGATGTAATGCTGGTACCACAACTCCGCCTCTCCAGAAAAATGTTCAATATCATAAAAATTTACGAAAGACTTGGTTTCGCGCTCGAAGTCCTCAAATGTCAGTTTCAACATGTTTGCAGGATGCAACAGCGATACTGAATAAGCAGGAGTATTATCTTCACCGAACCGTGTTTCCAACGACATAATAAGGGAATCGAGGTAAGGAATCATCAATGCTCGGTTCCAATATTCCTTATCTGAGGATGCAGGTGGGTTTGCCCTGTGTTTTTGTCGCTGCGTGGTTCTTGGTTGAGTCATTTGAATATTTGCTTTCTCAGCTGTAAGACACGCTTCTGCCAAAAGTTTTTCGGTCACATTATCGGATTTTTCACGATGGCTTCTAATAATGCAGATAATATTCTGTACGTGTCTTTTGCATTTCAGCATATCCACTGATTTTGACTGCATATTATTTACTACTGGCTCAATCAATGCAGAGTATTTTGCAATCACCTTCAAACAAAACACGAATTCTGGTCTTGCAACAGCGCTATAAAGCTGATAAGCGGTTTTGCGAGTAGCGCTGTTGCCTTCCTGTGAAAGCTTTTCAAGAGCTTCAATTATGGCATCGATATGCAGGTTAAAAGCTGAAATGCTTTTGTATTTCTGAGACCAGCGAGTCTCACAGAGGCTGGGAATGTTCGGAATGTATTTCCTGCGAATCGTGGATTCCTTAAAAAAATTGATGATATCCTTCACTGTGTTCCGAACTTGCGACACTTGGTTCAAGTCATTGACCACAAGATTAAGCTTATGACTGGCACAGTGCACGAATATAGCTTTCGGAAATTGTTCTCTCAAACGTTTTTGTACGCCATTGTCTTTCCCAGCCATCGTTGAACACCCGTCATAACCCTGGCCCACACATTTCTCAGGGTCCAGACCAGTGCTTTCGAGGAATTTGGCAATACTGGTAGCAATTGTATGAGCGTCCATTGCATCTAGCTCAACGAATCCCAAAAATTCTTCACGGACTTCATTTTTTTCATATCAAAAAAACGAACACCAACCGACAACTGCTCTTTCCCAGAAATATCGCAAGATTCGTCAGCCAGAATGCTGTATGCCGCAGCCTGTTGTACATCTCCGATTAGCTCATCACGGACGACGTCACCACAGATGGAAATGAGCTGGTTTTGGATGTGTGGCGAGAGATAAGTAACGTTTTTCTTTGCATGAGAAAGATGATCATTCAGATCCGCGTCTCCTGATTCTGCTCTGAACTGAATCAGGTCTTCAAAAATTCCGGTATGGGTTTCTTAACCACGGAATGGCAAATCGTGAGTCCCACAAAATATAACGGTTGAAATAATAGATTTTATAATTTTCCTGTTTTCCTCCACGGATTTCTGGTGAGCCTAGATCAGTTGAACGTTAACAGGAATATTTTCCATCAAATTTTTGGCAGCCATAGATGCTGAATTGTGCCATTGAGACTGCATATGGTTCTTGCAAGATTCATGCATATGTTTGTATTTTGTGAATGGACGAACAATGAAGGCTCCCAAAACACCCTGGATCACAGTTGGTGGGAAGACCACGCAGAAAAGACACAGTGCTCCTTTAACTTCCTTTGAATAGACAAGCCATGGAGCGAACGTTTTAAGCCAACTAATCAAAAACTTCCGTTGGGGATCAATTGAATCCCCAGAGAAGTTATAACTTGCTGGAGGTACCCAATGGCGTTTCAATAACTCAATTTTTTCAGTCATCGTCATCGTAGCAGCATTTCCCATCCACATGCCCACATCACGTGGTGCTGATTGGTGTTGGGAACTCCCCACTGACACGGGTATCACATCAAGCTCCTTAACAACTTCGAAAGACATCGAAGACGATGTCGATTGAGGCTCATCTTCGATTGCGGAAATTTTATCACGTTTTCGTTTCGAGGCAACTGCATAGTAAACATTTTGATTAAGTCATTTAATCCGTAAAGGTCGAACCTCGCATCTTCAGAACACTAGATCTCGATGGTGTTTCATTGGAGAATTTCAAAATCAAGGCGAACATTTGTATCGAAAAAGATCCCTTCAATCCAATTTGGTTCCGCATTTCATTATAACTATTCAACTAAAAAATCAAAGCCAATAGGATTATGTTGAAGCTATGCTTAAAGCCATGTTCTGGATCACGAACTTTGGAAATTGGTTATCACGGACTACACAAAATTACTAAATTTTGGGCCCCCGATTGCGGACTACGACTCCATTACTCTCATGAATCTAAACTTGATTGTGCAACACTATGCACAAGTTTGTTGGAAAGTTCCCAAACTTAAAAAAAAAAATGTGAAATTCGGAATGAAATTGTGTTCGGGATAATCACGTTTTCATATGAAGATAAAGTTTAAAATTTTCTAATGTAGAGCTGGGAAAACTTTGAAATTTTAATATAATATAAGAACAGCTTCCAAAATAGTCGCATGACGTCCTAATGATTTATGTTTACCATATTTTAACAGGATGATCACTTCTCATGAAGTAATTTCTATTCTTCTAAAAAAAATCTGTTTTATCCAAACTGGTGCACATGACCGCTAAATATAGCTGTTTAAATTATCGTTTTGTTGATTTTCATGGCAATGTCTAATAAATTATTGTTATCTCGCTTAAGCGTGGAGAAAATATGCTAAAAGCATGTTAATTATAACACAACAATATCATTAATATGTGTGCGAAATATTTATTTATTTATCGGTTAATTACACAGGAACAAACAAAAAATTAATTCAAAATGTAGATTTATCAATGATTTTATTAGTAATTTTTGTAAAACGAGCCTTTAAATAATCGTGCAATTATAAATGTTAACAAAAAAAAACTTGATGGTGGTCGATTGGCCCCTGATTTAAGATTCTTAGCTCTTCAAATTCACCAATCAGTCGCTTTTTTAACGTACTTTTCGTTCACGTACCCTCCAAGTTGAGAATCGAGGTGAACGCATGAATGGTCATCCTTATCGAACGAATGGCAGTTCTTTGGGTACGTATCTTTCAGAAAAAAATGAACCTAACTAATGAACGAGAACCACTTCGAAGAAAATAAATAACAAACATAATCAGTCTACGAGAATGAACAAAATGACTCGGTGGTAGGTGCTGGAAAAGGTTGCTTCTCAGTTCTCTCACACTGACACAGTCTTGTTCGCAGGAGCGTAAGCAACCGGTTTACTGCATTGCAAACAGAAAATCAAAGCAAACCGTTAGTTAAAATACTGAATGAATTTTATTCATTACAATGCGTTTCCCGCCTCTCCGATTTTATTTCATATTCTCTTTGCTCTATCAAGAAGTGTTTAACGCTTATTTTCGCTCTATGGATTTTTTGTTGTTCTATGTCATGCCTTGTTAAGCAAGGCGTTAGTTTTTCATAATCATCTCCAATAGGAATAGCATTTCGCGCGCTAAGTTTGGGTCATACGCTGAAGGTAGGATTTGGTTAATCAGTCCTGTTGAATATATTATGTCGATATATAAAAAAAAAACTCTATTTAAATGCAGATACGCTCCTAAGGCAAGATGATTTGAAAGGGATGTGGATTGAATTATCGATAGAGAGCATATAGCATATGTTTAATTAATGCATTGTTTTGAACATGGAAAGCCGATGTGTATATAAAAAAATAAACAAATACAACTACACTTTAAAGGGTCACTGTTTGTACATTTTAATTAGGATATGGAAATGTAAAAACTACAAAAACAACCTCAAAAAAGTACTGAATAAATATATTTTTTGAAAGAGGTTTTTTTCAGTGAAACACCTTCCGAGTTCCGTTGTGATCATTTACGAATTAAAAAACAAGCAAAAGAAAATGCTTACCAACATCGTCGGATCCAGATGCCATATGCGAGCTTCCCACCAATCTTGGTACTATATCAAGCACCTTATCAGTGGACGATGTAGAAGATACTGCTGAATGGAACTCATTTCCTATTTCGGGAATGCTTTCGTTTTTTCGCTTTGAGCTAGCTGTAGCATAAAATTAAATAATTTATTAATTTCTTACTACGCTGAAAATAACAGTCAGATACTGACAGCTGAAAAACATCCGAATATCCATTTACGGTTTCTTTCACAACACTGCACAACTATTTTAATCCAGAAAAATCTGCTGATATTTGCGAGGCGTTCTTAACACCCGTTAATTAAACCGGTCAATTCGACCAAACAACAAGCACTTCTTTCACTACCAGCACTAACATGCTCGTCAATTAAATGGAACCGAACGATACCGACAATGTAGTGGTGCAAAGTTCATCGGTGAATTTTCTGTCAATGAACCGTCTTTTCATACAGCGAGTGATCCAAGGTGCTTTCTATCTGGTGATCCGGTTCGTATAAACGGTAATATAGGAAAATATGAATGAATGTATTTTCAGAAAATTAGATTAAATAAATGCACAGTTTTCTATGACGTAAATGGAAACGAAATGCTCACGAAATTCCATTACCATGCCATATAGTTCAAAATACACTTATAAATAGTATGTTATTAGCGGTTTTATTGTTTCTCAGCATGAGTAACATCAAATACCCTTCAATTCAGGATCAATGCTATGAAACATAAAACAGTGCTTATATTCGTGAATGTGAAACTAACAGGAAAAAAGAATTGCTTCGAAGCTTTGTTTTTGAACGAAAATAGTTAATTACAGATCTAATTGAGTAAAACATTTACGAAAATCAGGGTTGATTTCAATCTTTAGAGAATAAGACTGTAAGAAAAGAGCAGTTGATACATGGTCTATTATTTCAATTCAGGCTGACCATTAAACTATTTAAAAAATAAACATAAACATAAACACATTTATGAGTGTCCTTTAGATTTTTCATCGAAGCAGAGATCAAGGGTAACCTAAAAAATAAATAAAAGGGAAAAAATATATTCCAAAAAAATGCCACCGATTAGGGGGAGGGCATTTGCCCCCCCCCCCCCCTGGCTACGCCTACTGGCAAGTACAATCATACTACAGACAACCATAATGTTTTTCATTGAACACAAATTTAGCGGTACGCCTCTAGTGTTGGGAATGGAAAATCTTTGTCAGTGGTTTGTTTACACTTCTATAGAGAACACCCGGTGCAAGTTTGATCAAAGCAGTCGATTGCGTTCAGAAATAACGTCAAATAGAACTTGAAATAAGAAATGGTCCGGTTCCAAGCTGGCTAAAGTGCAGAAGATGCCGAAAACAACAGTTTGTCGAGTGCTCAAAACCTACAAGGAAACCCTGAGTGTGGAAAGGAATCAGCCTACCTACGAAAAAAAAACTGGACCCAGGGATCGTCAGCTGTGCAGCAAGGTGTTGAGGTGTGTTTAAGCTAACCCCAGTCTTTCGATCCAAGATGTGGCCAGAAAGTACAACGCCAACTTTCAAACGGAATGGAACATCCTTCCCAGGGAAAGATACAAGTCGTATAAAGCCAGTAAACATCCAAACCAGCAGATGAAGCAGAATTCGGTGGCCAAAAAGTGTGCAAGGCTCTTGTACGACCGTGTTTTGACGAAACATAAGGGCTGCACTTTGATCGATGGCGAAACATACACGCTCATTCATTTTTACTCTAAAGTGAGTAGAAATCCACTCACTTTCGGTAAAAGTGGAACTACTCTAAAGAGAGTAAACCCAAGTTACTTACTTTTGAGTAATGGATGCATTTGTCAAATTCAGAGTAACTTCTACTCAGTTCCGGTTTTCGGGAAATTACTCAGTTCTTGTAAAATATATCGGTATTTAAAATGAGTAATTTGAATTGACATTTAGAGAATGTGAGAAAAGTAAAAAACATATTTATTAAAAGATAAAATAATAACATTAAGGTTACATCTCGTTACATTGCAAAGATACCATTAATGTTGAAGACTTCTCATATGGAGAACATTGGTACGTCAGTCCTCTTGCCGACAGGGAATTTTTCGTACTCCTGAAATGAAAGTTAATTCGAACTTTCTACATATCATCGATCACAAAATCAGTTTAAAGAAATCTACCTTCTGGCTTGTTGATATAAAGTCGAGTATGAAGTACAAAGTAATGCTGGCGATTGAATTGCTCCAGACATTGAGATCATTCGAACGTCTCCCGATTCTACACAATAGTTGATTGGCATCTTGCCTAATGTTCCTCTTTCGCCAGGTCCAAAATTTCCTTCTGCTGCAAAATCCACACATCCTCTTTGTTCTGCAATGGTTCCTGTTTGGTTTCGAAATAGTTGGTTTCTGAAGATGCTGCAATGCTCTTCGATGTTGATTCTACAATTTTAAATTATTATATCTATAGGAATTTCATGATTGAAGAAAAAAACGGGGACTACAAACATTTTGTAACTCTTTGACAAATGCACGATGAGTATTTTTTTAGATGGTTACTCTAAAGTGAGTAATCATTGATTTAAGATAAACAGAGTAAATGCTACTCAGTTTGCTAAATCAATGTTACTCAGTTTTTTTAAATTTTGAATAAAAATACCAAACTGAGTAGAAGATACTCACTTAAGAGTAAAAATAAACGAGCGTGTACGTCAAACTCGATTTTATGCAGCTTCCCGGTAAAAAGTTGTGGGAGTGTGCCGGGAAGATTCAAGTTCGTATTTGCCGACAAGTTCGCGAAGAAGGCCATGATTTGGAAAGAGATTTGCAGTTGTGGCCTGAAAACGAATTCATTCGTCACATTCTCGACGATGACATCCGAAGTTTACATCGAAGAATGCCTGAAAAAGCGTTTATTGCCGTTAATCGGCAAGCATAGGAGCAAAGTCATCTTTTGGCCCGATTTGGTCAGCTGCTACTACTCCAAGGTGCTTCTGGAGTGGTATGCTGCCAACAAGATCGATATTTTCCCCAAGCTAATGAATCCTCCGAATTGCTCGGAATTTCGACCAATCGAAAGCAGCGACTTCGACGAAGCGGCGGGGCAAATGCGGGTAAAATGGAAGAAATGCGCTGATTCCGTGTCCGTTTCCACTGTGCGGGCGCTGATGGGCTCCATCAAAAGGAAGGTTCAAGATTTCGTTCGAGCTGGAGAAATGTAATGGACTTTTTAACACTCCGTTACTCGCGCTGTTGTACTTTGTACAACACACATGAGTTTTCCATTGCCGTTTTGTTGCTATGTTACCAATCGATCTGAAACCAACGAGTATTCCTCATAAAAACTTGTTTTGATCGAAACAAGTTAAACTTTGATTACAGTAAACACCTAACGTGGGATTTGACTTAATTGATTACAACATGGAATTTATCGAAATCCTGACCAGATAGCAAGTTACTGTCTCCGACAAAGTTGTTCAGGAGATCCTAGCCTTGTCGCTGGCGGACAGTGGTTCAAAATTTTCTCACTACGTAGCGCTACAATACATGTGAAATTATCGCATGCGATATATCTCGAGATCATGACCAGATAGACAGTTACTGTCTATCACAAAGTTTTTTTCAGGAGGTTTGGTGCTCAATAGTTCAGAATTTGCTCACTACGCAACGCTAGTATACATGTGAAATACTCATATAAAATATCTCGAGTTCCCAACCAGATTCTCCTCGGCTAGGGGCATCTCACTCTAAACTTTGTATTTCTCGCATTATACTCAGAAAGTTCTTACTGATATCTAAGATACCTGCAAATACTTAAAAATACTTAAGAAGTATTTAGCGCTAGTTTGTTACCACCGTTGCTAGACAGATTTCATTCGATTATTTACCAGGTGTCTTCCGAGAATTTGTGTGTTCGTATTTAGAAAAATCAAGTATTATTTTTTAATTTATTCCTTTTTTGAAGGAATCGGAGAGAAGACCATTTTGATTCAAGGAATATTACATTGCCAAACCGATTCACATGTCATTCAAAGGAAGAATAAGGAACTATTTGGAAAGTTACTATGGAAGAAACTGCGTGTGGAAGCAAATTCCCTGAGCAAATGTTTTATCCCAAAACAATGTCTCCATAAAGATCGATTTTTCGTCCATTAGGTTCTTGACCGTTGGACGATAACTTCAGACCTTTACGCTGATTGAAGCTGAATAAGAAGTTGTGAAAGCTTTCTGCACCATACGCAAAGCTCTATCTCCTATAGATTGCCGCCGAATAAGAAGAGAATCACATTTCCTCGGATTTGGAACCTTCCATGCTCTCTGCTTGAGGCTTATTAGGGTAGAGAGCTACTTCGGCCTAATCGCCCATTTTGGGCCTATTTAGCAGAAAACATCAAATCAAACCATGATTACGGCGTTAACAAGTCAATTATGCGTTTGGTACGATACTTCTGTTCCAAATCTACCGAACGAAGTCAATAAGAAAGTGTGATATGAATGTTTGCACCCATTATTCTCAAAAAACAAAAGAGTGAATTCAATTGCGTTTGAATGGCGTTTCAATGCGTTAGGCCGAGTTTAGAATCCGAAGGCTGAGTTTGGCGTCAAGAAGCAGTGTTAGATTTTTAACAATATCTCCACAATGTGTTTCTCTTTATCAAATCTTACGATACGTACGGAAAGTTCAATAAATTTGGAAGGCATCTGCAGTGAGAATATTCCATTTTGTGAAAAACTTCGTTCTAAAAATAGAGGTAAAAGGCGGGTTGTGCTTACTAGGCCCAAAATAAGATCTAAGCCTTAATGAGACTGGACATGGTCAAACCAACGCTCCGTGTTAATCTCAGAACAGTCCTCTAATTGATTCTATCATTCATCAGAAACGGCTATGTGTTAAAACTTTAATTTGGACTGTTTGGGGAATGGTTTGAAATAAATTCATACATTTTAACTTAGGATTATTTTACATGAAATTGGTACAAATAAGTAACGTGTTGGAACTAAATCGTTTTATTTGGTATATCAATGGTTTATTATAAATTATAATTTCAGAACAGATTAATAATTTTCTTATCCTTACTTACTGGTAAAAGTGAAAAATTCATGTACCAGCACAACAAATTGCTGGTAGTTATGTTTCATTGGCCTCTGGCAAATAACCAGTGCAGTCTTAACATCCTTCGCCGGCTTAAAGCCAAAAAAAATATAATCATGCAGCTTGCTGATAGTTCTTAGCCGAATTGACATTCAACATACGCTTTTATTTTGGCAGTTCAGTTTGAAATCTAGTTACACTACCGATCATAAGATTTAGGACACCCCAAAAAAACCATGCAAATGTGTTTTGTTCAATGATCTCTCATTTTACGTTCAATATTCGATCTCCAAAGGTTATTCTACTGCTTTTATTTCAAAATTTGGCCAACTCAATTCTGAAAAAATCAGTCACGATTCTTCAGAGTAATTTTTTAAAAATATTGTAACTTTGGATGAACTTTTAGCACAAAAAATTTGAAAACTATACTGAACAATTTGCCTACGAGGAAAGTTCCATTCAATACCTTTCAAATGATCCAAAGAGAACGAAAATTGGACGTAATATGACAGAGATATGAAGATAATCAATTTGTCATGTTTTTTTGGAGGTGTCCTTAAACTTATGATCGGGAGTGTATGAGTTCGGACGACAACGGCACCTTTAACCTCCAGGTAAGAAATATAATTCAAAAGTTTGATATCGTACTAAACAGCCAGTTCGAAATCATAAATAATTCGCTATCCCTGCTCTAACTGGTTCGCTGAAAGTAAAATGTTTTTGAAGAACTATTTCATAACTATAATTAAAATACTTACTTATAAACATGATCACACTACTTCATTTAATTTAAAACATATTGAAACTAGTATTATTATGCTTTAAACGTGATTAAAAGTAATACATTGACGGAATATACAACAACAAACAACTACATTAGTAACCGGTCACTACGATTAAAAATCCAAATCTCAAAATACTTGAAAATACTTAAGAATACTTATCAGATACTTGAAAATACTTGATTGATACTAGAGCTATAGTTTAGAGTGGGATGCCCCTAGGTTTTCAGCATAGTTGTTCAGGAGGTCAAGGTTTTTTCGGAGGTGGACAGTAGTTCAGAGTTTTCTCATTTTGCGGTGCTACGATACATGTGAAACTCTTGCATATAAAATATCTCTACATCCTGACCAGATAGAAAATAAATGCATTCGCAAATTTTTTTTCAGGAAGTCAAGATCTTTTTGTTGGGTGACAATAGTTCAGAATTGTCTCACTATGCGGCGCTATATATATGCCTTTCTCGCATATTCAATAGCTCGAGATCTTGATCAGCTAGAAAGTTGCTGTCTTCGGCAAAGTTGTTTAGGGGATCAAGACTTTTTGGCTGGTAAAAAGAATTTTCTCACCACGTGGCGTTAGTATACATGTACACTTCTCGCATATGCTATATCTAGAGATCCTGTTCAGATAGAAAGTTACTGTCTACGACAAAGTTGTTCAGGACATCAAGGTGCTAATATACATGTGAAATTCTCGGATATAAAATATCTCAAGTTCTTGATCAGATAAAAAATTACTGTCGCCGGCAAAGTTGTTCAGGATATCACAAAATTTTTACTCGTGGACAGTTGTTCAAAATTTAGTTTCAAAAAGTTGTTCAGGAGGTTAAAGCACCGACAAACCGACATGAATGACCATAGCAAAAACAATCAAATTTCTAACCAAAGCACACTACTGACATCTGGCTCCGTGTTTGCGGGAAATATTTAGCTAAGCCATAAACTCACATGCAAAAGTTATGAATTGGTTCGTTTCTGATCTATTCTGGACAAATTATTTTATCTAGATCAATAAATCCTATGGTTTTGACAGTTCGGATCACTACACATTTAACACACATAAAAATGTCATGTCGGTTTGTCGGTGGTTAAAGTCTATTTTTGGTGCACAATGTTTCAGAATTGTCTCACTACGCGGCGCTAGTATACACGTGAAATTTTCACGTATAAAATATCTCGAGATCCTGACCAAATAGAAAGTTACTGTCTTCGGCAAAGTTGTTCAGGAGGTCAAGGTCTTTTGGCTGGTGAACAGTAGTTCAGAATTTTCTCACTGCGCTGTACTAATATACAAGTGCAATCGTCATATATGCTAGAGTTCGAGATTCCAAACAGGTAGAAAATTACTGGCAAAGTTGTTTAGGAGATCAAAGCTTTTTTGCTGGTGAGCAGTAAATAGTTCAGAATATTTTCGGTATGCGGCGCTAGTGTGCATGTAAAATATTTGTATATGCTATAACTTAAGGTCAGGAAGTAACTGTCATCGTCAAAGTTGTACATGCGGCAAAGTTCTTCCGGTTGGGGAACATGCAAATGTGTTCTGTTCAGAACTCGTCCAATTTTTGATCTCCTTAGGTTATTTGAATGGTATGAATGGTGTATAACATAAGGGTTCTACTACTACTTTTAATTTCAAAAATTTTTTCAAGTCAATTCTGTAAAAATCAATCATGATTTCATTTTGAAAAATAGTGTAACTTTGGGTGAACCTTTGGTATACAAAATTTGAAAATGATATTGAGCAATTTGCTTCTTCGCATTTCCATTCAAAATCTTTAAAATGTTCGAAAAAAAAAATGAAAATTGTACGTTTTAGGGCGTGTCCTTCAACTTATGATCGGGAGTGTACGGTTTTATAAATTTCTCCATTCAACTGAGCAAAAGTGCCTCACTCTCTGAGTAGACCTCTCGATAAGACATTTTGAAATTAGCTTTAAATGAAAGGGATACTCTAAACATTCATTTGGTGGAAGTTTCAGTGATATTGATCCTTTAAGATAATCGGAGGCGAACCAGCCTAAGGCTGAAAGCCTCCTAAATAAAGCTAAATTAATTAATTAATCCTTTAAGATAATGTTTTTTTCCATCTGAGATACGTATTACCACTAATTTATCAGAGGTATACAAGTGGAACGACTCACCCCAATTTATGGTATCCACAAATCTGCATGAAAATCTTCACCAGTAAAAGAAATCCAGAATATATTTGTCTTATCCCACTAAGGCTGATGTAAATTGTATTTTTATTTTATGATATTTGATATGCGAGAATTGCCCGCCAAGTACATTTCTAGCTGTTTCTCGTATATCCTAGCGCGCGTATTGATAAAATTCTGTACTGTCAACCAACGAAAAAGTTTTGATCTACTGGACAACTTTGCCGATGACAGTTTAGCAGGTCTTGCAATATATCTAATGCGAGAATTGCATGTGTTTACAAGCGCAATGATGAGAAAAAAAAATTGAATTTCTGTTCACCAGTCTTGGCTCCCTGAACAACTTTGCCGAAGATAGTATCATCATAGAGGTAACTCTAAGACCTGAAGGTCCCGAAGAAACGTGCTCAACTTTTTGGCTCAGCTCTGGTACTATCTTCGGTCCCAAGCTAATCGATGCACCCATCGAAACATAGGAAAATCCACGAACCCCACATTTTATCTGTCAATCGATGCACCCCTCGAAACATAGGAAAATCCACGAACCCCTCATTTTATCTGTCAAACTTTCATAGCAAATCAAAACAAACATTGTGTAGTACTCGAATTTCGACTAGAATGGGGTACGTTAATCGATTTGCTTGGGACCAATAGGCTAGTCAAGTAGTGATCCAATTTTAAATCGATAGTTTCGTTTTGACTGGATCAGGATCTCATGATATTTTATATGTGAAAATTTCACGTGTATACTAGCGCCGCTTAGGAAATTCACAATTATTGTACATCAAGCAATAGGTTTTGACCTCCTGAACAACTTTGTCGAAGATAGTAACTTTCTATCTGGTCAGGATCTCGAAACAAACCACATGTGAGAATTTCGCGTGTATACTAACGCCACATAGTGTGAAAATTGTGAACCATTGTGCACCAAGCAATAGGCATTGACCTCATGAACAACTTTTTCGAAGACAGTAATTTTCTACCTGTTCAGAATCTCGAGCTATAGCATGAGCGAGAATTGTTCACGTTTACTAGCGCCACGTGGTGAGAATATTCTAGGCTACTGTCCACCAGCCAAAAATACTTGACCCCCTGAACAAGTTTGCCGAAAACAGTAACATTCTATCTGCTGAGGATCTCGAGCTATTGTATATGCGGGAATTGCATGTGTATACTAGCACCGAGTAGGGAGAAAATTCTGGACAACTGTCCACCAACGGAAAGATCTTGACTTCCTGAACAACTTTGCCAAAGAGATTTACTCTCTATCTGGTCAGAATCTAGTGATGTATCACTTGCGAGAACTTAACATGTATACGAGCACTACCTATTGAGAAGATTCTGAACTACTCACCAGCAAAAAGGCTATGATCTCCTGAACAGCTTTGCCTAAGACAGTAACTGTCTATCTGGTCAGAATCTCGAGATATTTTATATGAAAATTTCACGTGTATACTAGCGCCGCGTATTGAGAAAATTCTGAACTATTGTGCACCAAGAAATAGGCTTTGATCTCATCTGCAACTTTTTCGCCGACAGTAACTTTCTATCTGGTCATGATCTCGAGATATATCACATGCGATAATTTCACATGTATTGTAGCGCTACGTAGTGAGAACATTCTGAACTACTCTCCACCAGCGAAAAGGTTATGGTCTCTATAACAACATTGCCCAAGATAGTAACTTGCTATCTGGTCAGGATCTCGAGATTTTCCATGTTGTAACGAATTAGGTCAAATTCCACGTAATACGGACACCGCTTACGCGGTTTCCATTCACATTTTCTCTATTATCCGCATTTTTTGGGGGTTAACTCTGATAAAAGTTTAGTAAACAAGTTAAAAATTTTTTTAAGGAATACCCGTTGGTTTCATATCGATTGGTACCCAGGTAACAATTTGATGCTTAACAAGTGTTGTTTAATCGATTTTAATTCAGCCTTAGATTGAATAATTGCTGTACATAGACCACGTTAATCTTTGTTCAGCTTTTAAACATCTAAATCTGGTGATTTTAATCAGTCAAAAGCTTAACAGTAATATACATTATAAGCTGTTTAAGTCATTAAATAACAGTCTGTTCCAACCCTTGTTCAGCCTTCTGGTTTTATTTCAAAAATAATAATGGAAGACCGCTTCATATCTTATGCATTAATATGGAACTGCTTTAACTTGTTGCTGACTAATTGGATTTACATATTTATATTGTTAATATAAGTCTAAAAATTACCTTTGCATTTCGGGATTCGAACCGGCAGTCGCTGATTCACAGGCGTCAACCATACCTACTGTACCATTTAAGCATATGTGTGGCAAAAGGTATGATCATTAGCTTGAAGCACTTCAAATTTAAGTTGAATAACAGCAATCGGAAGTATTGTAAACAAAAACTGGTGACAGTAAAACATTCCTCTCATTTTCAAGTGCAGTTAACACAATGTGTACACAAGTACGTGATTTAATTCGATGATCATTAGGATGCTATTTTAGTGTTATAATTGAGTAATATTTTTGGAATTTTTGAACAAAACACAGGAATATAAATGTATAATTCCGACGTCGACGCAGCCCACATCTACCTGGAGCTATTCCTAAAAAATTCCTTTTCGGCTATCAAAATATGTAAAAGGCATTGCTGATTGGTGGAGTTGTGTTAAGCTTAAATAAGGCTTGTTCAATCTTTAGATCAGCTAATTTATTGAGGTTGGATTATGGGGATACAATTCACTTCATGCACTACTAATCAACTATATATTCAGCCTGATGTTAATCAGCTTTGTACATCATAAATCAACCAATAATCAGCTTCTGTTCTTAATGTTCAGCTCGACTGCAAAATGGCAATGGGAAACTCACACTGTTGTACAAAGTATAACGCGTGAGTACTCGTGTTACAAAAGTGGGCGCGAGTAACGGAGGGTTAAACTTATTGAATGACGAATTACAGGTCTTTTTGTGCGTCCCAATTTACTTTTAGTCAGCCTTTAGTACCGTCATCTGTGGTGCGCAGACTCAATTCTCTTGCGTTTGACGTTTGAACACTACCGCCATCTGTTGAGTGTACTATCAACCGGTGGAAACTAACGATTTTAAATTGGCTCACTACTTGACTAGCCTATTGATCCCAAGCAAATCGATTAATGTTTTGATTCGCTATGTAAGTTTGACAGATAAAATGAGGGGTTCGTGAATTTTCCTGTTTCGAGGGGTTCATCGATTAGTTTGGGACCAAAGGTAGTAGTAGAGCTGAGCCAAAAAGTTGAGCACGTTTCCTTCTGGTCTTAGAGTTACCTCTAAGGTACTACCCATGATAGTGTTCTCAACAGATGGCGGTAGTGTTTAAGTGACGATGCTTTACAGTGAATTTTTTTTTTCAATTCGTTATGTTTGACTGTGATCATGCCCAGGTAAGTCGAGAAATTTGTTAAAGAGGTGTATCGTCCATTCCAATTACCGTCAGGGGAGTAAATGAAGTTCTTAAGCGCTCAATTTTTGCACGATAATGCATCGTAAAGGCATCGTTTAGCCAAAATTGAACGCTCAGAGACTTTATTTAACCACCCGTTAAACACCCTACTTAGTCTTCCAGATAACTGGAAGGAGCTTGCTTGAGTATCTATAATTTGATGCAACTCGCTATAACAACCGTTTTCCCTGGGCTGAATCGCAAGATGCGATCGTATATACCATTAGAAATGAGATTCAGATCACCTACCAGAAATGCCTCAATTCTAAATAACCTCTTTCGTTTGACAGCTATTACGAAACCGCCAATCAGGATGTTTTGCCATCGAACGAATCGAGCGACCTCGGAGAGCGTCCTCCTCGGGCACCAATAATTGCCACATTCAGCCATTCGCCAAACAAGGTAACTAATTCTATACAATTTCGCCCGATGCTTTCTTCCAACCTTCCAAAATGCCGATTCAGCCGGCCTGCCTCAATTGAACGACCAACTTGAGTTAATCATCATAATTTATTTGATTATTGTTTGGAGGCCTCCTTAAGCCGATCACCCCGATGCCATTTTGGCTCTCTCGAAATTGCTTGCTCGAACTTGGCTGCTCCCACCCCCGAGCTCTCGCCGTCCCAGCCAGCTTCTGTTGGTGAACTTTTCGGTAATCGATACCGTTTGAACTTCTTACCGAACGTTGGCGGTCTTCCGTCCCCATCAACATCAGAAAAAAAGGGTTTGTTGTGGAGTAGATTCCAATCCCACCAGAAAACACCAAACACGCCGACGATCGACGTCCCCGAGGGTGCACTTCTCTGTGAAGAGGCGCAGTCAGCATTTTTGGTGTGAAATAAGCATCGCCATCGCTCAAACGAAAAGCCGGGGAGCTTCGCTTTGAACGTTTGGTGGCGTCTCAAGTGACCAGCCGGCCATGGTGTAAAATGAATAATTTTTGTGCTCTGTGGTGTGCAATCAGTAGAAGCCCAGTTGGGAATAAATCCTTTTTTTTTTGAGTATCTTTTTCCTTTCTATTGGAGAGAATTTTAAGCTTCACCGAGACACCACTCAGTGCTAGACCGTACTCTCGATATTTTTCCGACCAGATTTCTGATCGATAATTCTGGATTTCGATTGTGACCCATCCAATTCATTGTCACGAGTGCAAATTCGATATTAGTGAAGTACAGTCATTGCAGTAGCTAGAAAATGTTGCTGGAGAGATCCTAAGGAGCCTGTTGCGTTTATTTTGTTGTTATTAAACTAAGGTCAGATTGAGGAGGGGCGACTCTATCTAAGATGCAGGAAATTTTTGCTTTGCTGCTATGAGATGTACTCGCGCTATCTATTAAATAGAAGATGCGAGTCGATGGGTTTAGATGCAAGAGATGGAAAAAGATTTTTCGTAGGTTGATTCACTAGTGTGAGATTTTTCCACCTTTTAAAATCGAGATTTAGATGTGTCGCACTCCCTGAGAGAATTTCCAGAATATGCTATATCTTGGGATCCAGACCATATAGAAGGTTACAGTTTTCGGCAAATTTGTTCAATGGCAATTAAGGATTCTATCACTACGCGGCTCTAGTGTGCAAGTGAATTTCCTGAATATTCTATATCTTGATATCCTGGCGATATAGGAGGTTTCTGTCGTCGGCAAATGTGTTCAGGTCATGGATTTACGATTGGTGAACAGAAGTTCAGAATTTTCTCACCGCGTAGTGAGAAAATTCTGAACTTCGTCCACAAGCCAAAATTCACTTACCTATTGAACAACCCCAAGTCTGTAACAATATATAATGCAAGGATCCCACGTTATAGTATTGAGAAAATTCTGAACTTCTGTCCACGAATCACCTTTTATATCACCTGGATCACGATATACTCCGAGGAGGACCGGACAGCACACATGTGTTGTACAAAGTTACAACAAAGTGTTACAAAACTTGGTGGTCAATCTTTAAATTTGATTATATTTATTTTATTACAACGCTTGGGACCTCGATTGGGGGAGCCTCAAAAGCTTACTCATTTTTAACAAGCAATGATCATTAACTCAAGCCAGAGTTAGATAATTCCATATTTTTTTTTTAATTAAATTGGCTTTGAAACATGGCAAAGTAAGGCCTGTACTCGAAAAAAATTCACCAGACAAAAGTGTTAGCCAAAGATTTATTTTAAGTCGGATTTTCTTTAAACTTTCTGGGAATGAACTAGGGGAATTTACGTATTCTTGGAAACCTAAGCAGCGACCTTCTTTCTATAGCCTTTTTCTCTAAGGAACGCACACATCTGCAGTATTGGTTTGTTTACAATCTTTTGCTGCCAGCTGCTCTGACAATTTCAGTCGAAAGAATTGTCAAACACTGTTTTGAAACGCTTTTACAAAGCTCCAATCTTCTCTAGTGAGAGCGAGTATTGTCGGCAACCAGTTTTTCTTCGGCAACCGTTCCATTTGAACTGCATGTAAATCTGCTGTTCTATTATCGGCAACTCGAAATCAGCTACAATTTGTAGTGCGTGTGTTTCATTTCAGAAAACCTTGCTAGATTGCTTTTTTCTCAGTGGTAAAAATATAGTCAAATTGAAGCTGAAAGCATAAAGAATCGTTTGCATGCATTCAGCGAAGTGTTTTCGTAAGAAAATCCAGTGAAAATAGTGTTTCAATTTGGGTTGCCGAAAATAGTCCGGCATGCCGAAGCCGTCATTTCCCCTAATACATATGGATTATGTTTCGGCATAATTACTTTATTCATGATGCCAGCAGGCTTGCTTCCACTCAATTGCTATAAAAGGATGATTTTCTGAATTTTGGAATCATTAGATGTTCTAATGATGTTTTGTACTTGTTGAATACAGGAGGAGGTTGAAAGGCGGGTGTTTGACGCATGGAACCTGTCAAATTCGCTTTCAGATAGTCGCAATAGGCGATTTTACGACTCGCGAGCGCTCACTCTGAGTGAACGCTCACGAGTCGTAAAATCGCTGATTGTGGCACTCTGGAAGCGAGGTTGACAGATTTTGTGTGTCAGATATTTGCCTTTAAGCATCTTCTTGTATCTAATAGGTGCAAAATATCATTGTTAACGTCTAATGATTTCAAAATTCAGAAAATAATTTTTTATAGCAAGTGAGTGGAAGCAACCCTGGATGCCAGGTCCGGCCAAAATAATGTCTCGCCTCCGTGGGACCGCAGGAAGGTCAACAGATGCTTCTGGAGGCACTCGGTGTGGTAAATTTCGCTGTTGATGGTACCCATTGTGATGTACGGTTTACTCAGTTTACCGCATTGGCATATGGCCTGCCAGAGCAAGTATTTTTTTTTGGCGAATGTGTCCACTTTCTTCTTCCTTATGTCTTCCGGAACATCAAACCGTGATTTGGCAACGTAGAACTCCAGCCCCGGTATCTGCTTTGCGTCTGCCTTGATGTAGGTTTCGTCATCCATAACCACACACATCGGTTTCGTTAACCACTCTCGATACAGCTTCCTTGCACGGGATTTGGCTGCCGTGTTTTGTTGATCACGCCGGTTCGGTGCCTTCCGGACCTTGAATACACGAAGCCCAGCTCGTTTCATGGTTTGCTGAACGAACCAGGCGGAACACTTTGCCATTAGAGCCGCGTCGCGAATCGAAAGGTTCGGATTACGCTTGAAATAATCCAACACCTTCCGGGCCTTCACAGGGTCAGCTGTCTTCGAATTTTTTTTCCACTTCCAGCCCGCCGCTCGGTCGTCTGGGACTCCTTAAACGATTTTACCACCCGAGACACAGTTGTATCGGTGATTCCCAGTTGTCTTCCGATCCATCTCATGGTCGCAGTCGGATTTTCCATGACGGCGCGCAAAATTCTACAGCGATTTTCTTCTTGTTTCGATGACATCTCAGTAACTACTGAACCGATTGTTATGAAATTTTGCACATGTAAACAATTCACTCCAAACTAGTTATATCCAGATTTTCATCAATTTTTACCGAAGGATAAAAAAGTTACACACGGATAAAAATTGTGTATTATTTTCGAGTACAAGCCTTACCAAGGGGTAAGTCACTCAACACATTGTGCCGCAATTAGATTCAGCACAGCTTGGGCACATCCATCGGCACAATCTCGTAGGCATTTGATTGCTGTAAATAAAAGTAGAAGGGACTGTGTCTAGGGGCACGAACGGAAGCTTGACGTAGGACCGCTAGTGGACGGAACAAATGTGAACATTTAGTTCTTTTAATTGATCAATCATCAATTATCTTAACTCTTTCCGTTTTTTATTTGTAAGCGTATCAAATTTGTAGTATTTATTTCAAAGATAAAGTTTATGAAGAGAATCCAAGGGACTGTCAACTTGAGTATTTTCGATTCATCCACCCGACTTTAAAAGGTGTATTTTGATTTTTTTGTTATTTATGAATTTTTAAGTTTTGTGCATTTTGGTATTAAAGAGTATTCAATTAACCGCTCACAGGATTTCCTTCCGAATTACATGAATGGGGCGGGGCGGAAAGTATCGTTTGCAGCGTTGCCAGGTCATTTTCAGAAAAATCTGGACCAGGTAAAATATAAAATCTGGAAAAATCTGGAATGCTCCAAAAAATCCTCTTTTTAACATAATGCTATTGAAATCAAAGTGATTTGCCAATCTCCCGTAAAAATAGGTCAGTATGATCATCTGGAGTTTATTTAAAGTACTAGAATGGTTATATAAATTACATGTTTAAATAAATAATATGAAGCAAATAACTTGTTGGTATTGCTAAAATCATCCAAAAGTTCAAAAGTATTGACACGGTGTGCCCAAAAAGTTCAAATATCCATAAAGCAGCATTTAAAATATTGAGTTAAATGTGGGTAAAAAACAGCAAAAAATAAGGTTAGAATTGTTTTTTAAACTGTAACATTTTTAAAAAGAATGAAAAGAAAAAATCAAGGAAATTTGATGGGATGGATTTTTGAACTAATAGTCCATGTAGTCCTTACTAAGTTTTAAATAATTCTATTATTACTCTGAGGTTGATCAGATTTACAAATTAATTCTTGACATCATACAACACACAACACCCAGCAGACCAGTAGGCAATTTTATTTTTAAGCAACACTCACCGGGCTGAAGTGGGAATCAAAGCCTAACATCGTGGAACTCACACACAGTTTACCTCCACTCCACTCCACTCTTCGCATGACCATTACGAATAAATTAATTAGAATAATTTTATTATGTATATTACTAAAATAAAAGTCTGATAGCTTCATTTTTGAAGTCTCAAGAACTTCCTGCGTCCCAGATCATGAATTTTTTGTTAGTCTGGATTTACTTGGAAATCTTTACAGGATATCTTCGCCTTCTTTTTAGTTCAATTAGAATCATCCTAGAATTCTATCATTTTTTTTTCTATACTCCCCTAAAATAATCTTGAAAATATATAAACTTTTCCAGTAACATTCTAAAGGGTCACGCACATTAGATCCGGATCGGACGCGTTGCGGCAAAGTGACAGCTAAATCTATTGTCTAACTGTCAAATTTACGTCAACGCAACGCAAACGGATCTAATGTGGGTGGGCCTTAACAGTTCTTAGCATTACCTCTTGTAATCTCTTATAAATCACTCTCCATTTCCACAACTCCCTCAAATTGGTAATAATTTCCAAGAATTGGCTCAATTTTGTGTCCATTTTTCTCTATGAAATTCTTAAAATATTCTTAACAATTTTCTTGGTACACTTTTCAGAATGACCGTCACACTCTTCTCAGACCCATCCGATAATTCCCTTTAAACTGCTTCGTAGGTAAGGTCAGAATTGTTTTGAAATCCTTTTCAATATTCCTAAGTACTCAAGTACTTTGTCAAAATGGTTTTGAAAGTCTCCTAGAAATTGTGCTTAAAATTTTATTAAAATTAGTCTCCATAGAAACATTGGACAGAAATCCGTTGAAATTATTCTCACGATTCGTATCAGCATACTCCTTAAGTTTCGTTATAAGAATTTTCTATGATTTCTCTTCCGGATTGTATTCCCTTTATTGACAAAATCTCCATGGGATTGTCATCAGAGTTGACAAGACAATTGACACCGTCTTCAACCAGAGGTTGCACAGACTCAATATTTAACGCTAGACAACGGACAACACACCACACCCATTAGACCAGTAGGGAAATTTTCAGGTTGTAAAAATTTGCAACGGCTGGAGCGGGAATCGAACAACCAAAGTAGCTTGAAATTCTCCTTTGATTTCACAAAGAATTCGCCGCACACTTAATTGTGAACTATTTTCAGAATAACCTTAAAATTCCAATAATGTCCAACGTTGATGACCCTTTTTTTTTTTTTTTTTTTTAGTTATAGTCACTTTAACACTCTTGGGTCATTCGTGACTTTTCCGGGGGTGAGATTTGAACTCGTGACTTTGGCGTGAGAGGAATGGATGTTAACCACTGCGCCGGAGTCGCCCCCACTGATGACCTTTAATAATTAAAGTAGCAAGTTTAGCTTTTTATTTGTTATAAGAGGGTAAATTAATTTCAGTGATATTTTTAAAGCAACATGTTTAAAAAATCTGGGAAAATCTGGAACATATTTAAAAAATCTGGAAATATACGTTGTCTGTCTGTGTATCTGGCAAGACGACTAAAAATCTGGAAAATCCAGATAAATCTGGAATACTGGCAACGCTGATCGTTTGTGCAGAATATGTAAAAAAGGAGGGACTTCGAGAGATTGAACTCGTGAGAGCTAATTTTCTCACAAATTTGATTTTATTGGCTTTCTGGGGACTGAATATACACCCAGAGCGAATTATTCTCACTTCTCTCAAATTCTATATGGATTTTTAATACTTCCTACCAGCGTGTTCTGGAAAATGGTCGGACGATGAATAATCTCACCAATACATTCAGGCCTACAATTCCACATCTTCTATAGAGACCAGGTTGAGCCTTGATAGCTAGCTGCTTGCGGGAACTGATGACCTTGACAAATGTCCAAATAATACTCTTAACAAATGTATGGTGGTCCTGAAAAAGAACCATTTTGTAGTGATGGTTGAATAATGCTGAGCTGAGCACGACGAGCTACTGATTCCGATCCTACCCGACTAGATGGAAATAACAAGATTACATCACCGTGTGTTACGTTGTTAAACTGTTTTTCTTTAACAACGATTGTTATAAACTAGATGCAGGATGTTGTTAAAATATCTAAATTTATAACAAAATTTACTCGAGTCTTAACAAAAGAATAACATATTATGTAACAATCCTATAAAAAAAATATCAAACCAAATTAAATTTTTTTAAATAATTTTGCTGGTTTATAACATAATGTGATACATCGAATAACAGACTTCTAACACGCTGAGTTACTGGAAATATGTTTCTTTAGAACAAAATTATAATGAAATATGATAGATTCTAAAAGTGGTTTTGTGATATAGTGTATAATATGATTCATATATAAATAGAAACGCGTTTATAGTAGTTAACTGTTGGTATTTATTCTTAACATGGATCAGACCATCATGTTTACATATTAAAAGATAATCATATGTAAGTAAAAAACACATTAAACGACAAAGCAAGATAAAAAACGATTCTTCTCAAATTAGAAGGATGTCGGTAATAAACTTAAACAATTTCTTTAAAATTCAAAATCAAATAATCAAACTGTTGCAAACATGAATCACTTATTGCCATAGTAGGAAATAACCCGGGCCATTAGCCCATGGCAATCCTTTGCTTTGATTCCTGCGACAGCAACCGAATCTCCTTGGTACCGGCGATGCTCTACAAAACGTGCTAGAAGAGAAAAAAGTTTTTAAGTTTCACGATGTGGGTGGTTGAGTAAAAATCTTACATTCAATATACGTAGATTTATTCGGATCGAGGCGAACCTTCTCTGCATACTCCATTTCTTGAGATCGTACGCCTCCTTTGCGCCCATTCGGATTATTAGACGTGCGACCGGTAACTGTCAGATTTTGCAGTCCTTCGGGGCAAATATCAAGCATCAGCAACTTTACAAATATATAGTTCCTTCCTCCGGCAGTTTCCGAAAATTTCCTCAATTAACCCTTATCCGGAAATCCTTCCATCTCAGTGAAGACTTCATCCCGTGGCGTTCCAAGCACTTTCGCGTTCAAAGCATCTGTTAATGTAAGGCAACGAATGTTGCTTTCCTCGTTTAAACGTTTCAGCTGCCTGTTTTGAGTTTCCAGAATGTTGTTTTGCAGAATCAGGTTATCAATTTTTGACTGCTGTCCGAAAACACAAACTGTAAGCATTTTAAAAAATGAAAGAAATTTGTAACATAACGTTTAATATAATATAAATTATAATCAAATATAGATCAACTGAGATGCAAAAAATCTACCTACCTTCCGAATGGGATGTAGCCTCAAACATAGGAGCTGGTAAATACGTGTTCTGCTCAAAATCATCTGATAATGTTCTGATATCTGATTGTGGAGCTGATGAGCTTACCATGATGGTGCGGGCATATGTTTTTTTGCTGGTAAGGGATTTTTCACCAGCAACCAAAGCACTCACTGGGCCATATTCATCCGTTTGAGCACGTTGATCATCATTTCCCAATGAATCTGAATCGGACCGGGAATGCTGCAATGGTGAGCTCACTACACAGCCATCCCCTTGGATTGGTTTACTTTCGGAACCGTTGTCATCCCCGTCGCTCTTCATGTCAGAAATCCAGTCTCGAAGGAGGTTCGTACGGATGTCCAGTTGATGTTGGTTATCGTCGGCTTCCATATCAATCAATGGTACACGAATCGCGGCCCGTTTTGCTGCCAAAGTTCCTGCCGTGGTTGGCATTCTCGCTAGTTTCTGATTTGACGGGATTGACGTGACGGCGCGCCGTTTGGTACATGGAATAGCTGCTGTGCTTGCCATTTCCTTATGATTGCCAATCTGCTGAGTTGGTCTGGCCATTTTGTTTCGCACCTGTGGCTGAAAGAATGTTAGGTTAGATTTGAGGTTAAGGTGAAGAATCAAGTATTACCTGTTTAGGCTCCAGCAAAAACTCCAAATTTTTAGTTTTTGCCTCATTCCGAATCTTTTTCACCTCCTTTTTAGTCACGACCTTTTTTGTCACTGTTCTTTTAGATGTTTTTCCCATTTTGCAGGATTAATAATACACAAAATTACGCTAAAAACTTCCAACAGACTTTGCGGGGCAAGCACGAGAAGAAACAATGACGCTCTCTGGCTGGTGGTGGAACGGATGACAGCAACGATGATGCATGGTTGCCATCTATTTTATTTATTTTGAATTTGGAAAAAAAAATCGATTTTCATATTTTTTAACATATTAAAAGCAGTATTAAAAATATTCACGATTAATCATATTTGCGCAAATAATGGTAGAGTACTTTTTAAGTAGGTCATATGTCCTTTCGTCGGTTAAGGAAGTCGCTAGTTTCTTTTCCTTAATACCGCCACATAAGCATTATTTGGTCGGTTTGATGAATGGAATCATAAGCTGGAATAGTGAACTAAATATTGCGTTACGTTAAGTATAAGATACCACAGCAAGAAGTAGAGCACTTATTACGGCTGTTCGATGTGATCTCATCAGATAGCAGCCTTCCAAAAACTTTCGATACTTTTAAACAGATGTTCCCAAATGAGTATGAAATAGAACGTGTTTTTTTCTGCCATAACTGCCAATAGGGGTAAAATCGAGATATATTTTTTTCCGTTAGTGATCAATATCATTTAATTTTAAAATATTGTGTATTTCAGGAATAGTGGCACACCCAGTACAGAAACTGTGTGTCCTGTTACGAATTGTAATTCAACGCAAAAAGACTTTTTTGTAGTCTTTTCTTTGGAGCATCAGGCTTGGGAAACCGTTTTGAAATACTCAAAACTTATAAGAGATTACGAGAAACACATTATTGATAATGACATCTGTGACATAAATAGAGGTCTTCTGGCACAGGAAACAATGTCACGTGAGGATTGCAAGTTCATCACCCTTTCAGCAAACGAGGACAGCACTGCAGCATACAAAAGCACAACCAAAAAACCTCTATATCCTCTATTTCTAACGATCAATAATTTGCCTCCTCAGTTGAGATTTGATAAAAACAACCTCATCCTTGGTGCTCTGTGGTTTAACGCAGGAAAACCAGATATGGCCTTGTTCCATAAGAATTTCATTCAACAAACTCGACGACTTCGAGATGGAATTAAAATTGGATTAGAGTACTACAAAATACTAGTTCTCCAGGATTGTTTGGATTCAGTTGGTAGATGCGAAGTTCTCTGTTCAAAGTAATTTAACGGCAAATTCGGGTGTACTATGTGCCTTCACCCAGGAAAAGTGATGAACAAGCAAATCCGCTATCCCTATCAACAATCCAAACTTAGAGATAATCAGACCACAAGAAAACTCATGATGCAAGTTCATAATTCAGAAACAAAGGAACCTGTTCTTGGAATCAAGGGCTTGAGCGTTCTCACTGGCATTCCAGATTTTGACATTATCAAAGGGTTGCCACAAGATTACATGCATTTGGTAAACTTGGGTCTCATGAAGCTAATATGGGAACTACTTCTAGAAGGGGACGCTGAGAACAAATCGCAACAATACCATATCGGAAATTATAAAGCGTTGATAGAACAAAGACTACAGGCTATTCGAATACCAAGCAGCTTCCCAAGGCGGATAAGGAGTATAACCGAACATGCCAAATTCAAGGCTAGCGAATGGGAAACGATACTTTTCCACTGTATTTACCCTTGTTTCAATGACTTGCTCCCACCCAAGTATATGAGTCATTTAATGCTTTTGAGTACAAGTGTATTCCAGCTTCTTGAATTCAAAGTATCCAGAATCACACTTTCCACATGTGAAAAATACTTAGATCTGTTTGTAAGGGATTTTGAAAAACATTACGGAACGAAAAATATGGTGTATAATGTGCATTTACATGCATTACCCATCTTACAAAAACCGTTCGAAACCTTGGGGCGCTTTGGAATTCGTCATTGTATCCGTATGAAAATGGAAACAGCATGCTTATAGAATTTCAGACCTCGAAAAATCATCCTGTCCTTCAGGTATCACATAAATTCTTATTGAACAGGATATGCCATCAATGTTTGGGTATCAAGAATTTGGAGTCCCCAGCATCATAACGTAGAGTTTAGTAACAATAATCGATATATATTGCCGGAAAATGTGGAAGTCGAGTTAGAACTAAGAGATACAATTTTTTGCGAAATCGGAAAGTATTATTACAAAGGGATTAAAGTATGCACCAAAGATTTATGTAAGAGCTTTAACTACGATGATTCATTCATTTCTCTAAATGGTGTTTTCTTAAGTATCCATCGGTTGCTAATCGATTCTAGAAAAAATGCTTATGTTCTAGGAAATTTGTTATTTACAACAAAAGTTTTCGAAAACATGTTCATCTATGAGATGACAGAAAATCTAAAATTAGCTTGTATCAATGATACACTTCGATTATGTGTAAGTGTCGAAATACCAAATAGGGAAGGTGAGAGACGGGCAACCAAATATATTTCTCTTTGTAAATCAAAAACTCAAATTGATTAAAGTTCCAATTCCAAATAAGCAGTATTAGTTATTTGTTGAACGAAAATAGATCAAATTTTGATATAATTCTGTTCAAAAAATAATAGAGATAATAAATATTTATTGTATCATGATAAGATATATTTGTGTTAGAATGTTTTTGAGTGATGATGGCTCTGATCTAAATAATATCATAATAAGTTATTCGTATCAAATATTGTTAAAATTTTGTTATTTTTCTGATATGCTCTTCTAGTCGGGTAGCCTAGCGGTGGGACTTCTTCCTCCTTCTCTATGGTTGCTCATATGAGCTCTGCAGCTTGTTGGCAGCCTTTCGTTGTTGTTGTTGAAAGCACTCCTGCTGCTGCTGCTGCTGGACTGGACACCACCACTTACGGTGATTGAATGAGCACCGTTCAGTGGGACCGCATCGAATTCGATTGTTAAGTCTGTGTTAGGGAATGCGTTGTTTTCAGACATTCGGTGATAATTTTGATCACCATTGCAAAAGTTGGACATTTGGTATTTTTCCATAGTGACCTATTGAAAATTAACTAAGTGTTCATTTTAGCAGATTGGTAGAGATCTTTTTTTTTTTCCCTTGGGTTTGTTTTTTCCGTCGATCTTGTTTTCCGTGCTGAGCACCAATGCTACCGACGTGCCAGGAAGGCAGCTCCCATACCTGGACCCTACCTATCGACCCATCAACTCATGAACCGGGGACCAACGGCTTTACTTCCCATCCGAAGGAAGGCGTGATCAGAGATGTTATGCCTCAGAACAACCCGGCGGCGCCGACTGGGATTGAACCCAGGCCTGCTGGGGTGAGAGGTAATCACGCTTACCACTACACCACCGGCGCCGTTTGGTAGAGATCTATCTGTGGAGATTTATCTGGCCCTGATGTTTGTGTTGGTAGAGGGAAAAATGTAAACTTTGCGGGAGACGATGTCTTAACACTCGAAAGCAATTTTGTGAAATATGAAGTAAAATAAATCCTAGTTAGTTCTGCATGATGATTTTGTTTGATTTTATTTATTTGTAAAGTCGCCGGGAAATACCAGCTGGCGATTTGTTTTTTTATGATAACTCCCAAATTGAAAACAGGCAAAAACTCACAAACAGGCTGCTTTTTCATGGTATACAGTGTGATAATTCAATAATCAATAAATTATCTCAACATTTAGTGGCGAACCATTCATAAATTTTGGTTACATAAAAAAAATTCTATAATCCACATTAAATTTCATATGTAAGCGCCGATTGAAACAATCTTTTCGACGTCACTACAAGGGTTAAACGAAAGAAACGAATCGTGCGGGATGAAAGCCGAGGAAAAACTAATTGCACCAATATATTCAGGCCTACAATTCCACACCTTCTATAGACAGGTTGCGCCTTGATAGCTAGCTGCTTGCGGGAACTGATGACCTTGACCAATGTTCAAATAATATTCTTTAACAAATTTTTGGTGGCCCTCAAAAGGACCGTTTTGTAGTGATGGTTGAGTAATTCTGAGCTGGGTGTTCAATACGGATGAGGCTGTCGAGTTGTGTGTCGTTTGGAACGAGGGTGACACGCTTGGCATAGATGACCGACCCGCAGCGACTCACGAAGAGCTACTGATTCCGATCCATAGCATAGCGGTGCAGCTTCTTCCTCCTTTGATGGTTGCTTATGTGGGCTCTGCAGCTCGCTGCTTGCAGGCAGCCTTCCGTTGTTACTGGAGAACAATTTTCAACGCCACCACGCCGAAAGCACTGCTACTGCTGCTACTAATTTCGACGATCGATGACCACCACACAGTGGTGTGGTCGTTGGGAGCGTGTGGTTCTGAGTATGACGATGAGTGTGCAAAATATTACGCAATTCCATCCTCCCTATTCGCACGCACCCGAGGATCGGAGGCGAATGCCACTTCGACTTGTTTCGTCTACTTACTACTCTCTGAAGCAGCATATGCATGTAGGTAATTGGTGGATTTGTTAGTTAATTCGATGCTTTTGGGCAATGCTGGACATTTACCAGTTTTTCAATAGTTTCTTGTTAAAAATCAACATTCGGAAGCATTGTGCGATGCGTAGCCATATTTCTGATCGATTGGTGATAAAATTATTGAAATTGGACCAGGGGCAGCTGAGTTATTAACGTTCAAAACCTTTCTTAATTTGTTACTTGTTCCATTTTCGGTTTTCACAAAGTGTACCCCCATATATAAATGAAGACGTAGTTCTACGTCAAAATTTAATTTCATCAAAATTCAAGAAAATAAATTTCCATTGAAAAAATTCAACAAATCTTCTTATATTGTCAAAATAGAAAAATACTTAATCCAAATATAGTAAATGTTTTGAGATCAAGCTAATAAAGCTTTGAATATCCCGAATTTTAAAATAAAATCGTAATTCAAGACCTTGGGAAACTCACCTAGATTCTGAGACTTGCAGCATTTTTCGAGAGGAAAATTCTTCGAAATAAGCAAGCAAGAAGAAGTTAAGATTTTAAAATTTAGAAAAATCTTGACTTCCCAGTCATAGGAATATCATGAAAAATCAGTTTACAATTTAATCACGCCGGATGTTCAAGGTAACGGATTTTGAATGTCGAGATTCTGTTTTAAATAGCTGGAGATGCTTAACGTCGCTTTTAAGAGAGTAGGCTCTGCCTTTGAACAAGTTTTACGTGCATTTTCTTCACTTAGATTTTTTTTCTGCGAGAGAAAAATAGGAAGAAGATTTCGGCATATTTTTTTCTACAATCTGATAGTGATTTCCGAAGTGATTCAAAGCTTCAGACGGCAGCAGCTGGATCCAATATACAGTGGTGGACATTAAAATAGCACAATAGGCCGATTTTCATACAAACCACACAACTTTGGCATGTTGCAACTATGTTATGTTATGATCAATTGAGCTGAAATTTTAACGTAGAACTACATATATGCTCAATTTTGCGTGTACGTAATATCAAATTAGTGGAAGCGCTTGCCGGAAATTGACGGGCTTCTTGAAAATGGCCAATAAAATAGCACCTTTATAATTTGAAATTTCCGAAGTCTATTGTTTCGGAAATTTTTGACCATAGCGTAAATAACTTTCTTAAGCAAGCCGTCGTTTATTGGCAATGTGGTTGAAAATTTTAAAACTATAACACTTCGGAAATTTCGAATTATAAATGTGTTATTTTATTGACCATTTTAAACCAGCCCGTCAATTTCCGGCAAGCGCTTCCAATAATTTGATATTGTGTTCACGTAGAATTCAGCATATTTGTTGTTCTGTGTCAAAAACAAAACATAATTGCAGCATGTCAAAGTTGGCTAGCTTGTATGAAAATCGGCCTATTGTGCTATTTCAATGGCCACCACTGTATATAATTCCACGAATAGAGTACTCTCACACTACCCTGAGAGACCCACATATCACACCGGTCCAGAAACCGTTAACAAGGAGTTCAAGCGAAGAGTCAAGAAGGAGCTCCGAAAACAAACTCCTCCACTGAACGCCGATGTTGTTTCGTTTTCAACGACATCACAGAGAAGCGACCCACAAGTGCTGATCCTGAGGACTCCTTTAGTGACATTTCATATTAGATGTACCAGATATGGATGATGGAAATCTGAAAATTAGAAAAAGATCACAGATACAGGACTACAGAAAATCCTCTGTGATGAAAAGGAAACCCCAGGAATCAGTGGGGTACTCCGCTTTCTGCAAGTACAAATCGCTTGCCAAATTAAGAACTTCTTGGCGAACTTCGACATCTTCTGCGTCCGGAGGTTCTCGAGAACATTATTATTATTATTATTTATCTTTATTAGGGAGGCTTTCAGCCTTGGGCTGGTTCGCCTCTTCTCGAGAACATCACACTTATCCTTGGCAGTCACATACAGGTTTCCTGGAATCTGGTTGAAGTCCTGGTCGACTTCTGGTCGTACAACTTTACTTTTTGCGACCGTATTCTGTTTCTCGTCACGGTTTGGGGACTTTTGAACCTTAAACGTACCTAGGCCAGCTCGAGTTTTGGTATTCTGCACGAAAGTCTTGCTCACATGCAACTTTTTAGAAACATCTCGAACTGAGGCGTTCGGTTTCCGCATAAAGGCCCCAACCACGCGTTTTTGATCGTTATCGTTGACCTGACGGCTTTCTTTTTCCGGATCTTCGCATCCAATCAACAGTCAGACGTTCTAATTAAGGGACTATGCTGTTTTTGTTGTAATGAAGCCAAGTTCACCTTCAAGTAGTGCTAAACAGTAACACGAATAACTTTTATTTAAAGATCGAGACGATGGTAGTACACAAATAATAATTGATTCGATTGCCTGTCGAAATTGTATTGAACATATTATAAGTTTTGTCTAGTAAATTTCATTACTGTAAAAAAAACTGTTTAATCTATCATTTCAACGTTTAATAAGAACCCAACAACAGTCAGAAAATCACTGCACTTCACACTACGTGACCTTTACTGCAATCGTAATTTTTTTTTATTTTTTCTTTGGTTTGTTTTTTCCGTCGATCTTGTTTTCCGTGCTGAGCACCAATGCTACCGACGTGCCAGGAAGGCAGCTCCCACACCTGGACCCTACCTATCGACCCATCAACTCATGAACCGGGGACCAACGGCTTTACTTCCCATCCGAAGGAAGGCGTGATCAGAGATGTTATGCCTCAGAACATCCCGGCGGCGCCGACTGGTATTGAACCCAGGCCTGCTGGGGTGAGAGGTAATCACGCTTACCACTACACCACCGGCGCCGTTAATGCAATCGTAATTAACCATGGAGACAAAATGCATACACCCAATGCTCCCCAAAGTGCAATATATCGTGTCGAAGAATCAGCAATGCAGATCAGCAGTGCAAAATCTCTTCTGCAGCAGCAGCAGCAGACAACCTGGTGCCACCATACAGCTGGTAGCCGAGGTCACAAAATTGAATTTATTAACTCCAATAACCAACTCACAGCCAACCCTCCGCCGTGAACCTACTCATGTTCCATTGTGTCCGGATATTTTTCCGGTGCGTTACAAAACTCGTAACGCCTTCGACAGCTCCACGCCGCGCAGCCCTCAACAGTTTCATGCGAATGATCATTAAATGTCATTAATTACCCACTCGACGCTCAACGACGCGACGTCCTAAGCCCAAATGTAGAAGCAAAAAACTACAAAATGTGGGTGGAGCAGGCGGGGGGGGGTGGATACTCGACAATTCATTGTTCTGCCTGGCTTCGGCACATACAGACGCTCCTAAATACCTACAGACAAGTAAGGCACATTAACTGGAGTCTCGACGACGTCGGACGACGCGAGGAGGGCGTGCAGAAACATAAGAAAAAGTAAGAAGAAGAAAAAAACTAGATATTTCCACGACATTAGTCAGTCATTTAGCAGCCGGGGCAGTAGGATATTGTGTTGACGAGTCGAACCTGAAGAATCGAGCAGTGGTGGCTGCAGCACTTTACCGGGGCACACCGATTGGGTTACCACCACTGCGCTTGGCTATGGCATAGTGGGAGTGTGGGAAAAAAAATTAACTCCGGGCCGAGTGATGCTAAAAGGCAGTTTGGTTTGGTGGCTGATGATGCCTTCAGCCAACTCCGTACAATCAACAAGCGACAAACGACGACGAAGAACGATGCTATAATAACGGTGTGGTGCAGCATGGAACTGAACATGGCAGAATATGGTAATCATGGCAGTTTAGCACAGCTTGGTTAAGCAATTGTTTGTCTTCACCAATTTGAGCTTTTCTTCTTTTACATTTTTCCCACCCATTCCGGGATGCAGAATCGTTCTGAATGGGCTGGCGATGGGCTTTGGAGGAACTTGCTTGGGAGGAAAATTCCGAAGCAACCGGGAGAGCCACGTTCAATCGATATTTGAACAAAATTGACCCAAGCAAAAAAAAAAGTTGTTCAGATGGATTAGACCTATCCTAGAATAAACAGTTCCGATCACAATTCACTAATCATGTGGCGCAAGTGGTCATTATTTTCTAGTATTCTTTAACTCAACGTTTTGACTAGATAGAAGGTTCCCTTTCCTCGACAAAGTTGTTCACATGGACTAGACCTATCCTAGGGTAGACAATTTAGCTCAGATTTCCTTTAAAAATGCAGTGCTAAAATAAACAATTCGACAGTGAGCATTCATAAGGGCCTATACGCGATGATCGATTCGCTTCGTCGATTTTCTCTTTTGTTAATAACTCGCTAGATTTAACGTTTCTCGGTGCGTTTGCTGTTGCTTTTGATAGACAATACGACCTGTTACTACTCTGCATTGAACAAATTCTAGAAAATTGTTTCGCTTAGCTGTAGCAATGCAAAGAGAAAATCGATGAAGAGAATCGATCATCGCGTATTCGCCCTTATGCATGCTCACTGTCGAATTATGAAATGCTCCATCCAAATTGGATAAGGTCACGTCAGATCGATTCGTCATTTGACCAGGAACTGCTCATTATGCAGAACCACTTAGTCGAAGACTGCAAATCGATTCGAGTTCTGTACAAATGTGGATAAACGAGACTGTACCACTGAACTGGCATGGATGCAAGTTGCTCAGGTAATTAATCGTGTTCAGTATATATTTTTTTTGTTTATTATAGAGGTTTTAAACGAAACGGTTCATTCGCCTCTTTGAAATTATTGGTCCTTATTTTAAATCTTATCAAATAATTTACATTTTTCAAAAATTTAATGATTTTTACTTCTTCTTCTTTGTTGTTTCCTAAAGCCAGACGGTTCTCATAATGATTATAAAAAAACTTTTATTGCACTAAACCATTTGATTACACTTCTCACTTAATGTTAAAACTGAACTGATTGAATTTTGCCTCAGCGGTCATACTTATGCCCTACTTCTGCTAGCACTGCATAATTCTAATTTCTGCTGACGCTTGATGCTCGATGAACTGGAGTGGTTGCGTGGTCCGATGTGTTGCTACGCGGTACATTGATGGCACCGCTAGTTTATATGGAAATGTGTTCCGTGATTCCTCCGGGGGGTGAAGAAAGGACGTCCTCGTCCTTGTTGTGCTTGTTGTCGGATGTGACTTCTGATGACTTCTGCCTTTTGTTCCTTGACTTTGATTGTTGAATCTTGATGGTGAACTTTCGTTTCCGAAAACACACATAGATGATTACTCCTGTTATAGTGACTGTTGAAATTGACAGCCCTCCTAGCATGCCGAAAATCCAATTTTGATGATTGTATTGCTTAAGGTTAATAAATTCCAATTGATGTCGGTTCTCCTTGGTTAAGATGCTGAGCGTTGTAATGTCATGATGTTCTATAGTTCAGTTGATTATTAAACTGGGAAATGCGCCTTGCAGTTCCTTGGTACTACCAGATTCTTTTTGTGATGTGAAAATCTGGTCGTTTATTGTTATACTGCAATTGAAAAATTTTATCAAAAAATTTCCTGAAAGGGTCCTGTTGTGTGGTCCACAGCTTGAATCCATGTATAAACTTTTGGCGTTATTGATAAGAATGCTGTTGTCCGAAATCAGACTAGTAAACGTGTTAATTTCCTTCATTGCATTGCAATGGCTTATGATTCCCGTAATCATTGAGTGTGTGCAGTTATCCTCCAATAATTGCATGTATGTTGTCCGTTGAATATATTCTTCTGGGTTTGAAGTGGTAAAGATGTCATGATTTGATTTAACTACAAATGTTGGTAGGTTGGTAATGATGGTATCGTCGACGATTAGCGGAAAGATTTGGATGATTTCTGATTGAGATTTCTGTAGTTCTGGTATCTCCAGAATGTATAGTAGTAAATCGTTTTGTGTTGCGATTTTCGGGTTCACGTAGTCCAATGCTTGTTCTGGGTATCGTGTCTTAATTCCTTGCTCATGCAATAGTGATTCAATATGTAAAATTTCCTTTAAAGTAAGTAGTTTATTGTTGGGTAGAGAAATACGCGTTCTAAGTATTGTGTCCTGGATTTCCGTGATGATGCTATTAAGGGTGTCCATATACAGCAGTAATTTGATAGCTTCACATTCCTCGAGCAAGATTTTGTTTTCCAAGTTCTGCTGAGCAATAAGTTGATTGACTGTATTGCTGATATCGGCAATTCTATTTGAAATCATTTGGTTAACTTGAATTTGTCGGTTATTCTCTTGGATGAGATCGTTTGTTGTTCTATTAATGATGCGGAGGTCATCTGCATCAGGGCTTCCGGCTAGCCACTTCCAAGCTGATCCTAGGGCATCCCAGCGCCTTTTCCTTTTCCGTTCCGCTGGTTTTATCTGCAGAAGGTTACTATGCAGCTCCCTACTCTTTCGTATGACCAACTGGGAAATTGGTAAATTATCGTCTAATTTCCTAGCTATTTTGTTAATTAGATTTACATTTGTTTCAATGACGGTAATATTTATGGGATGGACAATTTTTATCAAGCCTGTTTGAATTTTGCATTCCTTGTGTTGTACTAAAAGTATTGGGTCCTGATGAAGGTTCCGTATTTCCATTTTTGATTCTGTGGTTACTATAACAGCCAAGACAATGATGATAAGGTAGCGGCATCGGTATATTCCAGTGTTCTGTAATTTAGATTTCTAAAGTTAGGACGTTTTCTTCAGCCTTTTAATTTTGTTTTTCTGTCTTTTAATGTTTCGTTCGTTTTTTAATGTTTTATGGGTAATATCGTGTGCCTTAGTTTTATTTGCCCTAGGTTGTCTTTTTGATCTGATATTAGGGATTACAAAGACTTCCTGATTTTCTGCGATTGTGGGGGGGTCTTCCTTATTCGTATTTTGTTTCCTTTGTTTGTTTTGTGACTTATACATGTTTATCCTAGCTTCTCGAAAAACTTTTTCGGCATTATTGACTATGTCGATTGGATTCACATTATTGTTATTATTAAAGACTATCTCGTTTGGGGTGAAGGAAGTTGCAGAATGAACTGAATTATTATATAAGGCTACAGATAATTTTACTATAGATTTTGTTCCCATATTTTCAAATTTGTGTTTGTTACTGTTAAATATTTCAATTATAGTTGAATGTGTCCTTTCTATCTGGCCATTAGACTCAGACGACGATGCATAGGCTAAAGACGATCCTGCTTGTAAAATAAAGTTCCTGAATTGAATGGACTGGAATGTAGTTTCATGGTCTGTTATTATCAGTTTTGGTATGCCAAAGGAAACGAAATGCTTAGTTAAGGCTTTTTGAACATCAATGAGGTTTTTAGTTTTCATATAAAATAGTTGTACATGCTTGGAGAAAGAATCAATGAGAGATAGAAAATTACAATTGTCCATTATAAAAATGTCCATGTGTACGCGTTCCATGGGCTTGTCAGTGATAGGACGCGGGGAGATTTTAATATTATACGGCTTGCGCTCATATTTATGCTTGTTACAAATCTTACAGGAATTGATGTACATATTAACGAATTTATGCATTTTTGGAAAGTAATAAGAACGTTTTAACTGCGACATTACTTCTGCAATGCCTCTGTGGGCTCTCTCGTGTTCATTTACTATTAAACGATTTTGTCTTTCCTCGTTCTGCACGTCTTCGACAAGGTTACTTGCAAAAACAAAATGACCTTTCTTGTCAAAGTGTTGTTTGAATGATTCTTGAATAAGAAGCATGATAGGAGGGGAGGTAGCTCATCGATTCTTCCGGTTCGCCTCCTAGCATCGTGCTATAAGGTACCAGGCGATAACCAGGGTAGTTGATCGATAGCTCGATGACGTCATTTCGTTGGCGTCTGCTATAGGAATTCTCATAGCAGGCGTTGACGATGGGACGTTGTCGAGTTGTTGAATAGCAACTATCGTGGTAACTCACCGATTACCTGTCGATCTGCCAAATTTGGAAAGACGTCTGCATTGAATTGTCTCATATAATAATATTCCGCCCACTATATCACAAGAAATTGCGAGTAGCTGAGTGGAATGGAGATAAGTTAAGCATTGGGTACAGGACCAAGTCTCCCCTGGGTGGTGCCAGAAGATGAGCGCAATAGAATCATCAAGTTGCCATAAGGCACGGAATGAGACTATTGAATGGCTGGGTAGTCAAAGTCTTCCATTCGTTAGTCATTTCAGGTGGATTAGAACAGGTTTAGGTTTAGGGTGGGCGTTGGCCAGATTTGAATTTTTCAGATATAATCCTAAATAGGACCTAGATTATTTAATACACTAGTAACCTCAACTTCTGTCACAATGTTTCATTGTGACTAATCAACACTCAATGGGTAAAATATCAAATTTGCGGTAAATTTGAAAAAAGGGAACTTGAAGTGTAGAGTGCACTGCCCACTGGACGATTCTGAAGCCTGACCAAGTGAGTGGGTTACGGGTTTATTTGATTGTACGTCATTTCCAAGTTATATATAGATACATTCATACCATTGGCATTTTGTATTTGAGATAAGACAGAGACAGGATGCGGAGGGGCCGCTTAGGGGGAGCGTAACCCATGTTATGGCTTCCATTTATTAAATAGTTCAGATAGGCTGGAAATGATAGGTTCATGGTGAGAAAATGTACCATATGGTGCCCGTTCACTGATCAAAATTAGATTCAAATCGTCAGGCCCTGCCCTGGAATAAGGGAATTGACGATGATTTGTCAAGTTTCATTTTGCATTTGCATATAATTGTAAGTTTAGGTTTGCTTTTGTAATTGTAAGATAGATAGTTTGCCTCAATTGAAACATTGAGTTAAACATGACGAATCATACCTCTAAAATAGTAGTAGTTACAGTGCCGTATTATCTAACTTTTGTTTTGTTTGTTTACATATAACTAATACTAATACCTCCTTATTTTCTCTCTAATTTGTCTACTATGTCCCACCATCACGATGAGAGATGAGCTACCGTACATGGTACACGCTCATGTACACTCCCAAAATAGTATGCCGCAAGTAAATATATCACAGAGGCAACTAAAGATCCAGAAACAAAAACCGAAAACGCTGAACGGCAGATTGGTTTACAGTGGTCAACCAGGGTGTGTGCTGATAAATTACAAAATTACAATTATGTACATCATTATTTCATACATCAGCTTGAATTGCGTTGATCGATATTACATTTTTTTTGGCTGTGCACTACACCACCGGAGCCAGCAAAGTTCAACAATCCATCGTTGCTTATGCCTTTGTTGTCGTTTGGAACCAGTTTTGCGAGGTAGGTGACGATTGTGCGTATTTCTCGCGTAAATTTTGAAAAGGGCCTAGCCTGAACAATACGTAAAGAGCAAATTGAAACATTGTACGTCGCGTGAAAGTGGAACTTAATGAAGGCCTAAGTACTTTTTCGTGGTTTTTAGTTTTCGGATTTGAAAGATCGTCGGTTACAGTGGCCTGCTTACTGAGCAGAAAAACGCGGTCCCAGGTCCTTACATATCAAAGAGATTTATGGTAAAATCGCTTGTGTATCGTGTATTTTGCGAAACTCGTTGTTGTCGTTGGTTCCGGGTTTGAATGGATACACAAATTTGAGCAACGGTATTATGTGATATGAGGGGCTCGGTGGCCTTAGAGCAACCGTTTTTGCTTACTGAGCAGAACATCATGAGTCTATTCTCAGGCCCATCCACAATCAAGATTCGTCAATCGTTTTATTTGTTAATATGACTACATGGTAATAACAGCAACTCGGTGATTAAAAAGGTGCTCGTCTGCCTAGTGGCAAACGTTTTTGCTTACTGAGCAGAAGACCGTGGGTTTAGTCCCAAGCTCCTTCGCGTTATATGATCGTTAGGACATCAATTCAGCTTATCGTTTACCAAAACGAACCCTGCTGCAAACCCAACCCTCTTATCCAACATCCCAGTGATTCCTCGTGGAAGTGCAGAGGTGTTCTCGGCTTCCATCAAAGCGAGTGTCATGTCAACACAATCCTTCCCATTCCTTTCTTGACCTGTGTTCGGGCGCGGCCGGCGCTGGTATTGCCTAATTTAAGATCACCAGTTTTTACACATTGAGGATGATTGCTAGTCCCAAGCATCGTCTATTGGTTCTCTGTGTAATTACAGCTGATCTGGCAATAACAGAGTAGCAACCGTGGGCGGTCAATCAAGCTCAAGCTCAAGCTCAAGCTCTTGAATAAGAAGCATGATAGGTTCGGACGCTAAAATAGCCGTTTGCTTACCATTATGATATAGTTTCAAAAATTGTGTTATGTCCTGCGTCGTGAAGTTGGGTTGTGTTACGATTGTCCTCTTATGGTTTCCAAATAACGTTTCCTGGATAACTGCGGTAAGCCCTGATGTCCGAAATATTAGTTGATTCTTGTAGTAGTTTATTGGTTTATCTACAAAGTGGATATAAAAATCATTAGAATCTTCTCCAGAGTGAATTGTATCGTTATCGTCGGATGGTTCATCTTCTATAGATATGGTTGGTTGTATGTCTTCATTGGTACCTAAAATGGAAGATTCTGCGTTATTATCAGTATAAAATTCGTTTAAATTAGCCTCGACTGGGCGCTCGGTAAGCGCGTCTTCTTTGCCTGCAGTGGAAGAATTTGTGTTACTTTCGATCTTTGTTTCGTTATTGTTAATCTCCAAAGGACGTCGACTTAAGGCATCGGCTACTACATTAGCTCGTCCTTCCTTATACTTTACGTCATAGTCATAATTTTCAAGGTCCAATCTCCATCTAAGAATTTTGGGGTTTTTGTCAGATGTCTTGATAAATGTCAATGGTTTATGATCGGTTACGAGGGTGAATTTGGCACCATAGAGGTAAGCTTTAAATTTGTTTACAGCCCATTTTATGGCTAATGCTTCTTTTTCATTGGTAGCATAACGGGACTCTGTGTCTGTCAGTGTTCTTGACGCGAATGCTATAGGCCTTTCAATACCTTTTTGCATTTGCGAAAGCACTGCACCCAATGCGTGGTCTGACGCATCCGTTGTTAAAATGAACGGTTTGTCAAATTGTGGGTATGCTAGTACCTGATCGGTTGAAATGATGTTTTTTAGTGAATTAAATGCATTTATGTATTATTAAGGTAGTATCCTTTTTTAAATACTTCGTCATATATCTAGTAATTTTTGAAAAATCTTTAATGAAACGACGGTAGTAGCTTGCTAATCCAAGAAACTGTTTTATCTCTTTTTTACGTTTACCAGAGGCATCTGGCTTTTTTGGTACTACCCATATCGGCGAGGAGTATGGGCTAGTAGAATGGGAAATTATACCGTTATCTAACATTTCTCGGATCTGTTCTTCAACGTCCTTTCTAAAATGGTGTGGATAACGATAACTTTTGGTGTAAACCGGAGCATCATTGTCGGTTATAATTTTATGTTTTATAGCAGTGGTCGAAGATAATTTTTCTCCTTTGCGCAAAAAAACTTGTTGGTTTTTTAAAATCAGATCAATTAGTTTTGATTTTTCTAATGAAGATAGATGATCAGTCCTGATGAGTTCGCCTATTTCCTCGTAATTCAATTTATGTGTTGATTCCATGGGGATAGGGTCAATTGTTTCGAAATTATTTATTGTGAGTTGGAGACCCGAAAATTCTGGTGGTTTCTGTTCAGTACTTAGAATGTTAATAGTAGTTTTAAAATTCTCTGCTCTGTATAAACCCGGTTTCACAAAGGAGTTGCTATTCAAATTTTGAAATTCGGGGACAAACCAGTCACCATTATTTAATGTTTTCAAAGTTACTGTGTGATGGTATTCAGGTGTTTTAGAAGGGAAGAATTTTAAAAATTTAATGTTTTCTCTTTTTAATAGTAGTGTTTCGGCTTCAAAATTAAGTTTTGACTTAAATCTTGCAAGTGTTTCTGCGCCTAATATACCGTCAAAAAATTCATGAAATTTAAATTCATAAAATGATAATGGAGGGAGGTGCTAAAAATTTTTTAGTTTTCCCTTATTTTCAATTGCATGATTTCCAGAAACATTTGTGATAGAAGTACTTATGGGTTTTGGACGAGTGAGTAAACCTGGGGAAATAATATTTTTATTTGCGCCTGAGTCGATCAAAAGTTTGATAATTTTGTTTGTTTCTGGGTGTTTTACTTCAAGATAAGGGAGAAAATTCATGTTTCGTTTTGTGTATTGATTTTCATTTGAAAATTTACTGCACCCTCTTGTTCTGATTCGTTTTCTGATTCTGAATCATGTTCAGAGTCCAATTCTTGGTTATTTATGAGTTTTTTATTGAGTGTCAATCGACTTCTGATTGAGGGATCGATTTCCATAGGTGTTGTTGAAGATTTAAATTCCGGTTTTTCAGAGTTTTCAGAATTCCTTTTAAAAGTCTTTTCTGAGAATGTTGAATTCTGTTGATTTTGGTTTTTAAATTTTTGTTGATTTTGGTAGCTGAGTTTTCTTGAAGGCAATTTATCAGACATACATGCTGCGGTTAGTTCTTTGGATTTGAATTTGCAGAGGAATGCGTAGGCATCCTCGATGTCGTTTGGCCGCGCGGCCTGAGCGTACCCAAAATAGGGTTCTCTTAAGCTGGCGATAAATGCAGCTAAGCAATCTTCATCGATAAACTCATTAATAGCTTGCCAGCTATTCTTGTAAATTTCCTTTTGCTTTGCCAGCGTTTTTATGTTTTGAACTAGGTCTTTCGTCCTTTGGTAATATTTTTGGACAGACATTCCGTCACTCATATGGTTCTACCAAAGTTGACATTTGTACGTGGACAGCTCTTGTCTGTCCCCGAGTGCATTCGTCAGAATTTCTTTTATGGCATTAAAGTCTTGCGGGTTACCAGCAAGGCAAATAATGTCTTTCGCTTTTCCTTGAATTTTGTTTGTCACCGCGGTGACGTACATATTGCAAAGGGTATCATTAACGCGATCCTTAAACAAATTTAAGGTATTTTCGGCTGTTGTCAGCCATGCCGGCAACTGTTTCCTATTACCCTCAAACACAGGTAAGGATTTAATAGGGTCTGGAATTTTATATAGGTGCTCCAGATTCACACCAGTATGATTTTGCTGTTCTGCGGGTGCTACGTTTTGCAAGTTGTCGATCACTCGCTGCTGACGGTTTTGATTTTCATTCAACTCTTTTAGCTGCTGCATAATGCATAATGCATAATGTTATATGTGAGTTAATTGCTCCATTTCTGAGGATATTTCGAGGTTTTCAATTAAGGGTAATGGAAACTTAATTGGTATGTGAGAATGCTCTCCTGATTCGTGGGAAGAATCGCTCTCTTCTGAATCAGAAGATTCTGATCTGGAGAATAGTTTTCTTGCTCTTTTCAAAGCACTAATCTCACGTTTGAATTTTGGCATTCAGGGGTTTTTTTTTTATTTAGAATCAGACGTTCTCTTAGAACTCGTCTGAATCTTCCAAAATAACAATTCTCTAAGAACTTTGCTAATTCTGGTTAGGAAAAAAGCTTCTCTAAGAACGGCCTTATTCCTTACGACAAGTTGAACTGACTTTTACGGTACACCTCTCTCTCAGAACGGGTATAACGTACAAATCGATTTTAATTTGTCGTGCGATGAGAACACAAAAGAGGTACTCACCTTGGTTGCTGTCGTGTGTCGCGGGTTCCTCTGTTGTCTGGTGACGTGCGGCGAAGCCTCTACTCCAACCACCACTCGGATGAAATCGGATGTTTTCACTTCTCACTGTGTTACTCGCGGGCCTACTTTAATTCGGATTTACGAATCCGTATTTTTGCACTGTTTTTCACGCACTTTTTAATAAAGACCGGACGGCTGCGCCAATTACGAGACGGTTCTCATAATGATTATAAAAAAAAACTTTTATTGCACTAAACCATTTGATTACACTTCTCACTTAATGTTAAAACTGAACTGATTGAATTTTGCCTCAGCGGTCATACTTATGCCCTACTTCTGCTAGCACTGCATAATTCTAATTTCTGCTGACGCTTGATGCTCGATGAACTGGAGTGGTTGCGTGGTCCGATGTGTATCGTCACCAGCTGTATCTGGTCCACGTTGAGAAGAATTCAACGTGTCTCAAGGATCTGCAGAGCCCTGTTCCACATCGTGCTGAAATAAGATCAGTACAAGCCCGTTCACCGTGACGTCACCCAATGCTCCAACTGCCTCCTGTTCGGGCATGGTACGAAAAATTACCATATGGTCTTCCGTTGCAACGATTGTGTCAAGCAGAACGCCCTCGACGCCTGTGAGATGATAGAGAACGCTTACTTAACATGCGCCAATTGTGAGGCTGCTCATTGGGCAACTAGCAAGTCGTGCCCAAAACGTGCGAAGTTCATTGCAATCCGCAAAAGGGCCTCCAGGCAGAACCAATCAGCCCGCAAAAGAGTACCGGAGAATAATGGGTAGTACTTTTCTGCCATTCACCAACGGCGTCCAATTCCGGTGCTTCCACCGCTTCCAATCAACAACCGATTTGCTGCTGCTGCGGTGCTCAACCCTCCGGTATACACGAATCGTCAAACGTTTGCGGCAACCGTTGCATCCCACAGTACCTCCCCCCCTCTGGGACTATCCAGGCGTCAGGATGATGCACCACCACCGAACAAAAACACAGATGCTCAGTTCACAGTGCCAGCGGAGCAACTGGTGATCCCCGTATTCTCCCAGCTTGTCACACGTTTGCACAGTTGCAAAACCCGTTACACTTTGGGCCTTTTCGTATGACCTCTGCAGTGTTGAAGCTAGTCAACTGGAACACTTGCTCGCTCAAGAGCTAGAGCATCGAGTTCGTTGAGTTTCTCAATGAACGTAACATCGACATTGCCATAATAACTGAAACCCACCTGAAGCTCGAACTTAACGTTCACCTTCCCGGTTTCTGGCTCGGGAAGCTTGTCCGAACCTATTCTGAAGGAGGAGGAGGGTCTATTGCGCTAAGGAGAAATATATGCTGTCCATTGCTGTCCCACCCCTATGATGGAAGTTTGTATTCCTGTCGGCCCCATCACCATCGTTGCGGCTTACTGTCCCAAACTAGTCAACACGACGGCGGGAAAACTTCATCATCGCCCAAACATCAAGCTTGGGACAACAGTCGGCACAATCAGAACGGCACCATCCTGAACAACGACCTGCAGGAAGCGCAGTATAACATCTTGGGTCCAGACACTGCCACGCGATTGAGTCCGTCCGGTGCTCATGCCACCATTGACATCTACATCAGCAACATAGCCCACATCTCGCAACCAGTTGTCTACCAGGAACTCAGCTCGAACCACTATCCGGATGGTGGCCGAAGTTGGTTCCTCGGTGTCAACTGTGATCAACACTGCTTCGACACAGCCATCGACGACGATGTCCAATCGGAGACGTCAGAAGACGTTAACCGGTGTATGCAATCCATCGAGGAGGCGATACCCCGGACCAGGGAACAACACGTGCCAGTATCCAGACAGGTGAGTAACACTCTGAACCTTGACAGCTCTACTAAAGGCCTCATTAGACTCTGGGACACCATTCGTAGGCAGTACCAGCATAGAGGTAACTCTAAGACCAGTAGGTCCCGAAGAAACGTACTCAACTTTTTGGCTCAGCTCTGGTACTATCTTCGGTCCCAAGCTAATCGATTCACCCCTCGAAACATAGGAAAATCCAATAACCCCTCATTTTATCTGTCAAACTTAAATAGCGAATCAAAACAAACATTGTGTAGTACTAGAATTTCTAATAGAATGGGGTACGTTAATCGTTTGCTTGGGACCAATAGGCTGCAAACTGCTTTCAGACAGCCAATGGAAATTGGCAATTTAATCCCATCGACGATGTCGATGATGATCGGTTCGTCAAATGGTTGCGATGGTCACTCTCGGAAATTTCTTCACAGTGACCGAGCTGCTCGTACTCAGTCATGAACTCGACGTATTGTTGCTTCAAATTCGAATCTTGTGCTAACCGTCTCTCCAAGATGTAAAACCTCTTAAGGGTCAGTGAACGGGAACTTCTTAATTTACTGACATTCTCCTTGAGAGGCAATTGGACGACGTACCTCCCAGTTTCGTCACGACGGTTGTAACGGCTCACACGTTACGAGGCCAGAATCAGACAACTCAGCTAGTACACCGCTGAATACGATCGACTCACTCATCGTCGGTGGCTAGACTCGCTCACTAATGGGAACTGGCAGAGCCACCTACCGGAATCTCGGCCGTCCGTGGTGTTGCAATCCTCACTGCTTCGTACCGCTGTATCGGCGTTCGGTCAAGGCGGTACCAAGTTGAACTATTGAAGAGTGTGTGTCCGTGGAAGCGGCGGCGAATTCGACGGCCAATTAGCCAAGGCACAGTTGGTGGACTGAACCGACACTCGAACGTGGCGGGCAAAAATAGCCGAGCAATCGATGGTGCGTATCCTTGTTGGCGTCAATCGAAATTCGCACCCGGTGTCCTGATGATATACGCGGTCAACTTTTGCACCGAATTCCCTTCGAGCCGAAGAGAGGCTAAATTCGGTAGTTGGCTTCCGAATTCCTCTCGGGAAGGCGTGGATGACCTTCGAATGGCCCTAGAGGGGCGAATGCTGGCACGACGACGAGGACAGGCCTACAAGCCGCCGAACTTCTGATTCGTCCCTAGTGTAGCGTGACAGGTCGCTATTCACTACACCCGGTGGGAACACCTTCACTTGAAGGATGATTGGTGTCCTTCAAGGAGAATTAATAAACGTTCGCATTACAAATATGAAAAAACGTGGCACTAGCACATAGTTAGGTTGTTATATAATGCAATATTACCTGCGACTCGAGGGAATAGTACCCGTGCGGCAAAGCACAGCAGCACGGTTTTTTTTTTCGTCTTTTCCTAATTAAATTAATTAAATTCAGATTAATTTTCCAAAACTACATGGTATTATTTTTTTTTACTCACTATTCAATTAAAAAAACTAATGCACAAGGGCCGTTTAATTTTCTCTTTTTTTCCACCTTTAACTTTTACTGAAAATATAATTCTAATTTCAAATTTAATTTCATTTAATGACACTTGTCCAATAACACTCACTATAGTTCCTGATTGGCATTCACTCACTGCTTTAATGCACTAACTGACTTTTTTCTGGTACGTCTGTTCTATTCGCCGATCAGATAAAGAAGAGGTTGATCATCGCCTCATGGTATCTATTCACCCCAAACTTAACCGACGCGGTTTCCCAGGCTTTTGTTCTCTCGGAATGTACATAATCAGTACGTCCTTGAGCTGGCTATTCGTTATCATTTCTTAGGTAGAGAGATGAGCCAAATACGATTACAAAACGAGTTGTTTTTTTTTAAATTTTGTGGTTCAACCTTCCACCACTAGAAGCGCTCAGATCAAACGAAAGTGCAAGAATAACCCTTGCTATTCCCATGCTTCAAATTAAATATTCTGCGGCATGGGGCAAAAAAATAAAGTAAGTTGTACATAATTTTAGCCTGGTATCATTTTGTAACATCGTTACACGGTGTGTTTCTTGAAAATGTTGCTCACACTCTATAGCTTCCGAGGATGGTTCCACACTTGCAACTTCTTCAATTTCCCAGAACCTCTTGACAGTTCGATCCAACTCCTCAAGGGTAAGTGAATGCGAATGGACTACTGCATCGGACATTGTGTCATCGCAAACCCCACCAACGACCCAGCCCAGTTGGGTTTCTCGCAGACTTGGGAGATGATCAGCCAAATGTATGTCTCCTGGCAGTAGCAATTTCAAGAACAGCTGATTTTCGAGCAACATATCTACCTTTCCAGTCTCGTAGAACATTGGATCAGCAAGCTGGATACCAGGTGGAATCTCCCATGGACATACATTCACCGTGGAAGATGGCAAATCCGCCGTTACTCTTTCAGTCACCAAACACTTCACGTTGGCATTGAAACCAGAATACCTTGAACCACGCAACTGCTTGACGCATGGCTCCTGTTGTTCTTCTTTCTTCTGCGGTTGGGTTGATGGTTTGGTCTGTTCTTCTTCGGGTGTCGGCTTAGGTTTATCCTCAGCGTGCAACAGACTATGATGCCGGCGCTTGCATTTGTTGCAAGTTCTGTCTGACGGACAATTACTACCACGATGACCCTTCCTTAGGCAGTTGAAGCACAGGTTGTTCTCTCTTACCTTGACTACTCGTTGCTGAATCGACAATCCTTTGAACTCCGAGCATGTATAATTGAGATGACCTTTTCCACAAAAGTCACATCTTGATTCCGAATCCGTGCCAACTGCTGTGAGGGACCTTTGACTTTGTTTGGTTGCAACTGCGGATGGTTTAGCTTATAAGTGAGGCTGCTTTGTGGATGAATTATCGCATCGCTCCATAGTGAAGCACTCTTCCTTAAGATACTTCATCATTTGATCATACCTGGGAAGATCGCCGTGCTTGACCGTGTGCTCCCAGCGCCTTCTGATGTCTCTGTCCAACGCGGCTGCAAGGACATGCACCAAGATGAGCTGCGATACTCCTATGAACTCCTGCTCCAGGAACTTCAGACTCTCGACGTGTTTAGAGCATTCATCCAACAAACTCCTCAACTCCTCGTAGGTTCCCTTGGACATCCTCTTTAGATGCAGCAAACCATGAATGTGTTTGTCAATGGTATGACGCTTGTTCTCGTATCTCTCCTCTAAGATCTCCCAGGCACGATTGTAGTTGCCTTCACTGATGGTTTTTGCATCGATTATACCAGCTGCACTTCCCATCAAAGCTTTGTCGAGATGATATAGTTTGACAGCTGGGGGATCAGGAGTTTTATCCACCAGGTCCTTAAACATTACCTTAAACTTTGGCCAGCTCTCGTAGCGACCATCGAAAGTGGGAATTGGTATCTTCAGAGGTTGGTGAACAATAATGGGAGCTTGAGGATGTGCGGTGGCTATGGTAGCTCCAAGCGCAGCTGTGGTAGCTTGCAGCTTAGCTAGTTGCTCCTCGAGCTTTACGGCTAATTTATCCTGAAGTTCATAGAACTGCACATAGTGCTGGTCGTGGTCTGCTAGATCTTGAGCAGGGACTAACGGTAAGATGCGTTAATTTAGGTCATTGTAGTCCTTCTGAACAGCATCTAGCTTCTTAATATAGTGTCGAATCTGGGCCTCACTTAATTGAGGTTCTTTTTCTTCATTGTCGAACAAATAGTTGAATAATCTGGTTGGCTTACCTTAAGCCAAACCGCGATGATGGACGAGAACGTCTACTTGCTCTGATGCGGTAAGATGCGTTCATTTAGGTCATTGTAGTCCTTCTGAACAGCATCTAGCTTCTTAAGATAGTGTCGAATCTGGGCCTCACTTAATTGAGGTGCTTCTTCTTCATTGTCGAACAAATAGTTGAATAATCTGGTTAGCTTACCTTTAGCCAAACCGCGACGATGGACGAGAACGTCTACTTGCTCTGACTTCGCCATCTCTTCTTGATGGTTCTTCTTATCCTTCACTTTTGGAGTCTTCGGTTTACCCACTCCTTCAGCTTTCTTCGACATGACCAGAGAATCACCGAAACAATCCACGCCTTATGCCCGAACCAAGCACGGAAAACAGCCAAGTCTATAATCACGGTGCCTGGGCGGAAATTGGTGTCCTCGTGGTCTCACGTCACTTAATTTTCTTCAGTTTGATATTTTATTAGATGGCGTCTTTTTCGCTCATCAAACACATTGCCTTCTTTTCTTCTTGTCCAACACTTACAAAATGGCGTCTTCATTGCCGGTGGCGGAGTGCCAGTCTTCACAATTTTCGCAGTTCTTCCGAAATTCAATTTCACTTCACACCATCGAACATCCGGTTCGGTAGGACCATTTAATGTTCAGTAGCGGACTGTAATTTCTCACAAGGAATTTCGGAAGGACATTTTGATGAAAAAATAACACTTAACTTCTGTACTTTACTCATATATTTACGCTAATACTATAAAAAATGAACTGTTCGCGACGAACGCTAGTGAGCTTCTGCTTGCACGAATGAAAAGCTCGGTTTTGCTCGGTAGCGCCAATCTTCTCCTCTCCTTCGGTGCTTTCAATGTGTTGCCAAGTTGATCATAGTAGGCCGGTCGCATAAAAAGCTCAAATCAAAAATTTTCTTCGAGCTGTCATGACACAGCCCGAACAGAGGTTCTTCTCGGAATATTCTCCAAAAATTCTTACCAAAATGAGCTTGAAATTATCCTCGGAATTTCCTTGAAATTTTCCCCAACATCACTTTGGAATTTCATTCAAAATTTGATTCTCTCGGTATTCTTTTCGAAATTATCTTGGAACTATCTGCAGGATTCACTAGAAATTATTCGTAAAATTTTCATGGAATCATCACCAGAAATCATTTCTTTTGGAACTTGTCTTCAGAATTCTTCTCGGCAGTCAAGTTTAAGTTGGCCGTTCATTCACCAAAACGTTGTAGTTTTTTCTGCCAGAAATGTTCAATAAAGCTTGCCCCTCCATCCACCAGAACTGTGCAATGTTTACGTCAGGAATTTTCAATTCAGCTATCGCCTTCATGCAGCAGATTGTTGCCAATCTTGCACCAGAAAATTTCAATACAACTTGCCCCAGAAAATTTCAATTGACCAGAACGATGCAAATTTTCCACCGTTAATGTTCAATAAAAATTGTTCTCCAATCTTCTGATTGGTGCAGATATCTGTTTTCCATTTTCCACCAGACATTTTCAATATTATTAAAGATTGTTGCTCTTCTGAGCAAAAGGATGCAAATTTGAGACCAAACATTTTCCGAAAAGCTTGCCCATCCGTTCACCAGAATGGTGGAGATTTTCCTCCAGTAGTTTTCAATATAGTTTAATTTAAATAAAGCTTGTGCCTTCATTTACCAGACCAGTGCAAGTTTTCCCCCAGAAATTTTCTGATCATTTCATTTATCAGAGCGATACAAATTTTGCACCAGAAATTTTCAATAAAGCATGTTCTTCCATTCACCAAAAAATGTCAGTGAAGTTTGTTTCACCATGCAACTTTGTGGTGCAATTTTCAGGCTTTGCCTCTTCATGCAAATTTTCCACCATAAATTTTCAATGAAGCTTGCACTCATCAGAACGATGCAAATTTTGCACATGAATAAACCTTGCTTCTACAAGTGTTGCGAACGTTCCACCAGAAATTTTCAGTTAAATGTGCACCTCCAAATGTTTTACATGATTCAATTTTTCCACCAGAATTATTCATTGATGATATTTTTACACCAGAATTATTCAATAAAATGCTTTTTCTACAATTTACCACCACAAAGGTGAATTTTTTCAACCTTAAATTTACCCTGTTCTTTTAACTCTCCATGAACCACTTTGAAAAAAACAAATTACACCAGATTTTTTTTTTGTATGCACCACTGTGGTGCAATTTTTTGACCAAAAAATTTTATTGAAGTTTGTCCATTTTCAGACACCGTCTCAAAGGAATTGATGCAATAAAAGGTTTTCAGTGCCCTTATAGTATGAAATGAATTTATTTACCTTCAAATCAAGTTATCAAGAAATTAAGTTATTTTATATCATAATTTGGAAATGTGGAAATACACATCTTATATAGACGCATTTCGCGCCAAATCGAATCGAAGCTGGCAGCACCCTCTCAGATGTCAATAAAATTTTCTGGATGTGTAGACTATGAATAAATAAGCAATTTTGCATACTCAGTTTTTCCAAAATTTAACTAGACTAACATTTGAGAAGGGCCAAACTTTTTCTGCCGATCTTTTTTCAAAAGAATATTATGGAAAAATGACAACTCCAACAAAAATATGTTGTAAGGATGACTTTTAGGAAATTGACCAAATTATCGAGAAAAAAAATACTGAAAAGAATTTCATTTGAGATGCAACCGAAATAAGTTACGGGCCATATCGTCAACGATGGTAGAAAAAATACATTCTATGGGATATAACCACGAAATCGATGAAACGATGAGCATTTATGAGTCATGCCGTAGCGTGATATCTCATAATAAAAGTCCAGTTGTGAAAAAACGCCGATCGGTTGGAAATGAAGTAAATATCCAACCGTCAACTAGTGGGCAGCAGCATAGTGATGATCCAGATCCATCAATGAGTGACCATCAATCCGTAGATGAGCTAGGTAAGAACAGTCATCCTGATGATTCTATCAAAGCGGCAGAAGATGAACCAAAAATATTTAACTTGATTGGAAAAAGGAAAAAATAGCATGTATGAAAATAGGTTTGAAACATTGAAAATATATAAATAAATGATATATGAAAAATCTTGTCTTTTTTCTCTCACATATTATCAAATTTTGTATCAGTAGTAGACAACAAAATAAGGGAATGATATTTTTTTGACAAGGTCTACATGTCCAAATAGTTTTATTGAACTCTGAGAGGGTGCTGCCAATTCCAAATATGATTTGGCGAGAAATGCATCATGAGCCCTTTTCATATGAAATTCTCGATAAATCAAAGTGAACTTAAGTGCTGATTAGACAAAATTGAATCGCAAATTGAGCTTCATTGGATTCGGAGATGATTTTGAGCTTCACTGGTTTAGTTTCGTGTGAAAATGGCAAATCAAAATAAAAATCAGTTCAGACATGAAAAAATTTTTGTAAGAAAAACTTTTTTTCCTTGAAAGTGCCCATCTCGCGATGTATGGACGGATGGTAGTGAACATAATTACCTATCTTGAGGCAAAGTTTCGTCCAAATCAAACATGGCCATTTTTTTTTTAAATCGACTTTAAATTTGAAAAATCGATTTTTTTCAGTGTAGGTCTCAAATGAATTTTTTCCAGTATTTTTTTTCGATAACTTGGACAATTTCCTAAAAGTCATCCATACAACACATTTTTGTAGGAGTTGTCATTTTTCCATAATATTTTTTTTTTGAAAAAAATCGGTGGAAAAAGTTTGGCCCTTCTCAAATGTTAGTCTAGATAAATTTTAGAAAAACAAAGTATGCAAAGTGGCATATTAAGTCAAGGTCCACACATCCAGAAAGTTTCATTGAAATCTGAGAGGGTGCTTGCCAGCTCCGAATACGATTTGGCGCGAAATGCGTCTATATAAAAGGAGGGACAATTGCCCCCACCTTGCCCCACCCTGTGCACGCCGGTGGTGCCAGTAGGTATGCCTAGTCACAATGTTGGACGCCGGAGAGGTGGCTTCTTCGGTGGGAGGTTATGTCCCGGCACCTTACACGAGGTGCTGGCGGGTCCTCTCAGGATTCTGTGACCCTGCGGGAACGATCGGGGTACGAATCCGGTTGGAACTTGTTCAGGGGACTGATTTTACCGCTATTTATTATTCCAGCAGTTGGTAGTGTACTGTGGTATTGTGTGGTGTACTAAACCTATGGGTATTAAATTGGCAATTATTATTCAAATTCAAACATACAGAAATACATCAACAAATGTTACAAACGGTAACAACAACTTGAAGTGGTTGCAGAGAAACAGGTCTTACAATTTTTTGGCACATTAACCACTCCTCCGGGGATAGTCTGAGCATGTCCGGATTTGGCCATTGTAGTTCTAGGCACTAGTTATAACTACTACTACATTCTTCGCATTTTTCTAGGGATTTTTTTCATCAAGCCGAATATGATGCATCTATAATATCACATATCATCGGATTTGGAACGGTTTTGTTCGATAATATAAAAACCTACGGTGATCAAAACCCGAAATACATGAACCGCAAATGGAAGATTTCCCGTATCGTCGGATTTGATTAACAACGTTAACTGGACGATCGTAAAATACTAGCATGATCACTGTGGAATAAAGGTTCATCGCTTACACTCCGCATAGCAAATGTTACTTTGCATTGCAATCTTTTGTTTACTTTCCTTGAGCGAAGCGGTTGGTCGATCGCGTCAAAGTCACAGCGTGTGCGGTTGGTCTTTTTTGCCATCATCAACCATGTTCTTAGAGGTACTTTTTTATATCAAACTTACCTACTTCTGCCACTCGGCGCGTGTGAAGTAGATTTGCATAAATTTACATACAATCATCCATCTTGTGTGGACTTTTCTTACACACCAAAACGGCACCAACCGTGGTCCAACTGTTGTTGCTGCTGCTGCCGTTGCCGTTAGGGCTTTATGATTAATATGATGAAATTGTAGCATGCAATTATAAGTCGCAAAATAGTTATATTTATAAAAAGTGGTACTTGACTCCGGCGAGGCGAGAAATATGAGCTGTGTCTATGGTTTGGTTCGTTTTTATCCGAAACGTTTTTTTCGTTAGTAGGCAATTTGCTCGTCAAACAGACACAAAGGGAAGGCGTCTCGAAGCCCATCCACTTTGTCAAATGGGTGACATTATCATCTTAATGGTGCGCTTATCTTGAGGAACAGATAAATTGACCCTTCAGTTCAGTGCGAAGACGGAGCGCGTATGAATCAAAACTGAAAATATTTATACGAGAAGATGGACCACCACGTGGTGCAAGAGTCTTTGCTGCGGACTCCTCAATCCATCATCTTGTACTTCGTTCCGTACTCCAAACTGACAGCTCAACCTTCTTCTCGATTACTTAATCCACGGTGCACCAATCCATATAGCAGGTCCATCATGGTGGCTGGATGATGGCCTGAATCGAGTCAACAAATAGAGTGAGAGGTTGCATTCCATTCTCCATTCGGGGCCAAGTAGACTCGGTGCTTATTTGCAGAATTTCACGTTTTATCGGTAATAAATTTTCCCATCCCCATCGGGATGTGCAATATGCGCTCGTCGTCGGATGGTTTCTCTTCTATTGCAAGCTGCCGTTTTATTTTTTTTTATTTTGGGATGATGCGAAGAACTTGTTCGATAGCGTGAAATTGATGCGCTTGTAGGTAAACCCGTTTGGTGCAGGTTTGTGATCAAACTACATTGCAACAGAACGTTTGAAGAAGAGTGGTCCATGCAGCGATGCATCTCTGTCGAAATTGCTGGATGCTTATCAAGCGGTGAGAGTGATTGTAACACACTTGCTGTGGAATCTTTCAAGTCGAGACGGCTTCACTAGTCAGGTGATGTAACAGTACTAGTTAGTCTGAAATCAGAAAGTCGTGAGCTCTATTTGAGAAAAAAAAACATAATTTGAATACGTTTATCGGCATGGAATTCGCAAGACAGGTCTGAAGTTTCAAAAACCTGGCTCTACTTTGCCATACGTTGAATTTCATTCAATCTGTCAGTGTTCCATCAACTTCAATCCAAAATTGATTGGAAGGATGAAAGAACATCTGGTGAAGTATTAAACAAATAAATCTAGAATACTGGCAACACTGCCTTCCAGCGCCAATTTCACAATTGTTTCTTGTTTCAAAATGATTAAATGCAGCGAAAACACCAAGACGATTTGGTGGAAATTCGCATTTTTATGATACTGTGGACTAACCAGGCTTTTCATGAAACTGGAAGCAGAAGAAACCAGTACGTTTAAATCATAAATTGGTACCGAATGGGTTAAACCAAAACTAACTGTATATTTATTAAATAGCAAAGTAAAATAACCCAACAAGCTTTTACAGAAAGACATTCAATTATTAACAAGTTACAAACAGGAGCACAATCAAACAAGTTTTGATTTAATTCCTTTTGATTAGAATTATTGTTAAATTTGGGACTTGAATCATGATTTTAGATCTAACTCCGCGATCTTGATAGTAAGTTAGTCCGAGATTTTGGAAAATAAATGTGTAAGTGCTACAATTCAGTTGCTTCTCTCTTCTTTTCTTCTTTGATTCCAAACAATTACTTTTCTCCTTCGTTTCACTTCATACTACTCTCCTACTTCGCTTTTCTTCACGAATTGCTTGCTCTTTCTACCATCTTTACCTGTGTAATTTGTTATTCTACAGTTCTTTTAATTTGTTATTCTAGTCTTCGACCTTGTGTTGCTTAATCTTTCTTTCACCTGTGCAATTTGTTATTCTAAAGTTCTTGTAATTTGTTATTCTAGAGCTTTTTGTACAAATCCGTTTCATGTAGGAAATTAAGCATTCGTGTTGTTCTTTCTTCCGTGTTGTCCAGAGCTTCACGTGGACTGGTGCTGATGTCATTTTTCCTTCTCTCTTCGTCGTATTTCCTGCACTCAAGAATGATGTGCTTTACATCCAACACCGTGCCACAACATTCACACACCGGTGGGGCTTCCTTCTTCAGAAGAAACATGTGTGTTAGTCGTGTATGGCCGATTCTCAGACGTGTAAGCATACGCTGGTCGGCTGAACTTCCTCGTTCTGTCCATCTGTGCGTGTCGAATTTTACCTCCCTCAGCTTCGATTCTGTTGTGCTAAACCACTGCCTATTCCACTGACCACGTATCGCATGTTTCACCGCTTTTATCGCATCCTCGCTTGGAATCGGTACGTCGATGGCTGGTTGTCTTCTAGCCTCATTGGCTAGTCGGTCAGCTTCAGAGTTTCCCCTGATGCCGGCGTGTCCAGGGATCCAGCAGAAACGGATGATTTTGCTTTGCACGATTATCTCTACTTCCTGCACCCAAGGGTGCCGCGAAGTTCCAGCCTCCAAAGCCAAAAGGCAGCTTGCGGAGTCCGTGAGAATAACCAACTCATTTTGGACATTAGGGATGGTGGCGGCCATTTTAATAGCGTAGGCCTCCACAGAGAAAACACTACATTCCTTCGGAAGACTGTAGGTCCTAGATAGCCTTTCGTTGAAGAATGCAGCTCCTACCGTGTCTTCACACTTGGAGCCGTCCGTGTAGACGATGGTTGAACTACGGAAGCGGGTTTCCAGTAATTTTCGAACAACTGAACGAACTTTCTCCGGTGGGTCTCCAGCGCGTATGCTTCTTTTCACATCCCACACTATCGTCGGTTTTCGTGCGTGCCACAAGCGATTGCTCTGCCTCACGAGTGAACCGACAGCAGAAAGCGTTGAACCGGTTAATTCTTGGAAGCGATTTGAAGCGCGTGTAATCAGTGGTAGGGTGCTGCTGTTTGGATTCTTTGCGAGCATTCGGATGGCAATGCGTACTGTGGTCTGTGCTGCTAGCAGTTCGAAGGGTAGAGTCCCAACTTCGGCCATCACCGAGTTAATCGGGCTCGTCACGAATGCTCCGGAAGCGAAGCGAACCATTTTGTTGTAGGCAGGAGCGAGAGTCTGTAAGGTTGCTGGCCCTCCTCGACTAACAAGTCCAATCCCGTAGAGCAGCTTCGCAGTAACTATGGCTGACCCAACTTGCAGCAGAGAAGTCCGATTGGCCCGTGGAAGTTTTGCACCGATCATCAAAATCCGTAACCGAGATTCGCATGCTTTCTTAACCATATTGCAGTGAGGTTTGAAGGTTAACGTTCGGTCCATGGTTACACCTAAAATCCTTAGCCGATTGGTCTTCGGCACGGAAGTTCCCTCGATAGAGATATCCGGCACGGGATCCCGTCGTGCGTTCGGACTGCAGTAGAAGACATGTGACATGTGTCGTATGAGAAATTGGTAGAGTTGCCAGCCTTCTTGATATCTACGTTTGCTAACCACTGCGCCACTAGTGTTTTTTAGCCTTCTTGATATGTTGTCTTCGATAAAACATAGAAAGTACGCAGCCATTCTCTCTCGCATAGTAAAGATTATCAAGGTGTGAGCGTATTCAGTTATGCAGGTAGTACTAGACCAACAATTGAAATAGACGGAATAACCCATAGAGTTTCCACCAGTTATTATAGCTCTATAGTCTGAACGTAGTATAACCAACAATCAATACAAAACTAACGATTTTAAATTGGCTCACCACTTTAGTAGCCTATTGGTCCCAAGCAAACGATTAACGTACCCTATTCTAGTTGAAATTCTATTACTAAACTATGTTTGTTTTGATTCGCTATGAAAGTTTGACAGATAACATTAGGGGTGTGTGGATTCATGCAGAACATGCAGGGGTGAGTGAAATAGCTTGGGACTGCTTGGGACCGTTGTTCTGGTACTGAGTGAGCCAAAAATAATAATGATTTTCTTCGGGACCCAGTGGTCTTAGAGTTACCTCTATGGTATAACGAATCAAAACAAACAAATCGTTAGTTTCGTATTGATTGTTGGTATAACCAACCGGTGGAAACTAAGGATTTAAAATTGGCTCATTCCTTGACTAGCCTGTTGGTCCCAAGCAAATCGATTAACGTACCCCATTCTAGGCAAAATTCTAGTACTAAACTATGTTTGTTTTGATTCGCTATGCAAGTTTGACAGATAAAATGAGGGGCTCGTGGATTTTCCTATATTTCGAGGGGTGCATCGATTAGCTTGGGACCGAAGAGAGTACCAGAGCTGAGCCAAAAAGTTGAGCACGTTTCTTCGGGACCTACTGGTCTTAGATTTACCTCTATGGTATAACATCTTAAACAGATTTTCAAACAAAAACGAACCAGTTACACATGTAAAATCCCTCAACTCTTTTCAGTTGCTTAACAGCGATATAAATGTGAAAAAGCTTAGACGTTCACCTCTTTGTTTACCCTTTTGTTCACCTCAAATATTCACAAGCATTCCAACAAGAAGCTCACTGAACTTCCGACGAGCAATTCAGAGATCTTCCGACGATAGGTTCAGTAATCTTCCGATAAGAGGTTCACAGACCTTCTGAAGAAAATTTCACAGAACTTCCCTGAAGTCCGCAGACTTTCATTAAAGATGCCTGAGGCTCCGACGAGAAATTCAGAGTATTTCCGTCAAGAAGATTAGAATATTAGAGAGAAAAGTTCCCAGAACTTCCGGCGAAAAATTCACAAACTTCATTCGATTTCCCTTACGTTCACAGAACTGAATTAAAGTTTCCTGAAGTTCCAACCAGTTAAACCAACAATCAATACGAAACTAACGATTTTAAATTGGCTCACTACTTGACTAGCCTATTGGTCCCAAGAAAACGATTAACGTACCCTATTATAGTTGAAATTCTATTACTACACTATGTTTGTTTTGATTCGCTATGAAAGTTTGACAGATAACATCAGGGGTGTGTGGATTCATGCAGAACATGCAGGGGTGAGTGAAATAGCTTGGGACTGCTTGGGACCGTTGTTCTGGTACTGAGTGAGCCAAAAATAATAATGATTTTATTCGGGACCCAGTGGTCTTAGAGTTACCTCTATGGTTAAACCATAGAGGTAACTCTAAGACAAGAAGGTCCCGAAATAACGTGTTCAACTTTTTGGCTCAGCTCTGGTACTCTCTTCGGTCCCAAGCTAAACGATTCACCCCTCGAAACATGTGAAAATCCACTATCCCCTCATTTTATCTGTCAAACTTTCATAACGAATCAAAACAAACATTGTGTAGTAGTAGAATTTCGACTAGAATGGGGTACGTTAATCGTATGATGATGATGATGATGATGATGATGATGATGATGATGATGATGATGATGATGATGATTTTTTTTTTTTTGTTAATTACTTTATTTGTACAGGCTCAATCGAATAAACATGATGATGATAATGATGATGATGATGATGATGATGATGATGATGATGATGATGATGATGATGATGATGATGATGATGATGATGATGATGATGATGATGATGATGATGATGATGATGATGATGATGATGATGATGATGATGATGATGATGATGATGATGATGATGATGATGATGATGATGATGATGATGATGATGATGATGATGATGATGATGATGATGATGATGATGATGATGATGATGATGATGATGATGATGATGATGATGATGATGATGATGATGATGATGATGATGATGATGATGATGATGATGATGATGATGATGATGATGATGATGATGATGATGATGATGATGATGATGATGATGATGATGATGATGATGATGATGATGATGATGATGATGATGATGATGATGATGATGATGATGATGATGAATGACGTAAAACCGGACACGACATAACTGACATATTTTCGTCTACCCGGGTTCCACCGAGTAGTTCAGAGGACCTCCCAAGAGATGTTCAGTGAACTTCTGAAGAGGAATTCACAGAATCTCCAACAAGAAACCTAGAAAACTTCCAAGAAATAAGTACAGAGAACTTCCAACGAGAAATGCAGAGAACTACTGACGATGAATTCCGAGAACTTCCTACTAGAAAATCACAGTACTTCCGACGAGGAGTTCATCCAGAAGAGCAGCTAAATCCATCCCGAATAGGCAACAAGTTTCTTGCCAAACATGGAACATGAAATAGGGGTTATACAGGAGGCTGGCAACCTGTACGTTTGACAGTAGGCAACATCACAGGCCTAACGTAAAATCGTGTTACAAGGAGAAAGACAAGAGCAGATGATAGCATCAAAAACATGGTCAGCGAGTCGGATTTCATCAACGTAAACAGAAAAATGACATTTGATTCTCGTGCATATGTGTATGTGTGTGAGATCGGTGAGAGCAGATTTTGTTTTGGCTGTGTTCTTTTTGAAAATCCAAGATCCATATTCAGTGACATATCTTAATAGTTCATAATAATTTATTATCGTCAACGTCAAAGGTGATATGACCGGGTGTCTGCTGGAGAACCAGGAACCTGGAATTTTCGGGGAGTTTTCAGGAAGTCCAGAAAACTTCAGATTAATTTGAAGATGTTTAGGGGCTGTCCATAAACTACGTAGACAGTTTAGGGGAGCCCCCCGGTTGACAATTATCCACGGACCATACAAATTTTAAACAAATTGTATGGACAATTGTCTACGCAGGGGGAGGGGGGTCGAGAATCCCAAAAAAACTGTCTACGTAGTTTATGAACAGGCCCTTAGGAAAGATTAAAAAACTTCGGAACAGGTCTGAATACTTTAGGACACATCAGAAAAAAATTCTAGAAACTTTAGAAAAGTTTTAAAAAGTTGATAACATCAACGCCATTTCATTAACTTCAGGAAAAAAAATTAGGGGCAATAAAGATGTTCCAAGAACAAAGAAGAATGGGGTCCGAAAACATCAAAGAAGTTTAGAGATCTTTAAGGAAGTAACGTGAACGTCAGAGCAGTTTTGGGAACTGTAGGACTGTTCCATAAACATCAGGAAAATTGCAGGAAGTTTTTTTTAAAATAGCGAGAAGTACAGGAAAACTTAGAAAACTTTATAGTTTTATTTCAGGGAAATAACAGGAACGTAGAAGAAGTTCTGATTATTTTATGATAGTTCCGAAAACATCAGAGTAGTTCTGAGAATTTCAAGAACGTCCAGAACTTCGGGAAAGTTTAAAGATCTTCAAAAGTAAGTCCCGCTATCCAGCACAGAAAAATTCCTGACTGGCTGAAAATGCTCAAATGTTCATGAAACATCTACAAAGTTCCCTTATCTCCATTCTTGAAAATTTTCTTAACTTCTACGAAGATGCATCAGATTCTTCCAAGTTCCATTATCATCCATTTTTTGTAAGTTCTCTCAATTTGACCAATATCTCAGAACGTCTATGAACTTCTCAAAGCTTCAAAAAAATCCTTGAATATGTACAATGAATTTTCCTAAACATCTGAGCAAAACAAAGTTACCTATACATCCAGTAAGTTCCTAAATCAAACCCTGAAGTTCTTAAAAGCATGCTCTCTGAGGATTTACGAAATTCACTGAGCTTCCACAATGTCGGCTGAACTTCTACGAAGTTTCAAAATTTCAGCACTTCTATGAAGTTTTACGAAGATCCTCGAATTGCTACGCAATTCGCTTAGTTTCTACAAAGTTCTCAAAATTTATGTGAAGTTCAATGCACTTCTACAAAGTTTCTGTGAAGTTCACTGAAGGCCAACAAGGGTTCCTAAATTTCTACGAAATTTGATGATCTAAATGCACTCGCAAAAAGTGAGACACATTGATTAAGCTTGTAACTTTTTAGCGTGTGGGTAAACATTGATGTAATGTTGACTGAAACTATCTAAGAGTGTAATGTTTACGCTGGCAGAATTGACCACTTTGTCAAGCAGTTTTGGCGTGACTTTCTGCCAGCGATGTCACAAAACTGGACGAAATAATTTCTATTTTGTTATGAAACGCACAAATTTTGACTACTTTTCTCGAGGTTCCAGAAGAAAAAATCTCAAAATAATGTTTTATTTCAAAGTTTGAGTGGCAGTAAACGTCATTTTAAGTGCTCGAATAAAGTGGTTAATTGTATCACAATCAATGTCAAGTGGTTATCAAGGATCGCATAGGAGCAAGAGCAAATCTGCCGAAAAATCTTATGCGCCGTCGTGGAAAATCCGACTGTGACCCACAGATGGATCGGGAACCACCTGGGAATTCATTCAAGGAGTCCCAGACAACCCAACGAAGGGCAGGCTGCGGCAGAAACCCACAGACAGCTGACCCGGTGAAGGCCAGGAAGGTGTTGAGTATATTCAAGCGTCGGCCGAATCGTTCGATCCTTGATGTGGCGAAGAAGGCGGATGTTTCCATCTGGTGTGTCCAAAAAACGATGAAACGTACCGCCATCGACTTCCACAAGGTCCAGAAAGCATCGAACCGGAAGACATTCAAAATACAGTGACCAAAATCCGCGTCAGGAAGCTGCACCGGGAGTGCCTGACGAAACCGAGGTGCGTCGTGATAGACGACGAGACTTACATTAAGGCGGACACAAAGCAGTAGCCGTGGCACGAGTTTTACGTTGCCACATCACGGTTGGCCGTTCTTGAGAAGGTAAGGAAGAAGAAGGTGAACAAATTGGCAGGCCATCTGTGGGTGCGGCAAGATGAGCCAGCCGTACATCACAACGGGTACCATCAACGGGAAAATCTACCGGGACGAGTGCCTCCAGAAGCGCCTCCACCCTTCCTCCCCACTCAGGGTGTGGGGATGGGAGAATTTCACTCCCGACCCACTAAACCTTACCCTGTGCGCTTGGCCCTTGACCTCACCGGAACCGCCCGAAGGCATTACTTCGTGGGAGGGGCCGCTGTAGCGCTATGGCGCCTCTCTAGCAATACTCTAACGATCTAGTCGGGCAGTAGGTAACTGCTGCTCGGCTCGCCACTGTCGTTGTAATACCGAAACTATGTGGGTAACCGCAGTCACCACCGCGCTCCAGTTCTCGGTGGTACCACACATCCTAGAAACGATGTTATCCGGACTGGTATCCGCTCCGCATATCGCTAGCATAGCGCTCGATACTGGCTCGAAACGTGGACAGGCGAACACGACGTGTTCGGCGGTCTCCTCGACACCAGCACATGTGGGGCAGATGGGAGTACTTGCATGTCCGAACCTATGCAGGTAACTCCTAAAGCAGCCATGGCCTGACAGGAACTGTGTCAGGTGGAAGTTTACTTCTCCATGGCGCCTGTTGACCCAGCTTGATACGCAAGGTATAAAGCGGTAAGTCCACCTCCCCTTTGTGGAGTTTTCCCACTCCGATTGCCATCTCGCGGTCGACACAACTCGCGCGTTGTTGCGCACCCCTGCCTGTGGCAGTCAATATCCAGTACCGCAGCCCACGCAGGGCCGCCGTATCTGAGGATAGATACTACGACCCCAGCGAGGAGCCTGCGCTTACTGGCATTCACTGCCGAGCTGTTTGACATCATACGGGATAATGCCCCTACAGCCATAGACGCTCTCTTGCAGGCGTACTCGACGTGGCAGCCGAAGCTGAGCTTATCGTCGAGCATAACCCCCAAGAGTTTTAGAGAGCGCACAGACCTAATTGTGCTTCCGCCGACTGTCAACGTCGCATGCTGCACTGACATGCGATTGTTGACTACGACCACTTCCGTCTTGTGATGGGCGAGCTCCAGTTTCCTGGTTCTCATCCATTCCTCCACAAGCCTGACGCAGTGGGCCGCTGTCAGCTCTACCTCCTCGAGGGATTCCCCGCAGACTACCAGCGTGACATCGTCGGCAAAACCTACAATTTTCACGCCTACCGGGAATTTTATCCTCAACAGTCCATCGTACATGACGTTCCATAACACCGGGCCCAGGATGGAGCCTTGTGGCACTCCTGCGGTGACTCTAACGCACCCTTCCTGTGGTCTCATGGAGGCGAAACGCTGTTTTGGCTGGATTTGGCATCCTATTACTACGAGCGGCCGGTGTTAGACTGGTACAGAGACAACAATGTTGTTTTTGTACCGAAAGACGTCAACCCACCGAACTCACCGGGTGGGCAAAAGTGTCAGAAAAAGTCGGCCCCACCATAGCCCAAAACCTTATGAGTGGTGTCAAGGGCAAGGTGCGGGAATTCGGTTATGGCACTTCATCCAGGTATTTCAAGCACTTTAGAGGTACCCGTTTTGCCCGCGAATCGGTTCCGGAAGATTCCTTCAGAGAAATAACGTTTTCTCCTGGACAAACACAAGCAGCATGCTTTAAAAATAAATTTTTCGGAACAGGTTCCCCTCGACAAGGAGGCATCGGACTTGTAGAAATATAGACCTGTGCACGGGTGAACTTTAGTTTGTTCATCTACTGAATTTTTTTTTGGCACAACAGTGGGGCCCTGTTTACTAAAAATGAACACATGAATAATGCTCGCGTAACATTTGAAAAGGGCTTATCAAGGACTGCGTCTAACCAGAGCCCAGTCTAGAACTGTCAATTGTGTGCAAGTACTGGTCTAAATTAAACAAGAAAAACAACAGTTGGACATTCCGGGAAAACCCCTTGGTCGTTTTACCAGTCGTGAACCAGAGATCTGATACACCGTGTTTTTTTTTTTTTTTATTAATTGGAAACTGAGTACTAAATAGACACACGACGGGTAATACATAATATATCAGCTGGATATTTTCAGTATCCAAGATATCCCCCAGGAAGCCCCTCTGCACTTACTTGAACCATGGCCTGAGTTCTGTTGATCATCATCATCAAGGAACTCTTCCTATGGCTACCTCGTGCTGACGTTGACAAAATGGACAGTATTTGCGGGCCGTCCGCCCGGAACTATGTAGAAACTTCAAACATAGCCTTGAGCGATTAAAGCCTGCCAATTAGGACGTCACATTGCACTGGAGTGATTCGTCAGGTATTAAACGACAATGCCCAAAGAGCACCCACACCAATGCGTTGCTATTCGCAATGCAATAACTTTGCGACCGAAGGTAATAATAAGCGAGCAATTGGGTTCGCTAGTTCTCTTGAACAGTTATTCAGCAACAGGGTCTGTCCCAGGTCTTTTTTTGATGTCAAGCTCATCGATGACTTCTACTACTTCTTTTGCGGAAAACTGAATAACGGGTAGGTTGATGTTGTGCGAAGGAACGTGAGCAAAACAATCGCGCCTTGGTACAGGTGATACTTTACTAAAAACGCTCTCGAAGAACATGGCGAAAAGGTTTGCAGCATCCACATTTGTATTAGCCTGGGCATCATTGAAGGTAACGTTGCATGGGATGGGAGAAGATGCTTGCCGCTTTTCCACGAAATCCCAGAAGCACGATGGGTTTTGTTTTACGCTGTCCTGGATCCTGAGTAAGTACACACTTAGAAATACCTAATTTTACACGTGACGGAATCCATCTTTGACATAAAGGAAAAGACGTAAACAAACATGTCATGTAAAATTAAGTGCTCCGAGGCTCAAAAGTTCGTTACTCGACGAAAAGTACGTTTGATTGAGCTGAATTTCGCGTCTATTATGACACAATTTTATGTCAAATTTGACGTTCTTATATGTCAGTTTCAGAGCACCTAAATTTACATGAATTTTTCAAAGTGTGTAGTTATCGTACGTCGATAAAGGAGCAGCTACAAAGCAAGACCATGCTGGAGGTGGCTGGGTTCGATACCCAGTTATGTCTAGGAATTTTTCGGGTTGGAAAATTTCTCGACTTCCCTGGGCATAGAAGTATGATTGGACTTCCCAAACAAACATATCAAAGCAAAAATAGTACCGGCATCGAAAGCTCTCAATTAATAACTGTGGAAGTGCATCTAGAACACTAAGTTGAGAGCACGCAATAAGCTAATAGGCGATATACAATAAGCTTGAAATGCGAAGAAGAAGAAGAAGAAGAAGAAGAAGAAGAAAAAGAAGAAGAAGAAGAAGTAGAAGAAGTTATCGTACGTGGATAATAGAATTGTTTTGTACTGCAGCTCTTTTTCGCGAAGGTAATTACGATCGCTCTCAGACCTCGAAAGGAAGAAACGGTGACGTGCTTTCCTCATGTCGTTTTCGTTTTTACTACACTACACCGGTGTAGTGTAAGCAGCAATAAGTGCGAGTCATTGACAGTTCATTATCATTTGTTTGTAAACAAAGGTGCAACCGATAGCTACACCCTAAATTTTTTCGGTGTTCTGCAGTGTAGCACCGGTGTAGCTACACCGAAAAAACGAAAACGACATTAGGATGTTCGGAGGTCCACCATGGCTTGCTGAAATCTGAATTGAACGATCGTCTTTTCCGAGGAACATAGTCGTTAAGCACTGCATAAAGCTTGTCATAGAATGCTGATAATGTTCTATCCAATGGCCCGGTTAGCGGTAAGGAATCCCAGTCAATGGCAGCTAGAGCCGTTTTCAACTGGCCAAAATCAGAAGAGCGGAAATCATAATAAAGATTATCGTCCGACTCGTTCTGTACTACTAAATCGTCGATACTCTCATCGAACAGCAAAACAAAACGCACGTGGTGATTGTCTACGGGCAACAGAGGCGTGGTCGGTTCAATGAGGTCTAATCGTCTGGAAGACTGACGAATACAAGGTCGAGAAGCCTTCCGTTCGCATTCACATATCGGTTAACTTGCTGCAAACCAGTAGCAAACATAGTTTCAGTGAGTGCCTGTTCATGCTCGGAAGAAGCGTTCAAGGGAATGAAACCATTTACACGGACGGCGACTTGCTCAAGGTGGTCACAATTCAACAGTGGAATAACCCCACAGTTGAGATGAGCTTTGACCGCAATTAATACTCCTCCTCCGCGAGAATGCTGACTAGTCAACGCACTACGATCACAACGGTAAAATGTATAGTCGGATGAGCACTATCAATATCGGCTCGAAGCCAAGTTTCTGTGAAGACGAGCACATCGTAGTCGCAGCTGGAAAAAAGCAAACGTAACTGCATAATTTTGGTTCGCATGCCTCTAACATTCTGATAGTACACAGAAATGAGGCGTTGAGAAGATGTTTTTTTTTTTTTCGTTTCGAATTCAGGAGCAGCGGGGGGATTATTGCCCTGGCATTGATGGGACGTTTTAAGGCTGACTGGGCTTGCTGTGCGGCCGGAACTGGAACATCTGTGATGCATCGACGTGTGGCTGAGTGGAAGTGAGTTGCTAAACTTATCGTCGAACTTCGAACTGAAATTGATCACAGAGTTTCGTGATTGTTTTTTTCGGCGATATTGATATACCTAACCACGAAGACTGAAGATTGAAGGTTAAAATCCAACTACAGACCCAGGTACTCAAGAAAACGGAACATCCATAAAAGTGGTCAATTCGTAAAAATGATCTAAATATTGATTTTCGTATGCTCATCTTATAAAAGTTGCGCACCAAAAAGCATAAAGGCATTTTCGGATGCCCATGTGGATTACCAGATTACATATTTTAGTTAGTGAATTTATCAAAAAACTGGTGAAACCTTTAAGAAGTTCTGATTGTTAGAAATGCGGGGAAGTTAAAAGATCTTTAAGCAAGGCAATCTAATAGATTTCAGGAAAATTTACTTTACAGCGAAGAGCTTTAGGGTAGTTCCATTAAATTCAGAAACCTAACAGTAATTTACATGAACTTCGGGTAAGTTCTGAAAATGTTAGGGCAATTCCATGAATATCAGGAAAACTGTGAGTACTTGTGGGACATTCCTAAAACTTTAGGTTCGTTTCGAGAACTTTATGGCAGTTCCATTTATTACAGTAAAATAAAAAAAAACATCAAGGAGTTCCGAAAATTTAAGGATAATAAAAAAAACTTCAGGGAATGAACTTAAGAACAGTAAGAAAACTGCACAGAAGATCCATGGAAGTTTGGAAATCTTTTGGGTAGTTCCATTAGTTTCTGAACAATTCCAGGAACATCATCAGGAGAACATCTAGAAAGTTCCGTAAACATCAGGAAACAATAGAGATCTTCAGAGTCTGAGGAATGAAAAGAAGTACTGAGATTTTCAGGAAGTTTTACAGGCTAACTGTGGGAACAAAAGGTAAGTTCCGAAAATTCTGGAAATTTTTGTGAACTTCAGGCAAACTTCAGGATTTTCAAATTGGTTTCAAAAACTTCAGGAAACTACAGGAACTTCCAAGAAAATTTTAGAAATTCAGGGATATAATTTCAGAGATGTGTAGATAACTTGAGGAAAATTGACATTTTAAAGAACTTCCAAGTACCGCAAAGAAGTTAGACTAGAGAGCTTAAGAAAATTTCAGAGATATTAATGGCACTTCCAATAACATCATAACTTCGTGAAATTCAATAAATTCCAGACTTTCAGGGAAGTTCGAAGATTTGTATGGGTAAGGTCCAATAAATTCCGGGCAATTTCATAAACTTCAGAAAAAACTTCTAGAATTATGTTGACAGTTCTATTTAGTTCAGGGTAATACCAAGAACTTCAATAGAATTGATAGTACTTCAGGAATGCTTCGACAGCAGAAGGACTGATCAGAGAAACTAAGAACAGTCCAACTAATTTCAAGGAAATTGAAGAACTAGAAGAAAACTAAGAAGTTCCAAGAAACTCAGGGAATTTCCGTAACTTTATCAGAAACTTCATCAAAGTACCAAGACCTTTATTGAAATTTCAGTAACATAAGAGATGTTACATGAGCATCAGGAAAATGTGCAGTTTAAAGAACTGCAAATCAATGCTTCAGCAACAATCAGATTATGTTCAAGAAAATCGCGAGATTTTTTAAAATGTTCAGAAATCTTCAAGAACGTTTAGATATCTTCAGAGAAGTATATAGGTTTCTTGGTAGTTTCATTATATTTTGGGAAGTTCTCGGAACTTCGTAGATGATTAGAGATCTTCATATCAGTTTCATTTATTTAAGGAAAATTGCAGGATATTTCAAGGAATTCAAAGGAATTATGGGATATTCCTAGAATTTCATGAATTTTGCGATGCTTCAGAAAAAAATGCGAGGTCTTCAGGAAATTTTAATAAATATGATTAAAATTTCCGGAACAATAGAAAAATTAATGAACTTCAGGAAAGATTCAAAACCTCACGGAAGTCCAAATAAAACTAGGTTTTTTAGGCGAATTGTCTACTTTTGTGGATGTTCAAAATCTTCTTGAATCTTGAATCTTTTTTATGAATTGATCACTTTTAAGCATAGTCCGGACCTCCCGAAAGACCGGGCTATGGCCAGCAGAGTTCGCATGCTGGTCCCAGATCCAAGTTCATTAATGTAGCATCAAAATAAGTGATTTAAAAAAATACGAAGCTCTAGGATCTTTTCTATGAATTGGCCCCCTTTACGGATGTTCCGGATCTTTCGAAGGACCGTTCCATGGCCACCAGAGTGCACATACTGGTTTCAAATCCAAATTCATTCATGCAACATAACAACAAGTTGATTAAAAAAAATCTAGATCCTTTTTTACTAATTTCCCACATTTATGGATGTTTCGGGTCTTCCAGAGGAATGCTGTGCTGTCCCTTGGGTTCACATTTTTGTCGCAGATACAAATTCATTCATATATCATAATTTACAAATGAACAACAAAACAAACATTTCATAGATAGCAACGCTTGGGCCGGTTGCTATCGCGCTGCTATATTTGTCAACCCGCTGTTCACCGAGAGGCAGATTGTTATTTCCCGCACATGAATAGCAACCCCCAGTGCGGTTACTGCGTTATGGTGGAGGTTGCTAAAATAGCTTAAGCAACGCATTGGTGCGGATGCTCTAATAGCAGATCAGTTTCATCAAAGAAACGCCGTTAGGTTGTTTATCTTGAGATGGAAGAGAAGAATCTCAGCTAGTTGAATGCTTCCAAAAGAGTGACCGAATACGAATGCCAAGTTTCGGACAACATTCAGCAGAAACCAGATCACTCAAAGATCGAAATCGAACATACCAATGCAAGAACAAAGACGCTGATACCACGAAACATTTTGGGTTGGGGTGCCGTATTCTAATAACAACAAATTCAAACTTAAATTTTATTATTTAATAACGTTAGCCGCGGACGTCAACCAAAACAAACGAATATATATATAATACAGTTAGAATAAATTAAGCCAACAAAATCAATGTCAATCAATGTTGCAATATTTTTGTAAGAAGATGGAGTACTCCTTCATTTCTTAGATATCGGATAACGGTTGGCCCTAAATTCGTGCCCAACGAGGAATCATTCTCGGAATCATATCTCTGCCGCTATCGAAAGCTTTCCATGATTTCGTTATTTTCAGCAATCTCCACTATTTCTTCCGCCTCAATAGTCAGCGGTGTTCTATCTTAGCACAGCTCTAGGCACAGCTTGTAGAGCGGATCAAATGAAAGCCTTTTGATATGGAACCGGACGGATACAGATATGCCACGCATTTCGCAATTGCAGCACAATTCTTGGATGATGATACGATATTCTTGGATGCTTCCTCTACTTCTGTAAACATTCATGGTGGTAAGAGATAATCTATGATAAAATATGCAGGGTTCCAAATCAGCTTTCAAGTTATAGTCAGCCAGCTAGTCAATATTATGGGACAGCCAGTTCTACGTGTTAATCAAATGGAAGTGGCCCATGATTGTGGGTGAACCACAATACTGGGGTGACTGACGCCAAATAAATTTGTCCATCTCGAGGATCAGATCAAGGAAACAAGAACGAGATAATTTCTCACACAAGCACATTGATTTCACACCAGGTTTAAGAGCGCACAATTAACAACTACACTATAAAAATAAAAATAAATGTTACTAGGATGAGAAGAAAACCGAAATTTAAAATACTTACAAGGGATGTCATATTACTTAACGAGTATAAGGACTAAAATTTAGAGTGGGATGCCCCTAGAGCTGGAATAATTGTGCAAATCTTAATGCAAAGAATAGCTTATGAAACAGAATTACCCAGACTATTATTATTTTAGAAGAATTGTTTATTGATTGCGTCTTAAAAACAATTTTAGTTAGGGCACAATACATATTTTCCAAGCAGTTATTGACATTCAGCATGCAGCCTTTGCAAGCCAAATCTTTCCGACTACTCCCAAACATCCTATCATGTAATGTTTCTTGTACATCGTGCAAGCAAAACATCGAGTTATTACTTAAAACACACTTACTGTGAAGATCCGAACAAATCTGCAATATCCGACGACGTCGGCGACGACGAAGATGATGCTGATGATGAGAGGGAGTGCGAGTGAGGGAAACGTAAAGAGCAACTAAAAATACACGCTCATACTACGAGATCCAAGCTGATCTAAGTTGCTTCGGTTCGCTTGATGGGCTCCTAAGCCTTCTATTATAAAAAAGAAAAAGAAAAAGAAAAAGAAAAAGAAGAAGCAACCCGAAGATCGCGCGCGCGCACACGAAGAAGAGATTCGCGCAACAACCCCCAAACGGCGGCAGCAACATCAATATGCCTTCTTCTCCTAAGCCTGCCTGACTCACTGCCTTGTAGCACATTCAGCCAAGTCAAGCCAAGCGCTGTTGTGGGGTGAGGAGGCTTAACTCTTCCTTTCATTTTCATCTGTGGGCTCATTCCGATGCTAGCCGTAGGAAAGTGCAGTCGATTCGCGCCGTAACGTCCGCCGCCGTAGTCTGTCTTGTTGTTCATTTTTCGTTCTGGCCGCCACTGGCCGCCTCACCATAATATACTCGCCTATTCAATCAGTGTGTGGCGCAATTCAGCATCACAATCGGTCCCCCTTTTATCGCGTTGGAGATTCACCACGGATCAGCTCGTGAGTAGAAGACGGTGCGGTAGAATTTCAATCGCGGAACGACGACTGCAAGTCGCTCCAAAGTGGATTGTGGAAATCAATTATTTCGACACCTGGAAGGCACCATCGGCGGTGGAAAATACAAAACAGTAGTGGTAGCAACTGCGGTAGTAGCAGCAGCAGCAGCAGCCTTGGAGGCATAGTTTTCTGTTTCAGTGCTTCAAATGGGAAAATCTGTGTGATAATTGTGTATCAAGCCAAGAAGAATCAAAACCGGTGGGAAACACTCATAGAGCAGTGAAACGACAATTAGTCAAAGCTCCCTTTTACACGGTGCAGTGCAGCGAACAAACACGAAAACAGTACATTGGAAAACACGGAAAATTGTGACCAAATTTTCTCACACGTACCACAAGTGCTTTTAACAACTGAAATTGTGCCTCCAGACTGCCGCCCGCCGGAAAGAACAAATTAATGCGATAATTATCAACAAACTAACCGCCGAACGAAACAAGCAATCGGAATCAAAGTCGTTCAAGCCGGCACACGCCCTAAGATCTAGATTAGCAAACGACAAGTGGTCTATCTACCGAACCAGTGTTGATGCGGCTCCACGTTGTCTGAGATCAGTTACGACTCGGACGGTGCTTAGAACGGTAGTCGCGCGCGCTCGTTTGGACGGAGATTGAGAGAACCCGAATTGAAGTGAATTTCTGTTTGTTTTGCCTTTGATTGTAAAGCTTTATTTTTCAGGACTTATTTTTATAGGATTACTCATTAGTTATCTTGACGGAGTGAATGAGAGCTCGTGAAGCGGTTGAAACATATTGCGCAGGAGAGAGTGAAGAGTGAATTATTGAATCTAGAAAAAAAAAACGCAAAACGCTGACTGAAAACGTTAGTGAAGAAGTGAATAATACCTCTCCAGGAGGGATTGGTTAATGTTGAACCTGCGGAAGGTCTGTTAAATTTCGACAAAGGACATCGGAAACCGAACACGACAGCAATGGACGCATCAGCAAAAATACTACTTTTCTCGGGTAAGTCGATGGTGTTCAATATTTGCAATTTGTTTCTAGCCATGACATGTTGGTAGTGGGGGTAAATCGAAAATCTGAAATTGCAACCGTCACGAAAAGGTGTAAGGTTTTGAACGCTTATAACTTTGTCATATATAGGTGAAATTAAAACCCAAACACACCAATCGACAGGAAATAACTCCCAGAATCTGCTACAGTAATCTAAAAGAAATGTTAAAAATTTACAAAATAAAAAGTTATAATTTTATCACTGTTTCAATGAAATAAATGTTCTCCCCAAACCAAGTCGTCATTATCGAGCACCATTTGGTTGCGCATCGCTTTGTTTGAACATGTAAAACTATATAAGAGGTCTGCTGTAGTTCCTCCGCTTAGGTAGGTTTCTGTGCTCAAGTAGGTAGGTTATCAAATTTATTAACTAGAACAAAGTTAAAGAGCCAAAGGCTAACCAATTGAAAGGTAAAACCAAATGTTGAAATTTAAAAAAACAGCAAATAAACGTAAATTTTACTACTACTTCCTCCGCTTATTAAAGCTTCGGACGGCGTGGCAAGCAGAAGCAGGAGCAAATCAGGTAAAGGTGGATTTTTTCCCTCTGCCTCTGCTGAACATTACCGCAGTCAGGCTAGAGCGCTGCTGTTGTGAATCCGCTCATTTTCGCATCGGACGGACGGTGCGGTAGAATAGCAGCAGTCAATGTGATAACGATGGGATTGAGAGGAAGTGGAATTTATGGAGATCGAACAGTTCGTCCAGTTGGACCACACATATTTTACAGAAAGAGTTATTGAGACTGTTTTTGGTCCCGTTCAAATAATATGAAACGCGACAAATGTTATTTTTATATAATAAACCCCCCGCAACGACAACCTAAAAAGAATTGACGTGAATTTTTTCACCCGTCAAAAAAGCCAACAATTCAAGTTGAAAGAAGATTTGCATGTCATGTAGCTACAAAATAGTGTAGAACATGTCTGGTACCTCTTTATATGCAATTAGATTAACATCTGAAGTCTATCCTTTTTTACATATTCTGCACAGAAGAAACTTTCTGTCCCGCCCCATTCATAAAAAAACGTCGAAAAATCCTGTCAGGGGTGGGGCTTAGAAAGTATTTTCTGTGCAGAATATGTAAGAAAGGAGAGTTCTGCAGAAAAAGGAGGGACTTCGGAAGTTGTAAACAAATTACAGATACATTACTGTAAGAATTGTCAAAATCCTAAGAATTAACACGCTAATGTTCGTGAGATTCTGCTTGAATTTAATTTTGATGATTTTGGGACGTCCCTGTGTTGAAGTGGGATCCAGAGGGACGGTAAAAATGCAGTTACATATTTAAGTAGAGCTTTACATTGTTGTTTGTTACAAAATTCATGCACCAAGTGGATTAGCGCGTTTCTGTGTTTTTAATTCGGTTCGGTCCAACACAAATTAAACTTCTGAAAATGGATTGGAGCGTCTTTCTGTAAATGCAAGAACGGCAAAGAGATAAGATATATTTCCTGAATACTTGTAGTTCAAGCTCCTCATTACGTGCTTAAGAGGCGGATAAATTTGGACGTTAAGCTGTCCAATGAACATTTTTAATTATGATCCTGCTTGGATGGACGAATTTTTGATTGCTTGAAATAGCAAATTATGATTAAATATTGTACATGGACCAAACTTTCTAATTTTGTGAAATCACAACTCTGAATATCCAATAACGCTGATTATGCTGATGGAAAGAAAGTGAGGGGGCAATACCAAGTAACCAACAAGCACATAGCATATGTGGAACTCGGTCATCAAAAATCGACCCCATTTCAGTGATTTCAAGTGGTATAGAAAGACATCGATCTGTCAAATTGATTACAGAGGAAATGGCTCTAATGTTGGCCTATGGATCTAAGATTGGGCCCATCGCTAAAAATATACTATTTATCAATTTTATCTAGATGAACGCGCCATTGGGACGGTACTAATGGATATTTTTGGCCGCTATTGAAAATTTAGTCGATTGCTGCATATATGTATGGGCCCAAATTAGGGTCATTTAGGCCGACATTACATCCATTTCCCCTACCAGGTGTAAAATGAAAAAGGAATCAAGGGGGTAGTCAATTGTATTAAAATAATAATAACCTGGTTTATAATTCTATGACTTCTTAGCACTTCTGAACTTATGTCTTTGTTTATCGTTAACTATTTACGTCCTCTATATATAACTATATTGCTGGATTTAACAAATTCATCACGTTGCTGTACACAGGAAAAAAATTATTAACGTTTGCATTTAAAAAAGTAGACATTATTCGCCGATATTTAATGCAATGACCTGCCACCCAACGATGGATCCTGATATTTCATTGTAAGCTACTATATGCTTACTGTTTACTGCCAAATTTCGCAAAAAAGTGAGGAAACTCCACGCGAATAATTGTCTACTTCTTTGAAATTTAAATTCGCGCGCGTATATTTTTTTCAATTTTTTATCTGTATCTTTTTTTCGTTAAACTTTTTCTAACTGATTGGAATCAATTGCTTAAAACTTTGATTTAATTTGGATTCGTATGAGGAAAAATGCGATCGCGCAAACTAAGAGTTTACTGCATACATTTTGAAGGCCAGTGAGAAGCAGTAAAATTTTGAAACAAGTGTCTCGGTTTATGCGGAAAATATACAGTGTCTTTTGCAAGCAGGACGATAAATCAAATCGAGCGCTTCGATACCTGTAATACCCATGGATTCAACCCTTGATATGTTTCTCAACTGCGGCCAATTGATTTTTTTGCTCAAATCCCAACACAAAGATCTACTCCAATTACTTTGTACTAAAAAACGTGGAAAGATTGATCAGGATCAAACTTTTTTCCACCACTATGGCAGAGATCCCAGGCCGGGACTCCCAGCTAGTTGTCTCAAAATTACCAGGAACGGCTATTTTTTCTAGCAACATTAAGCACTATTTAACAAAAGGAAGGTAATCGTTTGGATCTATTTCACGTAAGGTAACTGCACCAGTTTTGACACTAGTGTAGTGGTCCAGTTTTTGGCACTAAGGCCTAAATCAAATTTGAAATAAATTTTCATGATTTAATTTGCGTAGACTTATGGCAAACCATATGTATCTGTATCGAAAATAAAAACAGAAAATAATGTAAAAATGTGAAAATTACGTTAGGGCCAATTCGAGGACCTAAAGTGCCTAAATCTGGCACATTTACCCTAATTTTATCGCTAGCATTTGACGTGACGACATCTGTGATTTCTATATGGGGGTACACTTTGTGAAAACCGAAAATGGAACATGTAACGAAATTATGAAAGATTTTGAACGTTAATAACTCAGCTGTCCCTGGACCAATTTCAATAATTTCATCACCAATCGATCAGAAATATTTCTACGCATTGATCGCAATGCTTTTGACTGTTGAAAAATGGTAAATGTCAAGCATTGTTCAAAAGCGTCCAAATAGCTTACAAATCCACCAATTACGTACATGCATATACTGCTTCCCCAACACAGTCCTCAGAAAATCGTTTCTAGACGAAATATGTCGATGTAGCATTGCTGCTTCCCCATCACTGTCATCAGAGAGTCGTTAGTAGACGAAACAAGTCGAAGTGGCATTCGCCTCCGATCTTCGGGCGAATAGGGAGGATGCAATTGCGTGACATTTTGCATACTCATCACCATATTCAGAACCACACGCCCCCAACAAACACACAAAATGCTATCTAGAGTTATACTCTTGTAACCAAACTTGGAAGCAGTGGTGCAAGTGATTTTGATCCATTCTCTTCATCGACTTTCTGTTTCGTTAATAACTCGACGGCAAACATATTCATTGATACGTTTGTTGTTCTGGATGATAGAAGAGCATAGCAGAAATAGTTCGAAATAGGTTAGTGAAGCTATGGTCATCAAAAGAGGAAATCGATTAAGATAATTGACTTTCACCACTCTGCTTCTAAGCCCCTTATTTCACCGCTTTTGGTTCTTGGGTTACACTTGCTGTTTGCAATTCTGCAGTTCGACATTTTCGAAGGACCATCAAAAAACTATTTTCTAGGGATGCCCAAAATTCAGATTATTTGATTAACGATTAATCGTAAAGGTTTTTCCACGTAACCGACATCCCTTCTTATTTCTACTCGTTTGATTTAGCGCAGTAGAGAAAATAAATAAAAGTACTAATGTATCTGAACAGGCATAGAGAAGATCCATAACGTAAAACAGGATCTTAAATTCGTCAAAAAAAAAGTGTTAAGCGTCTGTCTGCTAAAAATCTGCTAAGAAGCTTTAGCTGGGTGGATTCATGAATCATGTCCGATTGACAAGGGACAAAACCGTAAAAAGAGGAAGAACTTCAGCTGATATGCCCTTAATTGTTGCTTTCGGCCTTATAGTACCTAGCTGACCGAAGCTCCTGCTGCAGCTAACAAATAACATTTATGATATAAGACCACGTAGTCCTACGTCACCATTGCGTACAACCCCATAGGGCTGTTCCTTATAGTTTTTTCTAATTATAAGAATATCTGAGTTTATTCTATCACTGTTTGACATATCTGTGTGCTCTAACTCACTATCATTAGATTGTCTGTGGAAGGTTATCAATGATCCCCATGGTAGTGATCACTTACCAATTATTATTTCAATCAAAAGTGATCGTCTAAAAACAGATCAGTCAATTCAAGTTCCTTTTGACCTCACGAGGAACATTGATTGGCAAAAATTTGTATCGACGGTAACTCTTGGTATTGATTCTACCGATCCTCTACCACCACTGGAAGAGTATCGTTTCTTTACCGAACTAATCTACAAAAGCGCATTAGAAGCTCAGAAACGACGTGTTCCAAGTGCATCCCTCAAAAGAAGACCCGCCACCCTTGGATGGGATGACGAATGCACAAAGTTGTATCTTGAGTAATCCGAAGCCTTTAAAGATTACCGTAGACATGAAAGATCTGAGCTTTTATAAAAGTATCTAAAGCTTGAAAAAAAGCTTAAAAACTTACTAAAAGCAAATAAACGAAATTACTGGCGTACTTTTATCGAGGGACTTTCTAGAGAAACCTCGATAACAACGCTTTGGAGAAAGGCTCGCTATATGCGAAACCGCTAATCTTCCAATGAGAGTGAAGAATACTCCTCGCAATGGATATTCGACTTCGCTAAAGAGGTTTGTCCAGATTCTGTTCCAGCACAACCAACTTTACGGGATACAGCCCAAAGTAACGGTTCTCTGGATGAACCATTAACGATTCTGGAATTTTCAATGGCACTTCTTCCATCGAATAACTCTGCTCCGGGAAGCGATATGATCAAATTCGACCTTCTAAAAAAACCTCCCCGATATCGCTAAAAGACGATTACTTAACCTATATAATTCATTTATGGAATTCAATATAGTTCCATCAGCATGGAGACAGGTTAAAGTAATAGCCTGGGAAACCAGCGTCTGATCACAATTCTTACCGTCCGATTTCTATGTTATCATGCCTGAGGAAATTATTAGAAAAAATGATCCTATTAAGACTTGACCATTGGGTTGAATCAAACAATCTACTTTCAAATACGCAATTTGGTTTCCGAAAGAGTAAAGCAACAAATGATTGTCTAGCGATGCTTTCATCTGATATTCAACTGGCCTTTGCGCACAAGGAGCAATTGGCTTCAGTCTTTTTGCATATTAAGGGCGCATTTGATTCGGTTTCCATAGACATATTGTCAGAAAATTTGCGCAGTAGTGGATTACCCGGTATTTTGAATAATTTCTTGTATAATTTGCTGTCAGAAAAACAAATGACCTTCAATCTAGGTCAACTGATAACTTCTAGAATAAGCTATATGGGCTTACCCAAAGGTTCATGTTGAAGTCCCTTACTTTATAATTTCTATGTCAAAGATATTGATAACTGCTTAGATAATCTATGCAGGCTTAGACAGCTTGCAGACGATGCCGTGGTTTCCATGAGAGGTCCACGTGCGGAAATCTTGCAAAGACCATTGCAAAATTCCCTAAATAATCTGTCTTTCTGGGCAAGTAATCGTTTTCACCGCAAAAAACAGAATTGGTAATGTTTACAAGGAAGCGGTTCCCATCCCAACTGTGTCTAAATCTTTTGGGCTCCGCAAAGTGTCACACACGACTGAGCCTAGTAAATAAACGAACTAGTTTTAAAAACATTCGTCCAATAAACACTCACGCTGTAGTGTTCAAAACTTGAAGTTCTGCAACAGTAAAAACATTTAAATTTTCGGACTTCAAATATTGACCTAAATTGTGGAAATCAGTTTGAAAATCTCATGCGATCTTGGAGAATCTAATGTTTATTGAATTTAGGTGTTAACCGCTTTTCTGCCTTTGAAATCGTGGCCATTTGAATAGCTTCATGTTGCCAGGCATTAGCGATCGTTAGTTGTAACGAAAGGAACTCGGTGGTTTAGCAGCGACCAATTTTGCTTGCTGAGCATAATAATGTGGATTCAATCCCATTTTCTGGATCAGTCTTTTTTTTTTATTTTTTTTTTTTTTTTTTTTTTTAGTAGGGGCGACCCCGGCGTAGTGGTTAACATCCATACCTCTCACGCCAAAGTCACGAGTTCAAATCTCCCCCCGAACAAGTCACGAATGACCCAAGAGTGTTAAAATAACTATAATAATAATAAAAAAAAACAAAAAAAAAATGTTTTTAGCCCGCAAACTTGATTTTCTACGAATCAATTTCATTAGTTTGTGTTTCATTGTAGAACGTTCTATGGATCATTTGCAATATGTTATGGGTAATTCGTGCAACTATCAATTGAACACTTGTTTGATTTTTTGATATTAGTATATTCCAGATATTCTGAATATATAACCTTCGACTTAGCGTAGTTTCCAGCACTTGAGTCCTGGTGATGCGTCTATGCTCTGTTATTGAACGGATTTTCCACGCATGTTTCCTTTTTATCTCTATAATGATGCGGAAAATAAATGTCCCTCCCCTTGGCTAGTTATTTAACCTGGACGTTGGTGGGCGGGCCTAATCTTATGCTTCATTGTGGAGCAATGGAGACGGTTGGTTTAGGTCCGGCATCGTTGCGCATGCGATGAGGATTACTGAGCTTCCCCTCTCTGATGAACCATTGCATAAGAGAACCAAAGTTCTAGCCTGAAGTGATAGTATCACACTTGTTACTCCTTTATTTGAAAGCCGCGTTGTAGTACGCTTACGTATAGGCACTGACCTTTGGTTGCGATATTGGCGGGGTTTGCCGCAAATCACTCTTATTTTATTTATTTTTACGCAGATAGATTTATTTGGGTTTACAGGAGAACTATACTATTGAAATATTTCAGAAAGTGCCTAACAGTGCTCCTTCTTCTTGCGTGACAAGCTTTCGTTGTTGTTTTCATTGAGGTATTACTCAGGGAACAATGTTAAACACCATTTTTGTACATGGTTATGCAACTAACCTTATATGTGCTTCATTTTGATTTGGGATAAGTGCTTGAACTATGGCTCGGGATTTCCATTGTTACATAACCATACGTATTTTTGTGGAGAGAAATAGTGGAAACGTGTGAGCGTAGTTGAAGCATATACCCTATGTAATTTAAAAATTAGCTAGGAAACTAACTTCAAAGTGAAGCATTTTAGTCACTTGAAGGTGTCATCTGGGGCGAACTAATATATATCAAATATAGATCAAAGTCAAAAACAACTTGAAACACGTTAATTTTTAGATGACATTCACAAGTGCAGGTACTTAATAAAGCATGGTAGGTAGATTAGAGATTTCAATTATTTATTAAATTAGACTAGAGATATCATAATCATCAAACGAACTTAAATAAGAAAATTTAGACAGCCTAGTAGCATTAAGTGGATTAACAGAAGAGTTAGGATGCGGAGGGTCCGCTTAGGGAGGCAACTAGCCTTTAAAGCAACTGGCAACTAGCCTTTTCATGTATTGTCTGATTATTTTGATTATTACTTTAAAATATCAATTTGGTATATATGTGAAACGGATGAATCAGTGGGAGATGGATTTTCGGTTTCTTTACATTTAGCATCACTATGTTTCATTTCCTCATAACCCCCCAATAAACGGCCTCTTCAATCCCTTCCTTTTCCCATGGCGTTCAAGTGGTCCGCATAGACTATTCAGCCATTACCCGTCCTTTATACTCGGCTTTGGATTGACTTGCGCTCCCATTGCCCCACCAAACGCTGCAAAATGAAAATGAAAATGAAATAATCATGCGGAAAATAAATGTTTCATTCTTTCGAGAGATTTCGGTTTCTAAAAGATAACACACGAATTTATACAGATTTACAGATAGTAGAGCTGGAGCATTCTGCCAGATTATGTTCATGTATGTTAATTTAGAGTGAACATGTGAGTAGTACAAGCATTTCCTTTCTTTCGACGGGAGCATATAACTAGTTCTTCTCAGCATACTAAGGAATTTAACTATCTTTGAGTGGATACTTTCTACATGACTGTTCCATTTTAGATTTTGTTGAATCAATAATCCTAAATATGCATGAGTTTTTACTCTTTCTAACTGGTTTCTAGAGACATCTACAAAAATTGCCGAGCATATTTTCTTCTGATCTATGTTCGTCTGAATATTATTTATCACACTAACTACAGCACTAGTGGTGTTTGAACGTGACAGGAATCCGAATTGATTATTGCTAGTCAAATTATTGCTAACAAAAAGTTTTTCGAACGGCTTGGACAAATTGGAGAGGATCGAAATCGGTCTATAATTTTCAATACAAGATTTCATACCTTTTTAGAGATGGGCGTAACACGTGCTTTTTTTCATTGTTCTGGGAACACTCCTTCTATCACTGAGCGGTTGAACAAAGTAGTTAACATTGGAAGAATTGTATTGGCATTCTGTTTAACAAATTTTACTGGTATTATATCTGCACCAGCAGAACATGAGCTTTTCATCTCTCGTACATAGTTTCCTAATTCATTGACCGAGGCCGGTAGTATCACGATTGATCTAGATAAGCTTCTATTTAATGTGCATACTTGATGTTGGGTATTAAATTGTCTTAGAAGTGCTGTTTGAAGCTTACACGGTATGTTAAAAAAATGTTCATTCAAAGCATTACATATTCTAGTCTTATCGGTTACGACTATGTTTTCCACAACTATTTCAGTTATGCATTTCTTGATATTTGAAGATTTTTTTATGAAATACAATGTCATTCATAATGTTCCATACTTTTCCAATGTTTTCACGATTGTTTTCTATGAAAGCTACATAATATTCCTTTAGCCTTATTGTCTTAGTGACAAAGTTTTTTTTTTGTGTGCAGTAATTTTGTTTAATTTGAGGATTATTAAGCCATTCTAATGTTCATCGATAGAGCTGTTCTCTTAAACCAATTTGGTTAAGAACATAGTCATCTATCCAAGGTGCTCTACGTGAATGTTTTTGTTGGAGCTCAACCCGTTGTGAGTTGCTTACAATTATATCCGAAGCTAAGATGCAAAACTCATTCAAATTTATTGCTTGTGGAGCCATCCGACAAAGGTCTAAAGAAGCTTGTTCAAAATTGCACTTAGTAATTTCGATAACTGTATCCTCTCTTGTGGCATTCGGGAAGCCACATAAGTTTAAAATATGAACATTGCCCTATGATCAGTGAAGCTGATATCATGCAATCCAACTGCGAATTCATAATTAGTCATATCTGTTAGTCCATGATCAATTATTGATGCTGACAAGCTATTGCCGTAGGTAAAGCTGGATGCATCTGTACGGTTGAGAAACGAATATCCATTTGATGTGACCATTTATTGATACTGAATAGAAACGGGACTTAGTAAATTGACATTATAGTCACCTACGCACAACATTCTCCATTGTGACTCTCCAGTAGGTTGTCTAAAAAGCTTATACTTTCTGTCACATCAGCACGAGGTGGTCTATAAATAACTCCGATTTTAAGTTTGGAGAACGAAGCGCAACTACAATTAAACTACCCTCAAGAAACTCCTGGCCGCACGGAAGATCATCCACGTTTCTCTAGTGAGATTCTTGTTTATGAAGACTTGCGTATGTTGACTCTTTCTATTCGGAGATGAACGGCTTAGATAATGCTGCTGGAACGGGTGCGGGAACCGGTCCAGCAGCATTATCTAAACCAATCTCATCAAGGTACAGAGATTTCCCCTTACGCGCTCGGAGAATGTCGTTGCGGACCTTAAAGTTGTTGAACTCGACATGTAGGGTAGGGAACTACTTCGGCCTAATCGCCCATTTTGGGCCTATCGAGCAGAAAACTTCAAATAAATCCAGGATTTCAGAGTTAACAAGTCTATTATGCGTTTGGTACGATACTTTAGTTAATAAGCTACCGAACGAAGTCAATGAGAACGCGTGATATGAAGGTTTGCACCCATAATTCCCAAAAACAAAAGAAGCGCTCCGACCGAATCAATTTTTATCTTCATCCGATAGGCCGAAGTGACTTCATTGGGGTTTCAAAGGCGTTTCAATACGTTAGGCCGAGTTTAGAATCCGTAGGTCGAGTTTGGCGTCAAGAAGCAGTGTTAGACTTTTGACAATATCTCAACGATTGGTTTCTCTTTATCAAATCTTACGGTACGTACGGAAAGGTAAATAAATGTGGAAGCCATAAGTAATAATAACATTCCGTTTGGTTCTAAACTGCGCTAGATTAAGAAAGACTAAGTGCGGGTTGTGTTTAATAGGCCAGAGATGGGGTAGTTAACCCTATCATGCCGTTTTTAGCACGTCGGGTCCTATCAATATCAGGAGAGTACAACTGCACCCCGACAGCAGCAGCGATTTTGGTAACGATGATGGTTTCGCTGAGAGCGAGAGATTTAGGCACACCGTTGATGATGAGTTCATTCCTTAACGTAGCTTGCTCGGCCATTCGCAGCCGCTTTTGGATGTCACTCACAGATGAATTCAGCGTTTTGAGTTGACTATCATGTTCCTTCATTTTAGTAGAAACTACCATACAATCTGGGCGGCAATGAAGTCCTGCGAGGTTTTTACTTCTTGCACAGACTTCTCCATTTCGGTTCGAGCTGCAGTGAGCGCACTTAATGACGCACTAAATTTCAGCATCATCTGATCAGTCTTCTTCAGGCATTCCATGTTTACCTCACACTTCATTAATCTTGTTGACAGAAACTCGCAGAGTTTTTATGGATTGGAGTAACTCATCCATTGTTTCATTGTTTGTCTGCGTGGACTCACATTGAGTTGAACAGTAAAAACAGTTATTTTTCTGCACCTTATTGTAGCGTGCCTCAGACAAACCAGCACACTTCATATGCAGAGAGTTGCTGCAAAACAAACACTTAACACTCTTTGCATCGGCCTTTGTTTCTATATTACAGGCGTGACACTCATCCATGGCTGTTCGTTTGTTACGGCCACTCATAACAGTAGTTGTGTTTGGGGGATAATTGTAATCCTTAAATTCACGATTGAACACAAATCGTAGCAAGTAATGTTCACTAAATTTCTACAGATCACAGTGAGCTATATCAAACGCGATGCTTCAACTTAATTTTAGTGGCGGTTTTATCGCGAAATTGCAGAAAAATCGTAGAGCGATCGGTAATATGGTATCACTCTCGAACGCGTCACCACTACTCTCTTACATTCATTTACATTCATTTGCCTCTAACTTTTTTCAACAACAGAATTCCGTCAAATGATGTATGAAGCTTTTGTAGGTTTTGATATTAGCTACAACTTGAAAATAACTCAAATCTGTATTTCTTATGCATTACGAACCAGAGTGAACAAAACCGACCATTGTTTTTAGTGAATGTAAATTACATTCACTGATAAACAATAACAAGTTCTTCCCGCAACAACTAAAATCTGTATCTTTTATGCATGACAATCTACATGCATAAAAGATACAGATTTGAGTTGTTGACTAATATAAAAACCTGCAAAAGCTTCATACATCATTTCACGGAATTCTGTTGAAGAAAAAAGATAGAGGCAAATGAATAAAAATTAATGTACGCAATGAATGTAAATGATTTTCCATGCCTGATTATAACTCATATCCATCCACCAGATGGAGTGTTCCTGCCTTCAGAAAAGTTGTTCAACTGGACAAGACCTCTCTACTACCGCTCATCGCAAGCCGTTCACATTTTTTTAAAGATTCATTACACTGCGAACTCAAAAACTTTGTTATTTTTTTTTCCCTCGATTTGTTTTCCTTCAATCTTGTTTTCTGTGCTGAGCACCAATGCTTCCGACTCCAGGGAGGCAGCTCCCACACCTGGTTCCTATTTATCGACCCATCAACTCATGAACCGAGGATCGACGGCTTTACTTTCATTCCGAAGGAAGGCGTGTTCAGAGATGTTATGGTTCAGAAAAAGCGCAACACGAGAAAAGGGCCTATCATTGTTGATCGATTCTCTTTTGCGAATAACCCGACTGCAAATGAATTTTCCATTCCGTGTGTTGACTCAGGCACAAGCTAACATCATCTTCTATCGAACTGTGCTGCGAGCTTAGCGAGAAATTCGTTTATGTTGTCGTGGTAAACCGAAAAGAAAGTCGATTAAGAGAATCGATCAACGAGGATAGGCCCTTTTCAAATGTTACGCGAGAGAACATCCCGGTGGCGCTGACTGGGATTGAACCCAGGCCTGCTGGGGTGAGAGGTAATCACGTTTGCCACTACACCACCGGCGCCGCTTAAAAAAAGGTTTGTTCTGGAAAAGTTTGGAAAACAAGTTGTTATGTAATAGAAGCAGTGTTCACTCGGCTGTCGACAAAAGCAGGCCACTCTCGATATGTGCTACGCGATCGTCTGTTTTCTCGGCTGCAACCATTGTGTGGTCCTCCTCATTGTTCTTCATCAGCAGTTCTTTCGGTCGATGCGTCGTCGACTTTCGAAAGCAACCGTTTCGTGATGAGTGTGTGAGTGCTGATCACGTTTTGCGTCCATTGCTGCAATGGAAGCGCTCTGACCCCCCGTTGGCGCAACTGCCATACAATGAAATCACTGGAAGCGGCTCCAGTTCTGATGGAGAAGGAGGCTTTTGGGATAGCGGAAGATAACGTGTTTATTGTGTTGTACCTTTCGATTATAGTTTTAAGATGTATTGTATAGTGACCAAGAATCCTCGGCTCTGTAAAGTTAATTCGTTTAAGCCTTATCAAATAAATTAATAAACAACAAATGTAATAGCTTGCTGATCTGTGCTATGGGACGGACTTGCCATGAGCGGCAGTCTAGCAGTACATAGTTGATGCTAATTTGCAAATAATATTATTCTATGGGTAACTCAGGCCCTTGTTCAGAAAGAAGGATCCTACTTTCTGCAAAATCGTTCAGCTATGCAACTTAAATTTTCTGAAAAAAATTAAAAATTCCAGAACAATTTCCATAAATGTGTTTAAAGGTCATACAAATAGATAATATGAAGTAGCACAATGCATTCTCGGAATATCTCATAATTCCTTAGTACTTCAATTCCAGCAATCTTCCTCAAATTAAGGAACTGCTCCGAAGAGCTCTGATCTCACATCAAAGTTCTGTAAGATAAAGTTGCAAATCTTGAATGAAGGATCCTGTCTATAGAATCAGTTTTATTCCAAATGGTTGAAGTTTTGAGAAATTTTAATTTTTTCAACTAAGGTCGAACTTTTGCCTCACCTTACTCTAACAGTAAAGCTTCAAGTTGTGGTTTGAAAGACGATGGAAAATTTTTGTGATCCTGAATTAGAAATACAGCTTTATCCGATTTCGATCTAGAAATACAGTTTGCAAATGCGATGTAACGATTGAGCTAAGTCCCTCTCCTCCATGAATAACAAATTGTCACGTTTCTTCGAACCCTTTGCCTAACTTAAAGCTGAAATTTAGAGTAGATTTGATTGAATTGTACTTCAAGCTTAGCGTGGCAATGGGCTAATAACGTTAGAATTCACATAACATTTTTACGATAGTCAGTTTACTAAAATAACTGTCTATCTTCTTATTAACCAACTTCGTCAGGAAGCAGGAGCTGATGCAAAGTTCACGAGATGCTGGAGGTTGACCCCGAAAGCTCCCAAGCCCCCGCAACTTTCCATCCATCTCATACATTCCCAAAAACAATCCCACCGGCGCACTGTACGTGCAAATCAATCACATCCACGAGCGACAATTACATAAATTTGGCCTGAAATAATACACGAGTTCAAAGGTCAAATGTACATATGCCAGCAGAGCTGCAGACGTGCTGGGGTCTCAAATGTGCACACCAGCACCGTCGTCACTTGAGAAGTCACCATGAGAAGCACCTTCCTAGCGTTCCCATCGTCGTCGTTGCTGCTTAGCCTTATGAAGTCAGTCGCAAAACAACGGCCACGTCGAAAACTGCTTACATCCCTAATCGCAGGGCTTCGTTGCCTCCCGCTGTTGGTTGGTATAATTTTTCAAAAACCCATAACTCCCCTGTGGCCGTCCTGGCAGCCGGCAAGATTGCGAATCGTGCGGTGATTTGAATCAACCACCACTCGACATCTAATAAAATAGAAGCGAACATGATTTATAAAACGTAATCCATTACAGATGAAGTTCCCTATCATTTATCTCCAAACGAGGGGGGCGCCGGCTAGTCGATCTAGAGACTCCCGGCACCATCCGTTCCATAGTCGTGACGTTCAATTTTTTTTCCCGCAGCTGACAATCGGTTGCATAACTCATCGTTGGATGATCATTTCTTCAATTTCTTCCCTCCATTAGTGCACCTTCGGTGGGCAAATAAAACCGTTCAAGGAAAGCGAAAGCTTTTCCTCTCCGCGAAAAAGGCGTCCTTCAAGCCACTCAGCTTCAATTTGGATGGTCTTGAAGAAATCCACTCCACGGCTGTCAACTTCCCATCACCTCTGCCGATGGCCCCCATTCGGTTCAGCGCCAATTTTGATCGTCCGTGACCTTGAGCCGTTATTAAAAGTCAAAAATGATTCATATTCGGTTGCTCAATCAGACGCGAAACATTATCTGCAGCAATTATTTAGCTCACCCCCAACCCACCAACGGAACCGACGACGACGATCGAACGGTTCCTCTTTCGGTTCAGCAGAAACACCACCAACAACGGCTACCATTAGCGCCTGTAATTAAACAAATTTACTTGACTGACGCCGCTGCCGCTTGACCGGAGCTTGCCGGCTTGTTGTCGGAGCTTTATGATGCTGTTTCGAACAACCAACGCTACCGAATTATGAGCTTGCTTGCGTCACGAGGAGAATTTGTAGTGCATTCGAACGGACGCCCATTGAGGAAGATCGAATTCGGTGATAATGTGGTCTGAAAAGTGTGACGAAGGTTGATCGGAAAGAGAACAGGAGCTGGGCGCAAGTAACGATGTACGTCACATGGGATGTGACAAGAAGGTGCGATAGCGTGGGGATCTAATGAACTTTCTCTCACACAAAAGTAGTTAAAGGGCTCTTATTTGCCCGTCATTATCGAATGCAAAATACTAAGTGCATCAGCTACAACCCATTCAATAGGGAATATGGATTTTAAATTAAAAAATACTCTTCTAGTATTCACAAGTCTCGCATGTAGAAGTCTTCAGTGCATAACGATGTAACGCATAACTTACATAAGCGCATTCCTCCCCTGTGCCCAATTATCTCCCAAATGTACAAAACAACATCTCGGCGATAGCCATGTGCAGCTTCTACGGTAATGAGCAACCATTAATTTTACACCAAGCGTTAATGTTCGAATCCCTTCGTAGCTTGTGCACGCTCATCCCCAACAACCCACATGACCCTCTAGCACTTTAAAGGGCTCCGTGGCCTTTACGACCCTTGACCGAAAAATAATGTCCACGCTTTTTTCCCCTCCATTTCCCGGTTCACTAGGATGCAGAAAAAAAAAACCGAAGACCTCTGCGGTAGGTTCATATCATAATAGTTAGGATTTTCCCACATCTCACACCTCGGTCGGAAGAGCATGCGAGGCATTTCTACGTGCATAATGATCATGACGACCGCGACGACGACGACGGCTACCCAATTGATGATGCACACAGCTAAAAAATTAACCGCATCCAAGTGCGTTGAGAGAGATAGAAAAACAAAAGTTGATTAATTGTGAGCGTTTGATGCGATGCGGGCCAGTTGCACAATCCGAGGTTATTAGTTAATATGTTTTGTTTTACCAGATTGATTGGTGTTAGTAGAGTTTTGTTATTTTTTTAACTTTCGCTAAATAAGCCGCCCAGTTAACTGCCCAACAAGAAACTGATCAACACGTTGTTTGTAAGTTTTCTTAATTGGCTTCTATGGGTAATTGCAACAGAAGTAATTGAGCTATTGCTAAAATAAGCAGCAAACAATGAGACGATTACATTGTATCGAGATTGGCACTGGGGAAGATGTAAGATCGGATCGAATCGAGTGGGTTAAATATTTGGTTGATGCATGGATAAATAGATTAGTAGACTTGAAACCGTTTAATTAGCTGACTTTGTAAGAGACACCAATTCTCCAGAAGATTTTAAATAGAAATCCTTAAAACTGAATTAATAGGTTTCATAAGACTCTTGGTCAGCGAAATAAAGTATCGAAATTCATAAGTGCATTATGACGAATTAATTTCAGAAAGCTGCCTTATGACTAAATATCGTACCATGAGCGCTTCTAATATACCTTTAGCGTCTTCACCTCCCTAAGCGTTGACAGACGTGTGGTGTAGATACACTGAACCAATACGACATATTCTTGTTGTGTGAAAGTCTAGTTAACTTGCGATTTAAGAAAATCCAATGAAAATTGTAACAGGTCGGGTACTCCCTGCCCAGCACTAATGACACCCTCCTGTACCCTCCTCATCAGGGTCGGCATATCGCGGTCAAGAAAACTCTCAATTTTTTTACACACACAACAAACACTTCGCTACAGGTACCTTTATTCTTCCCACTTTCTTATTGTCTATCTCCTACCTCGTTTCACCTAACTTCTTCTTATTCTCCGCAGCCACTCCTTCATCTTTCTCAGTTTCCTTCTGGTCACTTTTCTTCAATATTCACACTCCAGTCGGTTCCTTGCCTTCGAACCCTCGACTTGGTTCTCAAGCCGGTCGCGTACTTTGGTACTTTCCGCGACGGCTCTTCTATCTCGCTCTTTCTCTCTCCTCGCTATCCTCGTGGCGTCTAACGGTCGATGGGGCGTTTGTTCAGTATTCCGGATACCTTGGTATCGGGGTCTAACCGCACCGTATGCCTAATGACGGACACTACGGGGTCTGACCACACCGATTGATGAGATCCTTGGTCAGGCCAGTTTGTCCTGTATTAGTTTGTCGGGAGTTCAATCTTAGGCCCGTCCCCTTCCTTGCAATTTTTCACTTTGCCTTATTCTATACCCACTAGATTTTAATGAAAACAAATTCTTCTTTAACACCGATCGCATCACTTACCACAATGTGGGTCCTGATCTTAAAATAGAAATTGGATGAGTGCGCGCGCGTGTGTGTGTGTTGTGTTTGTGTATTATAATCGCTCTACCAAAAAACGATCCCTGCGTGTGCGTGCAACCTTTCCCCACATCCAACATCCCAGTGATTTCTCGTGGAAGCGCAGAGGATTTCTCGGTTTCCTTCACAGCGAGTACCACGTCAACACATTCCTTCCCATTCCCTAGTTGACCTGCATTCGGACACGGCTGGTATTGCTAAATATTAGATCTCCAGTTCTTACACATTGAGGATGAATGTTAGTCCCAAACATCATCTGTTGGTTCTCTGTGTAATTGCAGCTGATCTGGTAATAACAGAGCAGCACCCGTGGGCGGTCAATCTGATGTGATTTTTTTAGTTTGTCCGATATCAGTTTGTCCAGCTGGGATCATCGTCTTGGTTATCGTCTTGGTTCGAATTCCACTGCTTGTTGTGTTGTTTCTTCACCTTCAAAACAAAACATTTGAACTGTCAGATTAGCGTGTTGCCAAGAATGCCATTATTCACAAGCAATCAAAGTCAATCTGATTCGGACGTTTGCATTAAAAAAAATGAACTTTTTTCGGATGGTGACAAAAAAAAGCTAAGAGAGATAATTTCTTTTGATAAATTTTCCATGGAAGGTAATTATTTAAGCTTACTTGCAAAAAAATTCTAAGCCCTTGCGGGCGGCCTTCCGGCAGTTAACCGGAACATTCGCCATGGCAGACGAAAACATGCGTGTAGGCATGTTTTTGAGTTCTTTCTTCGTTTTATTTATCAATTCCTCCTCAATTTTCACGACAAAATTGTTGGAGTAGATCTTACGCTTCAGGTTAGCCCCGAAATTCTCGATGGGACGCAGCTGGGAGCAGGGCGTCACAATATCAGCTTCAATCGACCAAATCGATGCGACGAAGAGACTGCTGGCTTTCTGTTTCTGTTAAAGTCGAACAGCTTCGCAGCATTCTAGAACCTCAGTCGGCGTGCACAAACAAATGTTCAATCGCTTGTCTCTCTTTCTCCCGTCGCTCCATTGGTCTTCCTTTCAAGCTTCGTCGAAATGGATGAGCGAAAGAGCGCTCGACTTTGATAGTTTTCTCTTTCATGAAACACATCAACAGAGGTTTCATGACGTATATGACGGAAAATGAAATAACACATTTAAAGCATTTCTCATGTCAAAACACTTGAAGATTACACGTCATATTTCTAATTTATCTTCCATCCATATATTTATCTAAAAAAAATGATCGAAAACGGGACATAACGCATTTTAAACAAATTGAAAGAGCGGCGATAGAGTGTTCGTGAAAGGGGATTGAAAGCCATAATGAAGTTCGTTTAACTAGAAAATCGACGTTATTTACATTGAAAGCGATGAGCAAAGCAACGACGCGAAGTTCCACAGCCAGCCTTTCCTTCCAAGCGTCCTTCTTTTTTATTTTCGTTTCTTGCTGATAGTCTAGCTAGGCGTTATAGAAATGAAGCGTCGAACACGTATGTATGAGAGAAACAAAACACGAGTTCATTTTAGAGCTTCGAAATTGTAGAGCCCTGGCTGGGAGACGTTGAGCGGGTTCGCCGACTTGGGTACCACATCGATATTCAGCCGCTCCATCTCCTCCAACGATCGCTTCGAGTAGTGGGCCGACGCCAGATCCGGCCAGAACACCGCGTCTTCGCCCTTATGGTATTTCTTGATGAAAGACACAACTTCCGGCAGGCAATTCGTATTATAAATTTCCCCGTTCACGGCCAGTCCGGAGCGAAAGAAGAGCGGCTTTGACATCCCCTTCTCGCTGATTGTCAGCCACAGCAGCACCTTTTTGCGAAACTTGGTGTGTGTAATGAACTTCACCATCGTGGGGGAAGTAAAATACGAAGTGCCCTGCCAGGCGTTCCCATCCAGGGTGAGATAGGTCTCGTCGTCCATCACAACCACCACGTCGCGATTCGCCGGGAAAAACGAGTTGACCATCTTATTCAGCCACTGCCGCTGCGTCATTGTCTGCAGCTCCGAAACCAGTGGACGTGACTTCCGCTTCCTGACATGTTTGTTCATGTTCGCCAGGTACTTTTTCACTGTTTGGCCGGTTGCACCGACCTCCCGGCCAAGCACACGCAGCGATGTAGCCACTTTTCCCTCGGTCTTCCTCTTCAACATCCTTTGGAGCTTCGTGTCGCTCAGGGTCGTCGGTCGTCCGGAACCGGGCTTTCTTTCGATGCTTTGATTGTTGTCTAATAGTGCCAAGATGTTGTAGATGCCGGAACGGGCGTATCCGGCGTCCACAAAGTGCCGCACGATGTCCGTTTTCGACGCGGTAAGAGTTCGACTGATAGAGCTGTCAAATTTTGTCTGCTGACTCATGGGTTACTATGATTGATGCTGCATGGGTAGTTTCATCAGTGCGGGTGAAGGTAAACCTATGAAAAATCGACCATTTTTGTCAATTTTTTTAAATGCAAACGTTACATGACGAAAAATAAGCGCAAAATAAATTACTCGATGAATCAGGGGGTAAGTCACTCTACCACCTTGTGTTAAACACATCATGCCCTCTGACAACCCCTCCTTCCCCCCTGTGTGACATACGCCATTGGCTCGACGAAATGATATTCCAACATCCCACTTGACGATATAGGGGAGATGACTCTAATATTGCCTATGGATCTACGATTGGGCCCATCGCTAAAAATCTGCTATTTTTAAATTTTATCTAGATGAACGCGTCATTGGGACGGTACTAATGGATATTTTGGTCGCTTTTGAAAATTTAGTCGATTGCTGAATTTATGGGCCCAAATTAGGGGCACTTAGGGGGCACTATTACCAAATATTCGGTGCTATGCGCAGTAAAGTCAATGAGTTTTACTTGGCGGCAACCTCATCGGATTATAGATTATCGTTCTGACTGAAACTTCAATTCGTCCGAATGTATCCAACTCCGAATTAGCTGCTGGATACTCTGTTTACAGATGTGATCATAGTAATGCAACCAGCCAGTTCATACGTGGTGGTGGTTGTCGTGAACTCAGATCGAGGTTGCCAGCCTCGATCTTTTGTCACTGGAACGACGCCAGCCAAACCATCCCACGTTGATCAGCTACGTCCATGCGCTTTAAAATTAGACACAAGAATGCGAGACGAGCAACTAGCCAACCTGAATCAGCTCGATGAACCAGTCATCCATCCTTTTGCACTCTTCTATCCCAGAGCATCATAACAATCATTTGTTCTATCTCCCTCGTCTGATGTCTGATGTCGTCTCGAAGCCGATCTTCGTTTTCCATGACACGCATCACATTTATGTATTCGGAGCTTTCCGAAGCTCATACTCAACTGCTCTCGGCGCATATGAATCGTCCAGTTATGTCATGTGTGTCGACCCCCAGTGTTTCCAAATGCACTTTGACGACTTCACACGAAATTAAAGTAAATTAATTTTTATTTTATATCAACCATATCACATACACTACAGTGGTGTTCTGATAGCTGTTAAAAATGCTCTCCCTTGTATGCCCGTCGCTCTATCAAACCAACGTTCATCTTGAACAGATACACTGAAAATGTATATTCGTTATTAATTTAAAACTTCAAAGTTACAGCATTAGATGGTTACATTTCTCCAGTTCGAACGAAATCTCGAACCTTCCTCTTGATGGAGCTCATGAGCGCCCGCACAGTGGAAACGGACACGGAATCAGCGCATTCCTTCCATTTTGCCCGAATTTGCTGGATGTCCTTGACTGCTCCACCGCTTCGTCGAAGTCGCTGCTTTGAAATTGCCCAGAATTTTTCGGTTGGTCTAAATTCCGGGCAATGAATCCTCTCATTAACTTGGGGACAAAATCGATCTTGTTGGCAGCAAACCACTCCAGAACCACCTTGGAGTAGTGGCAGCTGGCCAAAGGACGACTTTGCCCCTATACTTGCGGATGAACGGCAATACACGCTTTTTCAGGCATTCTTCGATGTAAACTTGGGATGTCATCGTCGAGGATGGGACGAATGGTTCCGTTTTTAGGCCACAACTGCAAATCGCTTGCCAAATCATGGCCTTCTTCGCGAACTTGTCGGCCAACACGAACTTGAATCTTCCCGGTACATTGACCGGGAAGCTGATTAAAATCGAGTTTGACGTTTTTCATCATCGATCGAAGTGCAGCCCTTATGTTTCGTCATGTTTACTGGCTTTGTACGACTTGTATCCTTCCCTGGCAAGGATGTTTCGCACCGTTTGAAAGTTGGCGTTGTACCTTCTGGCCACAACTCGGATCGAAAGACCGGAGTTGGCTTTAACGCACCTCAGCATCTTGCTGCGCAACTGACGAGCCCTGGTTCCAGTTTTTTTCGTAGGTTCGCTGATTCCTTTCCACACTCAGGGTTTCCTTGTAGGTTTTGAGCACTCGACAAACTGTTGTTTTCGGCATCTTCAGCACTTTAGCCAGCATGCAACCGGACCACTACGGATTTTCCAGGTGTTTGTGCACAATATTTTTCTTCTTCTTTCGAGTTCCATTTGACGTTATTTCTGAACGCGATCGACTACTTTGTTCAAACTTGGATCGATTGTTTTCTATAGAAGTGTAAATAAACCACTGTCAAAGATTTTCGATTCCAAACACTAGAGGCGTGCTAGTGGTGCACGAGGGGCGTACCAATTTACTTTTAGACAGCCTTTACATGCAAGCTACACGGCGCATGAGAACGACCCAAATTTGAGTTTAGTTCACTCATAATCGCCAAAAGTGCAGGAACTCAGCGATGAGTAAATTTGTCTCATGGTTTCCTGTAGAAAACCTAAAAAATCTGCCAGAAAATGAGGAAATTCACGAAAATTTTATTCAGTCTCGGAGTAGTACCAATAGACTGAGTGCATCCAATATTTACTATTCTCAAATTCGGGATTTTTTCCCTGGAAAAACTTGGGAAAACATGAGACAAATTTTACTTATCGTTCCTGCACTTTCGGCGATTATGAGTGAACCAAACTCAAATTTGGGTCGTTCTCATTCGCCATGTACCACAATAAATCAAATTACTGGTCGCGGTGGTTTTATGTCAGAGAAAAAAATACATGCAAGCAGCAGAAAAAGCAAACGAAATCGAATTACCGTTCCATGAGTGCTTCTTATTTGCGTTTAGCCATGTATCATTTCTCGTAGCACAGATAGAGCGATGGATATAGCACATATCTGGCTGATCGCAAGGTTCATGATTCGAGTCCGGTCTGAAGCCTTTTTTATTTTTTGTCTGTCCTTCCAATGATGAAGTTATTTTTACCCATCCTCACTAACACACTTCACATTTTTCGGTCCATACAACTAAAACTTGTGACCCGCTGGTTGGGTGTAGTGATAGCGAGTGTGACAGCTCTAACGAAACTAGCTTCATACAATGCACAAATTAGTTTCGTTGCAGAAAATATGTAGAAACGAAATTTTATTTTCAATGCAACTACACTAGCAACTGGTCACTTCGATGAAAATAAACCAAGATTGAAAATACTTAAAAATATTTTAATATTAATTTTAATTAATTTTGAGAAATATACCGTCACTATACATGATCTGAAACGAGAGGGACGACTCTATCTACGATGCAGGAAACATTGTGTTTTGCTGTGGCTACCCGAGCAAAGTTAGAGATCAAATTGAAATCAGAATTTGTTGTTATGATGTAACTTATTTTGAATACTCCATTTGATCTCATTTTGGTTGACTTAACGGTTAACACAGCAAAAATGAGAGCAAAATTTTACACTGTTGAATCAAACGGAAAACTAATTCTGCTTTCAATGAAATCAATTTGATTACTGATTTTGCATTCATAATGTTTTACTTAATACGGGCCTGTCGTAAATGGTTAGCATCCATGCTTCTCATGCTGAAAGATTTGAGCTCAAATGTCACCTCGGGCTAGTCACGAATGACCTAAAATGTGTTAAATGTGTTAATGTAAAAACTAATAAACAATAATCGTTAGTTCAACGACAGATGAGCTTTAATCAAATTTTAAACAAGAAATTAACAGCAGAACTTCAAGTTAAGTTGCTTTGATTTAAAAAGTCTTGACTGCATAATGAAAGCACAATATGATATCAGACTTCTGTCGCGACAATTGAAATCAAAATGAGTTTTCATTATGATAGGAACTGCAAACTTTAATATCGATTTGCTTTCATTTTGTTAACCGACTTTGCTCGGGTAGCTGCGCGTACGCTGAAAGAAGATTTATCACGATTTTGAAGATTTCCTGCAAAAAGATGATGCGCGATGCATGTAGATGCGAGAAATGCAAGAAGATTTTTCGAAGATTGATTCGCTAGTGTGAGATTTTTTGAGCATTTAAAATTGAGATTTAGATGTATAGCCCCCCTCGATCTGAAAGGCCTTCGTTTTCTGAGTACAACGATATCTTTTTCAGTCCCATTTACTTCAACCTCGATTTTTAAATCAAGATTTAAAGCAAAATAACTACTTCACCGTTTGACACAAAACTAGCAGATTGACAGCTCGCTTCCATATAAAGTAACACCGAGAGGCGCTCAGACGGTGATTTTAGCTAATGTAATGAGCTGTAATAATAATGTAATAAGCTTATTTAAAATAGTTCCAGTGCTCAAAAATTGTTGAAATTTTGGATTTCGGTTCTATTTGACTTCTCGTTTGACATGCCTCAATACCCCTAAAGAACCCAATTGATATTAGGACTGTGTTCCATTTGGTGAATTTTCACTTAAATTTGACAGATGGAAAATTTTCAAATAAACCTGCTATTCCAGCAGACTCATTTCTGACAGACAAGGAATCAACTGTGACAGACGCTTTCTCGAAAATCGGCCGATCAATAACTGAGGGATTTTCGAACATCTTAATTTATTTTCGAAGCGTCAAATTTAAGTGAAAAATTTCCAAATGGAACACAGCCTAGATCTAAATTTTAGAGTGGAATGCCCCTAGGATGAAAGTGTCTATTTCGAATCTAAATAATTGCTAACTGAGAAATATAAGTGACGATTGACTCACGGAAGGCAACCCTAATAAAAATTGTATGGTTAATTTGCTTAACGACGTGTTCTGGGTATCATCCAAACCATTTGCGGAATAGTTCAATGATTTGGGTTATCGTTCGTTTATGGTTATTTTTTATTAGGGAAGCTTGTGAAAATTGGGTTGTTTAGGGGTATTGAGGTAAATACATATTCGTTATTTGCATTATAAATGGAACTGAAATCTAAATTTTCATCAATGTTGGTACACTGGAACTATTTTAAATAAGTACGATTACATTAGCAAAAATCATTATTTTAGCGCCCCTTGGTGGGACTCTGTATGAGAGCGAGCTGTCAACGAATAGATTTAGTGTCAACGATCAAAAGTTTAAATATTGATTTTAAAATCGAGATGAATGTCTACAGGATCGATGAAAATATGGTTGTACTCAAAAAGTGAAGCTCTATCAGATGATGTATAAAAATCGGTATATTTTTCGAAGTTAAACAACCCAATTGTTATGAAGCGCTATATGTCAAAGTACACTGCATTTTATTTTGCACCGGTATAAACTCGTACACGGAACCGAAAAATTACCCAAAATTTAGTTCTTTTCACTCATCTCCCATGTTCCGTTCAATAAGCTAATTTTCAGTAAACCGATTATAGTAGTTTACATTTGACTACGGCAAAAATAATTACTCGTGAGTATTTTCTACCCAAACTTAATATCAATTGACTCAAATTTGAGAATATCTCATATACTCACTAGTAGCTTATTGAACGATAGTCATGAGAAACTCGAATCTCTCGTTCCATTTTTGACAACAACAAAGAGTGAGGGTGGAATGCAAAACTCAAAATTACCAAAAATTAAGTAAAAAGAACTTAAATTTGGGGTAATTTTTTTCTCTGTGTAGCGTTCGGTTTTGCAATTATAGGGCTGTGTATTAATTGCCGAGTTAAATTTAACTCGTGGTTAAAAGTGACATTTCGAAAGATATTTTCAATGTTCGAAAATCCCGGTGTTATCGATCGATCGGTTTTCAAACAGAACTCAGCCACGGTTGTCAAAATTTAAATTCTAGACTGTCAGAAATAACCACGCTCGGATAACTTTCCATCTGTCACTTTTAACCACGAGTTAAATTTAACTCGCCAATTGGGACACAGCCTGATTGCTCCACAAAAGACAATTTCACAGCAACCTGCTCAAGTAGCTCGCATACATCTAAATCTTATTTTGCCATCGATTTGAATTAAAGCTAATCATTTGATTTTGTTACTCTTTTCCATTTTAGGTAAGTAACACCAACACAAATCGTGGATCTGAGAAAGTCATACAGTTCAACATTCAGGTATTCAACCAGTTCACAATAAGAAATTTATGTTTAGTCAACTTGCCAGTCACTTGTCTGACACTGATATTCCATCGATGCGATTAGATGGTGAGAATCACGACGTTGATGCTGACAATTGCTAGACAATTGGCTGACTCCTTTGTTAGAACCCTCCCAGTGATGGATGTGATGACCGGAGTCACCAAAATTTACAGCTACAACGGTCGATAAGTTGTCATGTTGTAGTATAGCATAGTATAGTATAGTACCCAAGTAACATTTTTGTTTTTATGAGGGTTCTGTAGACCATGATTTAGACTTGTAGAAAGATTTAAAGCCTCGATAAAACTTGCAATATTTCTTTGGTATAGTATACAATCAATTCTCTTGTCTCTTAATTTTGACAGCATCTTTAAAACACAAAATGGTTTTAGGGTATTAAACAATAATGAAAGTTTGGAAGTACCTAAAGGACCACGCACTTATCACGTAAGATTAAAAAAAATAAATGTTCCAGGCTTCATGGCGGTCGACAGACGCTCCCAAAACACTTTTAAAACGTTTGTCACGGTCGATTTGGCCACATCCAGCAATTTTGCCAACTTGGCGTGTAGGATCGTCGGATTCTCTTGCTGCGCGAGCAAAATTTTGACACGCTGTTCCTCTGGCTTGGACGTCATTTTGAAAACTGGAGAGCGAACGGTGAAAACTCATCATAGCAACCATTGTATATACATTCAACTTCCAAATGTAGCATTTCAGGTTTTTTTAATGGATTTTTAATAGAAATACACCAATTTGAAGTTGACCAATTTTTGCGCTTTCCAGACTTTATTTAATAAAAAATGAGTGTTCCGGATTAACGGTACTCAAACTTTTTAAAAAGTTCTTCAAACCTTTCTTAATTTCTCTGAAGTTCTCGAAATTTATCTTGCACTTAAGGTTCTCTAAACTTCTCTAAAGTTCTCCAAACTTCTCTAACATTCTACAAACTTCTATAAAATTCTCTAAAGTTCTTCAAATCTTTATCAATCTCTCTGAAGTATTCAAAATTTCTCCAAACTTTTTGCACTTAAGGTTTACTAAACTTCTCTAAGGTTCTCCAAACTTCTCTAAACTTCTTCAAATTTTCATGGAGTTCTCTGAAGTTCTGCAAATTTGTTGAAAGTGTTCTAGACTTCTTTAAGGTTCAATTTACTTTGATGCTTTTTCGAAAAATTCAAGAGCAGTTTTTTTCGACGCATTAGTTCAGATTGCAAAATGCTCGCACTATTCGATTCCTTTTGCTATTCTACACAAAATGACGCGAGCTTTTAGCAATCTGAAATAATGCGTCGAAAAAAACTGCTTTTGATTTTTTCGAAAATGCATCAAAGTAAATTGAACCTTAAAGATCTCAGAAGGTCTCTAAAGTTCTTCAAACCTCTGTGAACTTCTCTGGACTTTTTCGAAATTTTTTGACCTTTTTCGAACTTTTCTGAAATTTTCTGAACATCTCCAAATTTATCTGAACTTCTCCAAACATCTCTAAAGTTCTCCAAATGTATCTGAACTTCTCCGAATTTCTCTGATCATCTCCGAGCTTCTCTTAAGTTCTTCGGAAATCTTCAAATTTGTCCGAACTTCTCCGAACTTCTTTAATGTTAATTATCAATAATTATCACTGTCTAGCATGCTCAAAATAGCACGTACATTTTATCATGGTCTTTAAGCAGCATTCAGAATCGTCACACATATTTATTATGTTGGAAAATAGGCGAAATATTTAATAAAAAAAAGTAGAAGGGTCTGTGCCAAGGGGAACGAACGAAAGCTTGATGTAGGACCGCCAGTGGACGGGAACACATGGGAAGAGCATTTAGTGCTTTTAATTGATCGATCATCTTTTATCTTAACTCTTTCCGTTTTTTAATTGTAGGCGTACCAAATTTGTAATATTTTTTTCTAAGAGAAAGTTGATGAAGAGAATCGATCAAAATCACTTGCACCCCTGCTTCCATGTTTGGATACAAAATTACAACTGTGGAGACCATTTTGTGGGGTCGTTGGAGGCATGTGGTTCTGAATATGGATAAACAGGCACAGATAAATTCTATTCCAACTCTTTACTGTAATAAACTTGTTGGCCCTGAAAAGGGCCGTTTTGTTGCCAAAGTTAGTGATGATTTAACCTTGCATGAAAACAGTGATAAAATTATCACTTTTTATTTGTACATTGGACAATTCTTGACATTACCACTTTTTCAATAGTTTCTTGTTGAAAATCATCAATCAAAAGTAGTGGTATTGATGCGTGGAAATATGTCTGATAAATTGGTGATAAAGTTATTGAAATTGGTACAGGGACAGCTGAGTTATTAATGATCAAAATCTTTCATAATTTTGTTACATGTTCCATTTACGGTATTCAAAAAGTGTACCCCATAGAAATCACAGACGTAGTCCTACGTCAAAAAATTAAATGTTCGGATTAACGAACCCGTTCGGTAGTTGGTGCATTACGATACTCCATCTTCTTTTATTTAACGTCGGTCTCTGTTCCGCAATCTAGTGCCAATCACCGACGGACATCGATTGCCATCCATTGACGGCAATCGAATGTACAGGAAGGCAGCTTCCACACCTGCGTAGGATATCGCACCCATTCAAACACACATGGGTCGGGTTCAACTGCTTTACTTCTATTCCGAAGGAAGGCGTGACCAGAGATTTTTATGCCTAAGAAAAATCCCACCGACCTCGGCTGGGATTGAACCCAGACCCATTGGGGTGAGAAAGCGGTCACCGGCATTAGCTCAAAGCTGAAACCATGCTATCCGGTTAAATGATGCATCAACTATTCTGTAATACCTGGGACATTGCGACTTTTCCGGCCGACTGGATGCAGTGCATCTTAGTGAAGGTCCCAAGGAAGGGGGATCTGACTGTGTGTGACAATTGGCGAGGCATCATGTTACTGTGTATTGTTCTCAAAGTTCTGTGCAAAGTTATCCTGAATCGGATATAGGAGAAGATCGACATGGCTCTCCGGTGGCAGCAGGCAGGATTTCATGCCAGAAGATCTTGTGTGAACCATATTGTCACGATCCGCATCATCCTGGAGCAGGTCAATGAATTCCAAGAGTCCCATTATTTGGTATTCATTAACTACGAAAAAGTTTTCGGCCGACTCAATCACGAGAATCCGTGGGGCGCCCTGAGACGCAAGGCAGTCCCGGATAAAATCGTCAACCTCATCGAAGCGCAGTATCAGGCAAACCGGGGGCTGCTTTGGCAGCCTATCACCACGAAGCATCTCAACGACTTCGATTACCACCAAATCGTTGGATGTCAACACGGGCAACTCTTCCAACTTTACGGTAGCGCGGGTAGCAGTGGAGAAGGTCGAAAGTTTCCAATATCTTGGCAGCCAAATAGCGTTGGACGGCGGGACCAAGAACGACATAGGTGCATGAATCAAGAAGGCTAGGGCTGCCTTTGCGAGTTTACGAAACGCATGGAGATCAAACCAGATAAGTCAATGCACCAAAATCCGAATCTTCAACTCGAACGTGAAATCTGTGTTGTTATACACCAGCGATACGTAGTGTATATCAGCGGAGAACTCATTCATAAGCTTCAGGTCTTCATCAAACGATGCCTGTGGTATATAATTCGTAACTTGTGGCCTCACAACTGGATCTCGAATGCCGAGCTCCATCGTCGATGTCATCAGAAGCCGATGGCAACAGAAATTCGAGAGCGAAAGTCGAGGTGGGTCGACTTCCGAAAGTGGAAGTCTTTCACGTTGACCCTTTGTACCTCCGGGTGTGTATTTTGAGTTGGGGAGTTTTTGATATTTTGTTGGGATTATCCTCTGAAGTCTCTTTGAGCTCTTCACAGAGATTTTTTTTTAATTCTCGTATACATTTCCTCGCCACCGCCTTAAAGTTCTCTTCAGAATTTCCATGTAATTTTGCTTATAACTACAATTAAATTGCCCAAGTATTAATCTAAAGCTTTCCTTCCAAAGCCTTCCAATTTATTTTCAGAATTATTTTCTAGTCTCCTCAGAATTTCTTTAGAATACTTTCCAGAATTCCCTAGGAGTTTTCTTCGGAGTAACCTTTGTCTTAATGAGGCTTTGGATATCTTTTTGAGATTTCCAACTTCAAAATATTAACTTGATTTTCGCCATCCCTTACTGTGTCCCGCACTTTGCGTAGAAGCTTGCAATACGGCCCGCCATATGCCTTCAGCTGAGCACCACCGAACTAGGAAGTCAAAATAAACACACTCCTTTGCGACACAATATGTAAAGTTTGATACAAAATTAATGACATTAAAATGATAAATAAGCATTTCTCACACAACAAAGTACTATAATTGACATATCTCACGCTGTAGTTCAACTGCTCAAATCTATTAAAATTACTATAATTAAAGCAAATGCTAAAACAAACACATTCATTGCCCATAAAATCACGGTTTGATTAATAAACAAAAGCATGTCCAACCACTCACTGAATTCGAACGAGAAGCATTTCAAACACCGATCACCATAAAACCTTGCCGCAAACCCAATCTTGTTCCATTCGACATTTAACATTAGAAAATTCCATTGGCCCGAGTTGCGCAACCTTCGCATTCTTTCTCATCACTCGGTTCAATCGCACAAGCGAAACTAAAACTGTCCGGCGCTGATGATGACCGACAAAAGCATGGCTGTAGTCGAAATGACCGACACCGTACATAACGTTCACATGGCGGTAGGTACCTGTCGGCACCGACAAACACGATGGAAAAGCAAATCCAAACAAAAACAAATCGGCAAAAATCGAAGATGATTCACCAACCGCAGACTCTGCGGAGCCCCGATAATTGATGGCGATGATGGGAAAATTGAAAGCCGACGAAACTGCGATTGAATGAGCGGCGGATCAACGGCCGATCGCCCGCCGGTTCAACCACAAATCGAGACCATTGATTGTAGTCGTAGGTCAGGAATTTGCCTGTCTGTTTCGGTCGAATTCGATTTGGTTAGTTAGTGATGATACGAATCACTTCGATTTGGTATGCGATCACGAGAGAGAAAAACGGGGTCGATTGTGCAGAGTGATGTGATAATGAACGCGACAGTCGGTTCCAGTGGAGTTAACTGTTATAAGGGGTTCGTCGCGAGCACGCGCATCGCAATCGCCGCAAATTGATCAATGAAACCGTGGGAAAACAAGTGTCTTTTGCTCAGAAGCCGGCTCGTGTTGTGGCATTTTATTTGTTAAGTAAGATGGTTACGGTTGGTGGATTTACTGGATTTGTGTGTGAAAGTCGAGACATTTTCCAACGCCAAATATTCCTGGACCGGACCGGGAGTCGAACCCAACCACCTCCAGCATTACCTTACTTTGCTCCTGTGCCTTTACCGACAGAGGTCACCAGTTCAATATAATAAAATAATGTAAAGCCGTATTTGACAAAGTTGGTTTGGAATCTAGTCTGTGACTTCTGTGCGAAGAACATTCTGACCTTAGCCTAAATGGTAAATGTAGACCAAGAAATCTAGTTTAAGTAGAAGACCTCATCCTGCTAAACAACTTTACCAATGACAGCAACTATTGAGAATCTCAACATGTGGCAAAGAATATAAAAGGCTACTTGCGGAACGGTCGCAAGGTACAGACAGATCATAATTTTAAACGTCTTTCTTCAAGACATCAAACCATTAAAATACTTTTCCAGCTCAAATTTTGCATTCTGGACCACTATGTGTAGTCCTGGAAAGTTTCGAATAGACCATTTATCACCGACAAACATGCAATTTGCAATTACAGCTCTTATTGATAATGATTACTGGTTCCCATTTAGTGCTGCGGGATCATTCCTCGCTTCATTTGGTCTAGCCAACTCAACAACCTATCATTTTCCCATTGATCATAGAACAAACAAAAAATCGATCACTTTCAGCGTCACTGCTTTTAATCGATGGGATCAATTTTACGGCAAATCATACTTTGTGCCCATTATAGAGTCTAGCAACGCTCTGACAAATCGTGTCTCACCGCGCCCCCACCCACATCCGCGCACTCAGCTGACAAATGGTGAACCAATTGTACACCTCGTCCAGTCCAGCAAATCACCGATTTCCACTTCTGCTTCTTAACAATTCGTTCTCATCATCCACGACGATGACGATCAAAACAACACAGATTTGTAAATTAGGGTGGGTCAACTTAGCAACCCCCTGCTTTCCACTATTCTTACGATGTGTATTGAAGTCCCCAACAACGGTGTCAAGTTTGAACGAATTTGATTATGATCTACACTTGCGGGAGAACATAAGAGATGAACTAGCCTACGGCTAAAAATCTCTGTAATAAAGATTAAAAAAAAAAACTTGCGGGAGAATTTTAAATTTTGTATGGGAAAATGTATGGGAAACGGAACGGAACTATTCATATGCTTGTGAAAAATAGCTCAATTTCGACCTAACCTCGGACTTCGATTGGGCATACTAACAACTTTGTCGAAGACCGCAAATTAGATGTGGACGATACGCTCATGAACTGAGCTAAAGAACTAGTTCACCATGATGAACTAGTGAACGAACGCTCACCCGCTCAGCTAGGTGTACCATAGAGGTAACTCTAAGACCACTGGGTCCCGAAGAAAATCATTATTACTTTTGGCTCACTCAGTACCAGAACAACGGTCCCAAGCAGTCCCAAACTATTTCACTCACCCCTGCATGTTCTGCATGAATCCACACACCCCTGATGTTATCTGTCAAACTTTCATAGCGAATCAAAACAAACATAGTGTAGTAATAGAATTTCAACTAGAATAGGGTACGTTAATCGTTTGCTTGGGACCAATAGGCTACTAAAGTGGTGAGCCAATTTAAAATCGTTAGTTTCGTATTGATTGTTGGGTGTACTGAGCGAAAGCCTGAACGGGAGCTGAACGATAGCGTCTGTCTGCTATGTGACAGTTGAGCTAGAGCTAGTTCAGTGACGGGAGCAGTGTTGTCACATCTTCAGATTTTTCTGGAATGGTACAGATTTTTAGACAATTTTCAAAACAGAAATCTTTAAAACAGATTACAGATTTTTTTTAAAACAAATATTGTGTCTTTCACGAATATTTAGACTATAGAGACGAAATTGAGGGAGCTCGTAGATGGTTCAAATGTCAAAAGCTACCACCTTTCCCTATTTACGTCATGTGTCTTGATCATTAAAATTTTGTAAATAAAAGAAACGTCAGTTAACATCGATGTTCAACTAAAAACGTAACTATTTCATAAATACTATTGCGTAAAATGGCATCTATTATTTCCGTTGTGAAAGATCAGAGAGCGTCAGTGAATACCATATATCATGTTTTATATGGATATTATGTCCTTGGATTGTCCAAATCGAGGCTAGCAACAATTTATCACAAACACAAGTCCACAATCACAAATTGGATCATGCGATACGAGGAGGACGGATTCTATTCTCGCCGAAGTTACGAAAGGGATGCTGTGAAATTCTCTCCCGAAAAACGACAATGGTTGATAAACCTGTATCTACAAAATCCTACGCTATATCTACATGAATCTAGAAAGCGGTTCCAGCAGGAGTTCAAGACGACAATATCTATTTCATCCATTTGGCGCATCATACATAACACTGGTTTGACCCTGGGACGGGACTTGATATCCGAGCCAGTTGCTGATTGGTCGATTTGACAGTAGCAATCGTCTGATAAAAAGAACATAGGGATCATATCAATCTGCCTGGCAGTGATGCCGGAATCATTGTTGACGTCAATGGCGTTGTTAATTGTTTATATTTGCGAAAGGAAAGTTGGAAAATAGGGTCCAGGGCGTGCTTTAAGAGATGGATATTCTTGTTTGTTTATGGTTGTTTTTATTGTGTTAAACAAAAATGATGTACAAGGTGTTAAGCTGCGGTAGAAAGTCCGAATCAAATTAAAATTAAAATAGAAAAATCATTTTTCAATCCTGGCATCATTGGTCAACTCCGTCAAACACCATGCACTAATTTTCGACGGGCATTCATTAAAAACATTAAGAAGAGTGAGAAGCTGGATTGTCAAGTCCCGTCCCGGGCTTGACCTGGAAATGTTTGGAACGTCGTGCAATTCAAATCAAGGAAAGTGATGTAATCCGTTTTTTCAACGAAATTTCGTGCATTCAGTGGGACTACCACAACCTCGTCTTTTTAGACGAGGTTAGTTTCGATAACAGATCCATGTTACGCTCCAGGGGCTACGGAGTTCGAGGCCACCGCTTAGTGTTTCGAGGAGAATTTGTGCGGAAGCCTAGGGAATCCTTGCTTTGTTTCATTGGGCAAAACGGAATGCTTGAAGCCTTCTCTACCAACGGAACATTCAACCGACTAAACTTTTTTGAATGCTGCCGACGATTTGCTCTGGAAACGGGCCATGTTCAGTGCTATGCGGGTAGACATTCCATATGGATATTGGATGGAGCAAAAATTCACTGCAGTGCGAAAATCATAGAATATCTTCGATCAATTGGAATATTCCCTATCTTTCTACCTGCGTATTGCCCCTTCTATAACCCTATTGAAGTCGTTTTCGGATTATGCAAGCGACAAACTCAAGCTATCTATCAGGAATGTGTAAAGAAAGGAATTAAACCAGTAGTAGCTGAAGTGATGGCTACCTTTAGAAATTATAACATGTCTAACTTATTCAGGAAGTGTGGTTACCTGAGAGGAGGAAAATTTGATCCTTCGGTTGCAGATGTGTCTGATTTCAAGAATATTGAAACAGACGAATGAAACATAATCAATGCAGAAAAGTTCTAATTTCATTGATCTTTCGTATTTGAAAACCAATAAAATAGCAAATATAGTAAAACAATGTATTTGTCTTTATTCATTAAAACAAGTTATCTCAACTCTCAATTCCTCCATGTCAACTACCTGTCCAGCAATATGTCGACTGAACTCTCCTTCGGAAACTTCCATTGAAGTTTCCATCGCACTTATGAATGAATCACTCATGCGTCCACGCTGCTCCAATGCTTCGATGCGATGCTTCACGAATGAAAGTTGTAGCTGCATATTCTTGGCTACCACCTCAAGTGAGGAAAACGCTTCCTTCAGCGCTGTGATCTCTTCACAAAACGACGCATTTACATTGTGAGCTACAGCCAACCCACGCTTCACACTTTTAATTTTCGAACCGTCCTGTGTTCTGAAAAGATGTTGCAGATGTTCTCACGCGTATGAGCTGGCGAAGCAAGTATGGCTGATGCCCACATTGTCCATGCCATTTCGTGTCCATCCCAAAGATGACCATGTCGTTGACGCAAATCCTTAGATAAATCGACGACCACTTGGGTTGAGGCTGCTCCTGCCTTATCGCGCTCAGATGGGTCAATCAAATGTTGCTTCACTGAATTGAAAATCTTACGGGAACTTACGGACAGTGAATAAACATGCAACAGCAGCTGAATTTCTTTTCCTTTCCAGTTCTGAAGCAACGTGGTGGTCAGTTTGTCCAGCGAAGTGTACTTACGATTTTGCTTCTCGTAAAAAAATGGCAAACCTCACCAAATCTTCTTCTTCCGGAGAATCCTTATCCATCCATGCTGGCACCGTGCTTCCATCGTCTTGCTGATTAAAAATTACTTCTCGAAGTAGATGTGGTCTGCATAGCTCCCATAATTTCGTCTTAAAGTCATTGAGCGACTTTCCATCTACATTCCAGTGCGCAATATGAGCTCCGGAGGACTGACCTTTAAATTCACGCAGAAACACCAGCAGTCGACAGTTGAACAACGCTGGAGATTTGTTTCCTTTCGGCTGAGTTACGTGCTCAGGTGCATCAGGCTGCTCATGGCTTGGATCACTGTTGGGGTCGCTCCAGTCATAGTCGAGAACCTGAACGTCTTCGAATAACGGGTCATCGAGTTGATCCGCCATCGGGTCTTCGTTCTCATTGCCATCCTCCTTGTCTACATCCTCACCATCATCGTTACGGGATGCCCTTCTGGAAGCCATTCGTTCCTTTTGCAGAAGGTTCCTACAAAGATGATATTATTACATCGGTTGAATTTTAGTTTGCAAATCACCAATCTTACCAATTTTGTTGTAAAACAGTTAAAACAGTTTAAAATAAATCACTTAAAAGCTAACTTTTCGAGCGGCTTCAAAATTTCACGAAAAACAAACAACAACAAACTTTTTTTCATTTTTTTTTTCACTCGATTTCCATTCTGTCAACAATGTTCAAGATGTACGTAGAAAGGTGAAAGAAGTGAGAGCGAAATCGATAGCGAAATATCGTAACGACGAAATTGATATCGGTCGAGTCTAAATGAAGAAAAATTTCGCAATATGCATGTGAAAAATAGGTCAATACAGATGCATACAGGTTTTGGGAATGTCGATAGCGTCTATTTGATGTGACAGCTAGTTGTACTGAGCGAAAACTTGAACATTAGCTGACCGGTAGCGTCTGTTTGCTATGTGACAGCTGATCTAGAGCTAGCTCACTGATTCACAGCGCCAACGGAAGCTGGACGAGAGTGTTGCTCAGAACGAAAAATTGTTCGACAGGGTCATTGAGTTTTTTTGCTTTTGCTTGGATCTTCCCCTTCCAGTAATGCATGGAAAGAGCAAATCAGTTATGAAAGTTCGCTTGCATGCATGCTATCGATCAGTAGGCACTTCTGAATTACGCGTTGATTGTTCAATTACAGACGGCCTGAGTTATAGATTTAAAAATGTCGATTTGGCGTATCCAAAATAACTGTCAATGCGTGTATCTAAACGGGCAGATCGACTGTCACGCTAATTTGTATAGGGAAGTATTGTATTTTTCCTGGTGTAGAATAACATTTTCAAATTTAGGAAATCTTACTTATTGTAGCAGAAGAAATTCTCTTTTCTCGTTTTCCATCTAGTGCAACTTTTTAATACTGCACGCATCGAGACGAAACTTTCACCACTAAAACACGTGTACTTTCAAAACAAATCGCTGTTAAAACATTCCAAATCCGACCACTAGAGGCACTGTTATAAGGCTTTATAAGACAAACGTGACGGGTTTAATTTTATTTAAATTTCGCGTGACGTACTTAATGAATGTTCCCTAACTCAATAGTTCCAACTGGATCGGTTTCTTTGTGGTGAAATAATAGGTTTCTCGATTGTACATAATCTTCTCTTCAGAGAATCAATACATGTAGGATCATAATGTCTAGTTTTGAATGTTCCAAGTAAGCGTCTGTGAGAAACATATCAGGTGAATTGAATGTTGTGATAGTCAATTTTAAGAACCGTTCCAAATTTGGTTCTGATCGGAGTTTTTCGCTTCGAAATTTGACTACTAGAATGGTTTCCTGCTGGAACTGGATCAACAAATCACGCTGGATACGGTCAGTGGCATGCAGTTAATGCTGTTAATAAAATAAATATTAATATTTTATTACATGTATAAAAATCCACACAAAATCAGATCAAAGTTGAATCCACACGTCAGATAAGCAATCAAATTAAATATGTATAGCAACCAAGCAAACAAACTATCACTAGATATTTCATAAGTACTTACTATTACTATTATTTCCACATATGTATAGGTATATCGATAGAAATACAAAGTTTATAGTGGGATGTCCCTAGATTCGTCCTTTTGTCCATTTCGACTCTCCATTCAACCTTTTTTTTCATTTCAACCGTTTGTCAACTCGATATTTTATCCATTCGTCTTTTTTTTCCACTAATTATCCCCGATCGATTAAATTTTCATAAATCTCAATACCCGTCCGTACCCGACACGAAACCGATCCAAAATATCCAGCTAAAAAAACTGCAATTTTCGAAATGCTAATCAAAAATTAAAACTATTTAACAACATATTTATTTTCGAGTCATCGTTTCGTATTCAGTATTTTACAGAATAAAGGAGTGAATATGAGAGTAAACATTAGTTACCGGTAGGCCAAAAACGCTGGTTAAGATGCAAATAATATTACCCGAACCCGACCCGTACCCGACTTGTTCGTTTATTTTGTTACCCGTACCCGACCCGAACCCGACATATATATTTTTTCAGATACCCGTACCCGACCCGAAACCGAAAATTTAATTTTTGAATACCCGTACCCGAACCGAACCGGTCGGGTACGGGTACGGGTCGGGTTTCGGATAAAAATACCCGTACCCGACCATCTCTACTGCGGAGTCACTCGAAATGATTGTCACAAAAATTCAACTAGTACCTTAAAAAAAAAATTAAGATTCGTTCGAACGATAAAGTATTAGGATCAACACTCAAAATGTTATAGGAGAAAAGTTGGCTTCGGCAACACCTTAACCTATTATCGTCAGGGGGGGGGGGGGGGGGGTAAACAACGTCCTCGAGAGCTTAATTTTGGCACGTGGATACATTGTGTTTCAGAGCAACTATTGGCCAAATTTGCGTGCTCTAGGACTTTGTTTACCCCCTTGACGATAATAGGTTAAGGTATTGCCGAAGCCAACATTTCCCCTAGTAGGGAGGGGCCCTACTTAAATTAAATTGTTAAGTGAATCTTTAAAGGCTGGCCACTTTTATTCATACCAATGAAAAAGTACGATTAATTCTTTGAAATAATCACTAATGATTGTAAACATCCTCAAAAAAGAAAACTTAAACATCAATATAAACGGCTATGAGGGAAAACAGCAAAAGCTTATTTGACCGTTTGACTTGATAAAGAATGTACTCGTAAAAATGCAACAGACAAAAATGACCAACCTCCTCTCGTAGGCTAAATGCCCGCACCTTGGACTTAACGCTGTTAACCTATGCAACACTTGCGTCATTTTTCTCACACATTTGCATCCACTCTTTCTTCGAATCTTTGTCCTTTTTGAAGACCTTCCCTGTTTTCCGGAGCTTGCCCTTCATAATCGCCCAGAATGTTTCTATTGGGTAAAGATCTGGCGAGTTTGGCAGATTTGCCTCCTTCGCCACAAAAACAACATCGTTGGCTTCGTACCAGTCCACCGCCGGTTTCGCAAAATGGCACGATGCCAGATCCGGCCAAAACAGAGTGTCACCTTCGTGGGACCGGAGGAAGGACAGCACGCGCTTCTGGAGGCATTCTTATTATGCCGGTCGTTATGTACGGCTTGCTGAATTTGCTGCACCCACAGATCGCCTGCCACACTAAGTACTTCTTGGCAAATTTTGTCGGCCTTCTTCTTCCCGAACATCTCCAGAACATCCAGGCGGGACTTGCCGACGAAAAACTCCAAGCCGGGGATCTGCTTGGCGTCCACTTTCATGTACGTCTCGTGGACCATTACGATGCATTTCGGTAGCTCCAACCACTCGCAGTACAGCTGCCTGGTGCGGGATTTGGCCACCGTTTTCTGTTTATCGGTTCGGTTAGGCGCCTTCCTTACCTTGAAGACATGAAGTCCGGTCCGCTTCATTGTCTGCTGGACGAACCAGACGGAAGAATTGACCTTCTTAGCCACGTACCGAATCGAAAGGTTCGGATTGCGCTTGAAGTGATCCCTCACCTTCCTTCCGTTCACGGGGTCGGTTGTCTTCGCTTTTCTTCCGCTGCCAACTCACCACTGGGTCGTCGGGTTCTCCTTGAACGACACGGGACAAGGGTAAATTGTCCACCTATGGGACTGGACACGACCACTCTCATAATTTTTTTGTCGAAGCGCTTGGAAGCCACCTCGATAACCACTTGACAGATTGTGGCGATATGTTGCACATGTAAACATTACACTCTAAACTAGTTTTATTCAAAATTTCATCAATTTTTACCCATGCAATAAATAGATATACGCACGAGTACAAACTTTATTGATCAGTAATCAAGTAAAAACACGAAAAAAAATCGAATCGGAATGTTCAATTGACTCTGTTACCGTTTGGGTACTTCGCCCTATGGAAAAAGCTCGAGCAGAGCGATAGCAGTGCTATTGGCGTTGACGGCACCGTCGAAAAATTTGCTCTTTCAGCATATATAGACAGTTTCTTATGGGAATTTTCGGTGGAGTGAAAGGATAGTACAAAGTCCGCCATGTTTCACGCACAGTCTGACGATTGCTTATGGATTTTCTCATAGGAGTAAAGAGCTACAGAGTCGCCGTCAACGCCAATAAACAGCGAGCACTCAACCGAACGAGACAGCAAACCAGTAGTATACTGCTGTTCGGTGCGCTCATGGCTGAGAACCATGATAGTTTATAATCTTTAATTTTTGATCTAATGTTTGCTTAGAATTAATGATATTATCAGTCATATTGTTGCAAAAACTAAACAGTGAATGAATAGTAGAGCACTAATGGCTCATTCATATACATAAAACAGATAGGAATTAGGGAACTGAATTACATAAACTCCAGTATGAACGGTCGAATTAAATACAGAAACATACCAACTGTTATACACCTACACTTAGCATACAGAAAACAACACCCACCACCCGGATCATGGAGGAGAAGGGAAATTTGGAATGGGACTAATGGATCAAGAAGGAAAGGGACATTTTGGGAAAAGGGAAATATACTGCTACCGGTCCGAAGAATAGCACTAATTCTTTTCCACGCCAACCTTTGAGAGAACAAGTTCACCAAGTTGAAGAACAAAGTGTAAAAAAATAGTGAACAGTCAAATACGGGTGGAAAAAACAAAGCTGCCTAATCTATTGAAACCGTAGAATCAGGACCCATTGAGTTTTACCTCAAAACCGGGTGTAAAGCCTGAGTCAGGCCACGGTCTGTGAAATCAGCCCGAGAACGCACTAGGCCAGGTAGTGCTCGATCGACCGGCTATACGTGCCAACGAGCCGACGTTCAACCTTGGTAGGAAACCTGGTACCGCGTCCTCGTGCCATCCTGAGAACCTCGTGCCATCCTGTACTGATACCACTGTCCGTGGCAACCGTGCCATTCATCGCCCTCAACCAGCAGTCCCCTGCGTCCAGCGCAAGTGACGCCGACGCCGCCTACGTGCAGCAATATCAGCGATCATCCGATCGCACTCGTAGCCGCCCGTCCGATTCCCAGCAGCAGAGATCCACGTGCCGGCCGGCCCTTACACACACACACACCTCCAGAATTTGTAATTAGGTTTTAATTAATAAAAGTTAAATAGTGAAAGATTAGGTGACCGTGTTTGCATTTGCTGATCAGTGTCCCCTATTTGTCCGGAGCCGACCTTGAGAGCTCCGTCTCTCAAGCTACGTAACCTTCGTAACAATGTACATAAGATGCGCAATCGATATTTCCTTACAAAAACTGGGTCTGACAAAGCTAGACTCCGTGAGCTTGAGTTGGAGTACAAAGTCATTCTTTCTGCAACACATGAAAACTATTTGCTCAGTATTCAGTCAACCGTCAAGCAAAATCCTTCACGCTTCTGGGACTTCATCAAGAAACGGAAAGCTGGAAATGGAATCCCTGGCTCAGTCCACTTCGATGGAACTACTTCTCGGTCAAGCTCAGAAGCAGCCAATCTTTTTGCTACTTTCTTCGAGAGCGTGTTTAGTAAAGCATCACCCGTGCAACGTCAAAACTGTTTTGAACAGATACCGTCCCATAACATTAATCTACCGTGTATACAGTTTTCTCCAGACGAAGTACAGAAAGTTCTCGATGAGCTTGATTCAAAGAAAGGACCCGGAACAGACAGCTTGCCTCCTGTGTTTTTGAAGAACTGCGCCGCTACGCTGGCGACGCCCATCGCTGCTGTTTTCAACCGCTCGCTCCAAGACAGAACGTTCCCAAATGCATGGAAAATGGCGTCCATAGTACCGATCCATAAATCCGGAAGTTACAAGTGTGTCACCAATTATCGAGGTGTATCCATACTTTGTAGTCTCAGTAAGGTATTTGAGAAACTGATCCACACCGTTTTGTACAGAGCTGCTGCACCGATCATCTCCAACAGTCAGCACGGCTTTATGAAGCATCGTCCAACAACATCGAACTTAATGTTTTATGTATCAGCGATATCCCGTAGCTTAGAATCGAAGCAACAAGTGGATTCGGTTTATGTTGATTTTGCGAAAGCGTTTGATACAGTACCGCACAATCTCATCGCTGCCAAAATGAACCACATTGGATTTCCGACATGGATCACTGAATGGCTCTATTCATACCTGTCTAATCGCAATGCTTTCGTGATGGTGAATTCCGCACGCTCCAGGACTTTCAACATACCATCTGGCGTGCCACAAGGCAGTGTTCTCGGTCCTCTTATTTTTATCATTTATGTTAATGACCTGTGTGACATGCTCTCATCATCCAAACTTTCTTTTGCCGATGATCTAAAATTTTTCCATGTGATTGTTTCTCCCACTGACTGTGTCGCGTTGCAAGAAGATATACATCGTGTGATAGTCTGGTGCGGTGACAACGGCATGCGCGTAAACAGCAAAAAGTGCAAAATAATATCCTTCACTCGCTGCAACAACGTTATTCACCATCAATATTACATGGGGCCGGATTCTCTAGAACGTGCAATTTCAATCTGTGATCTAGGTATTACGATCGATTTGAAGCTAAGGTTTAACGAACACATAAACATCGTAACTGCTAAAGCATATACTGTGCTTGGTTTTATCGTCGTCATGCTTCTGGTTTCACCGATGTTTATTGTCTCAAGACGCTATTCTGCTCGCTGGTTCGCAGCATTTTAGAATATGCTTCCCCGGTTTGGTCTCCATTTTACGTTACGCATATCCTTGCGGTTGAAAGGATTCAGAAAAGTTTTATAAGGTTTGCATTGCGTCAGCTCCCCTGGAATGATCCAGTCAATCTTCCAAGTTATCCCGACCGATGCAAGCTGATTGATTTGGAATCCCTCTCTGCCAGGCGTCTCAAATTGCAACGACTGTTTATCTTTGACCTCATAACAGGAAACGTGGACTGTCCTGAACTTCTGGAACTGATTCCATGGAATACTCCTCCTCGACGATTCCGTAATTCCCCGTTACTTGCAATTCCATTTCACAGAACGAACTTTGGATTCAATAATTGTTTTAATTCTTGTTTGTGTTCCTTTAATGATGTTTGTAGCGAGTTTGATTTTATTTTGACCAAACATGTGTTTAGTGCTAGAATAAGGCGTTTAGATTAAATTAGGTTTTAAGTAATGAGTCTGTACGACGTAGTCGAAGATGGTGATCAAATAAACACCCGTTCGAAATCGAATGTATCTTTTTAACCGCAATAGTATAATAATAACTTTTTTCTCTCAGAAGTCGAATCGATTTGCGGTCAATGAAAATTTGTTCTCCATAGTATTCCCAACCTAAGTTCAACTTTTGGTCAAATTTCTTTGAATTTTTGACAAGCAAATTAATAGTTTCGTTCCGTTTCCTATACATTTTCCCATACAAAATTTAAAAATCCCTCGCAAATCCAGATCATAAGCAAATTTGTTCAAATTTGGCACAGTTGTTTGTTACAGATCGAAGTAGCACTGGAGAGAAGGCGATTGTGATCCGCGATACAAATTTGACCCACCCTAATGTGTATATATAGGATTGCGAAGTCGCGCAAGTCGCCTGGAGGCAAACTGTCTGGCAGCCACCGCACCGTTTATGATCCATCATCGCGTGCTCCCTCCCGACCACTATGGTCTTTGCATTTTTTTTTTGCGATGACAGCCGTGAGAAAACTGTGTACCTCGACACGGTGTTTGGATTTTGTTTTTTTTTTTTTTTTGCTGCTGGAAGAGCAAAGCGTTAGGTCTCCAAGCTCAATTTAAGTATCCGCGCCGTGCACGATTATGATACGCAAACGTGAAGCCTCAATCATAAGAAGAGTGTGATGAAAAAATGGTTTTCTTTCGAATTGAATAGCGTGGTGAGAGATGGCCGCGTATGACCTTGATTTCAACAGTCGCCACCCGCCGCGTGTCAAAATGTCGTGGGGTGCGCGCGATTGCACCCTGGGCCACCCCAACAATGGTTGGTTGGAAGTATAGCTTCCGAGGGGTCGTCGGATTTTTATTCGTTATTGGAAGTTTTGAAATGCATATTTCAGGGTGATCTGGCAAATCTCTCAGGATGACAGCGATTGCGGGATATTCAAAAAATCGTGTAAATATTATCAGTTTTAAATTATTTACAAATCTTTAAAAAAAATCATAACCCATATGGTAAAACTGGTTTAACCATAGATTGAAAAATCCAACGATTTTGCATACTTAAATCAGATTCAACCGAACGCCCCTCGTCTGTGCAATATCTCCACTCCACGCAGACGGATCGCGTTCGTACGCAAATCACACTTTTATTATGTTGCATCGCGCCATTCATTCTACTATTAGTCAAGTGGTTACACAACCATAAATCACACTTAATCATCTTTACGAGTAATACGGCCGTAAAGTTCCACCGTGTAGCCTTACGGTGCATTCACACAGTCCGCCAGCGGTAACCTAGCTACAATGTGGTGTTGATCAACCTTTCAAACAGCAACCGAAGGCAAAGGAGCTCTCCGGCTGTCTAAATAGGATTTTAATTTGTGGCGAACCTCTCTCGAAATTAAGCCCGAAATGGGGCTTTATTGGGATCTGGTCACCAGGGGGATAGGATGATGATCGTCATGGTGATTGTAACTCGTACGACACGAGTGTCGTATACTAGGGGTGATGGGGCTAAAATGGACGCCTTAAGGAGATTGATGTTGTTTATGATAGAAATAAGTGTATTTTTAGCGTCTAGAGGATGTTAGTTTATCTGATGTTTTTTTGCTATACCATATACAGATATTAACTTAAAAAATTTAATATCCTACATTTTTAAATCAAAATCCAAAAATGCTTTCGCGTTGCTTTTTTTTGTGATGTGGAGCAGAAGATTATTTAGTAGTAAAGCAAAAGGCCGAAGGAAGACAAGCCTATGCCCTATCAGAGACGTGTTGGGAACCCACGATCTCTGCTATATGCAGTCAATTTATGTGTTTCTGCAAATGCTGGTACACGCTAACCCCGAAGTACCCATTAATGAGTAAAAAAGTACCCATTTCAAAGAAAAGTGGCTTAACTCATGAAATGAGTAAAACCAACTTTACTCATTAATGAGTATTTCACGAGTACTTCATTAAATGGGTATTTTTTAATCATCGTGTTGTTCGGTAATGGGGAAAAAGTACCCATTTTTTAGAAAAAAAACAAGCCTTTAGGACTCATTACCATCAATAATAAATACGTCAAAATTCATCTTAAAATCATTACACAAAGCTCAAATTAAAATAATCAAACAAATCACTTTTTTTATTAGTGCAAATCAAGCAAAAATTAATTGAATATTTGATCTATAGATTATAGATAGCTGCCGATGCAAGTTCCCTGAGGTCTGCTTTTGTCGGTTTGCTGCGGTAATAGAAGGGTTTTTTTATGCGATACTTGTCCATCCTATCCTCCTCCTGCACTTGCTTTACTTCCATCGGCTTAACATCCGGCAAATGGTCATTAACTTGTCCAGCTTTCTGGGGGTGATACTACAGGATGTCTGCCTTCAAAGCTTTTAATAGAAGCTGTATTGAGCCACACCAGCACCATAATGGAACAGGATTCAGATAACCTGAAACTAACGCAGTGCATCCGGAAACAAAATAAGATAATGCTGAATGAATTACAGAAAAATCAAAATAAACGAAAAATATTCTACCTTTCAGTTTTCCGTACTCTTCTGGGTTCAGTTGGTCTTTTAGGGCTTCCATTTTCTCTCTAATCCCGTTTTATATAACTGATTTGCACTTGCGAAATGCCGTCACTTTTGCACTGAATCAATAATGAATCTCTTTTAGTCATGTGTATTCCAGAACAGGTTTTCAAAGAAGGGGAAAAAGTACCCATTTTTCAATATTACGAAAATACTCATTTTTTGACATTTTAGAACCAGTTCTAAAAATGTGTACAAGATACTCACTTAATGGGTACTCTAGAGTTAGCGTGTATAAGAATTTATTTTCTTTCTCTTTTGTCTCTGTTCATTAGTTTTTGTTAGTCTTGTCACCCCGTCTCGATGAGTCTCGTCGTCGCCCACTGGTCACCATAATTGGTCGGACTCCAGGCGAATCTAGAACCGCACAACCGTTCATACTGGCGACAACGCTCTGATAAGACAACGAAACCCCATCCCCAAGCTCCCCCTCGATCCTATCCTTCAACAATGTACCCTACTAGCCTCGGGTAAGCCGCGAGTGTTTGGTGCAACTATTACTAGACAAAGAAATCAGCGAATTTTGTTATAAACAATGAAAAATGAATTATCGGCTCCGTAAATCTAACGCAATTGAGCCTTCAAAATAAACGTACTAGATAAATAAAAAATAGTTAAACAGCTGAAAGTTAAGTGGATCTAGATAGCATGTTTGAAATACGCGAATTACATTTGAAAAAGATCTCAGTTAAATGATCAATTTTCATGCTGTTTGATTTAACTTGACTCTTGATTATTTCATCTTTCATTGTCAAATGAACTTATTTTCACATTGAGCGAAGCTGTTTGCACCAAATTCGCGCAGTTTTTCTGATATTCCTTGATTGTTCACCCGGTTCATTTAAGCGTATGCGTATCAATGACGTTTATACAAGGTTCGGGCCAACAGGCAGCTTGCTGATGTTAGAAGCAAAAAGATTGTAAACATTCCTGATCACTCAAGTGACGACGTCACTCAACTATAACATTCCATACTGCGAACAGTGAGATTTACGTCACTGCCAACAGCTGTTTCGTGTAAAAAGCTAAACATAGCAATTTATCGCAATTTAATGTCGGATGGATTCTTTGGGTATTTTTGGAATCGGGGTGACGTCTAGAGGTCGGAATTGATGACCCATTTGTAAATCCATGATGACGGCTTCCGAATTCAGAAAAAAGTGGATAATACTGACGCCGACCCATCAATATCTGGGGTGGGACGTGCTGTCAAATCAGCCTACTGATCATTCTTGTATGAAATTGGTTCCAAACGTAAACAAACCCTGTAGGTTTCTTATGGCTTGTTTACGTTTTTTTTGAAGGGGGCCTCATAGCCTAGTCAGTAAAGGCACGGTATTACAGAGCCGGAGGCGGCGGGTTCGATTCCCGGTCCGGTCGAGGGAATCTTTCGGGTTGGAAATAGAGTATCATTGTGCTTTCCACACAATATACAAATTCATGCATTGGTATTGATTGGCATCGAAAGCTCTCAATTAACAACTGTGGAAGTGCATTTAGTAGAACACTAAGATGAGAGCACGCAATAAACTAATATGCGCTAAGCAATAAGCTTAAAAAGCGAATAAGAAGAAGAAGAACGTTTTGAACCAATTATGCGAAGTAGGCGATGATTGTTCGTATTTGACAGCCACCTCCTCCCCTTGATCGATATGCACGGTTAGAAAAAAAGTACCCAAAATTAAGTTCTTTTCACTCATCTCCGGCACTATAGTGCAGGAACCCAAAAGTAGGTAAAACTGGTCAAAGTAATTTTCATTTAATTGTGTGCAGTTCGTATGGAATTTTCCACTGGCTTTTTAACCAAAAGTAAGTTAGTTGTACCCAACAGTAGGTAAATATGATTATACTCAACGTTGGGTTCCCACACTTTACTACCCCTGTTGGGTGGTTTTGCTCCTCCGGTTTTGAAAACATTAGAAGGAGAAAAGGAGACAAACTATTACTATTATTTCTAGATAGAGCTGGAATTAGGGCGTAACAGCTTTTGTAAACAATGACTTCTATCGATGATTTATAGAAATTCAAGGCTCTCCCACGCAAACCAACATCCTCATCAGGTAGGGAAAGACTTCCCCTGTCCGACGGTTGTGGTGGTCTGCGTGGGCGTACCTTGAGTTCCTAGAAATCATTGATAGAAGTCATTGTTTACAAAAGCTGTTACGCCCTAATTCCAGCTCTATCTAGATTTATCTTTATTAGGGAGGCTTTCAGCCTTGGGCTGGTTCGCCTCCATGAAGGAGACAAACTAGTCAAAAGTAGGTAAAAGTAATCTTTCCGTTGGGTGCTTTTTTCTTACCGTGTGGAAGATTTTGGAATCGGGGTGACGTCTACACTCAAAAAATATTGAAATCTAAATAGTATAAAAGTTACGCTAAATCTCAACTCTCCGTACCGACGCAAAGGTCGGTATAAAGGGAGAGAATGCAAACTTAGTATAAAAATGGTTTATCCCTGCCATAGTATAAAATCGAAATATACTTTCAATGCATACATATGGTTTATTCCAGGGAATATATTTTCTGCTTCTTTTTTGTTTCATGTTGAATATTATTGTTTTCAAATCAAAATTAATGTTGTCTTAGGAAGGTACCTAAATATTTTTTTTTTAATATTTATTATTATGAAAAACACGTACAGTTTTGAAATTTTCTTTTGGCGAACTCGTACTAACGCAGTCTTACTAAAGAAGAACTAACTGTCTAGCTGATCACATGCGTAGTAGAAATCCTGCTTATCGACCGGGACCGACACGTTCTCAACATATGCGAGCCCAATAAGTCCAACCCGTTGTCCTCATATTTGGTGGTATTATCGACACAGCGCCACCAATATGATAAAGCTTACGGTGTTTCAATGCATTGAGTAAATAGTACTTGAGCAACTTCTGTTAGCAGACTCTGACCTTGACCGAATGATTCGTCAAAAATGCTGTGAGAACCACATTTTGACCAGTGGGATAATCCATCGCTGGGAGGCAACGTCCCGAGCGAACGTTGAACGCGCCCACTGAAGCGATATTCCATTCGCAGTCCTGTCCTTATACAAAAGTGTATCCTGAAGGAACGGTAGGGTAAATTCTTCGTCAACATTCGGATAGGCCTCGATTGATTTGACGACATGACGGTGGGCGATCGGATTGATCACCAGATCGGATTACTCGATTTTGATGAAGATCACGTTCGGAGTGTAATATCTGGGAATGAGAAGCGAAGCAGGATATTTTACACGTTGTTTTCTCGGGAACTAGAGATTACATCCATTGAGCAAATTACGGTCTACTACCGGGAATATAGAATTATCTGGATACTGCAACGATCAATTCCTTTCAAGCGATGATCTTTAATAATAATTTAAAAAATACTGCTACTCAACTATCCTGGCACACAAGTCAAGCTATCCAAACCAGCAGGATTGGAAATAATCAAACAATTATAATTTGAATTGCATTTATATAAAACACCAACCGCACGACACCAACGCGAGATAATAGCAACAAGGAAATGATTACGAACGACTACGAGCGCCATCGCGTTTGATTTTGTAATTGTTTATCATTTTAGTATACACTGATCGAATTCCACTACGATAATCGGACTTAGTTTAATTTTGACGAAAGTTTTAATCGGACCAATGTATACATTTTGATTAACCATAAAATGCAGAAAATTTAATCTTTATTCGTTTTGTAATATTTTTGAGTGTATAGAACGAAAATCTTCCAGTTTATAAAAAGTGGGAAATACTGTCAAATACCCACTAATATAGGTATTTTTTGAATTGAGATGATGTATGGAGAATGAAAATCGATATCCGACATCAATTTGAAATCCAAGATGGTGGCTTCAGATTTCAGAAAAAAAATGGGGAAATACTGACGCCGACCCATCAATATGGGTATTTTTGGACTAGGGGTAACGTCTAAAGATTGAAAATCGATATGCGACGCCATTTTGAAAACCAAGATGATGACTTCCTGGTTAAGACAATGTGGGAAATACTGACAAATACTCATCAATAAGGGGGTGATGCACATATTATGTCACGCTCTCAAGATGTCATCTAGAGAATGGAAATCGATCACCGACGACATTTTGAAATCCAAGATGGCGGCTTCCGGTTTAATAAAAGTGGGAACTACTGTCAAACACCCATCAATATGGGTATTTTTGGAATCGGGATGACGTCTAGAGAATGAAAATCGATATTCAACGCCATTTTGAAATACAAGATGGCGGATTTGGTTCAGAAAACGTGTAAAATACTGTCAAATATCGATCAATGTGCGTTGTTTTGGAATCGGGGTGATATCTAGAGAACGGAAATCGATGTCCGACGCCATCTTGACATTCAAGACGGTGACTTCCGATGTCAGAAGAAGTAACAAATACCCTACAAATGGCGTCGAATATCGATTTTCAGCATTTACGTGTCGTCCCAACAAACATTGAATGTTGAATAAGAGCTTATTCAGGCAAACGTAAGCTTCTTCAGCTAAAAAATAGCTTATTCAGCTGTTGATCAACTCAAATTGTTTGTTGGGGTCCTCGTTCCGAAAATACCCATATCTTAGGGTATTGTTTAATGAAAACCAATGGCCTCCATCTTGGATTCCAAAATGGCAAATTTCAAATGGCATCGAATAACGATTTTCGGCATCCATGCGTCGTCCCCGCTTCAAAAATACTCTATTGTAATAAAGTAATGAAATTGGGTAGCTAGCGGAAAGCTTAAATAAAACAGCAAAAAAAAAGGTTATCTTCCATTATTCCCTATCGTAGGATATTTGACACTTTTTATGACACCCGATGGCCGCCATCTTGCATTTTAAAATGGCGTCGGATATCGATTTTCAGCATCCACACGTCGTCCCCGCTTCGAAAATACTCATGATATTTGACACTTTTTATGAAACCCGATGGCCGCCAATTGGATTCCAAAATGGCGTCGAATATCGATTTTCGGCACCTTCACGTCGCCTCCGTTCCAAAACATCCGTATTGTAGGGTATTTGAGACCTCGGCAACCGATATTGTGCCAATACTATCCGAATACTATGTTTTGGTGCCTGACGAGGCGACGCGTGACGAATCGAATGAGCCCCGAATTGAAGTGAAAGTGGAAAAACGAAGAAAGCAGTTTTCGAGTCATTCATTGCGTCAATTGAAACAAGTCGTTGCTGCAAATGAAATGAACTGATGATCTTGACGAAAGAAACAAGCGATAGCCAAGTCATGTTGAACAGGAGGAATGTACGTCGTGATTCGATATCAAGAAACACAATGTCTTACACGAAAACGATATTGCTAGAAATGAAGCGATTCTGCGGAGGGCCAATTTTCTTTTCTTTGTTTCGAAAATGCAGAACCCTGGTTTCCGCCATCGTCTCAAAGTTCCGTGCCATGATGTCAATGTCATCGGCGAAGCCAAGAAGCTGGATGGACTTCCTGAAGATCGTGCCACTCGTGTCTATCCCAGCTCTTCTGATCACACCTTCTAACGCGATGTTGAACAGCAGACATGAAAGTCCATCACCTTGCCGTAACCCTCTTCGAGATTCAAAGGGACTCGAGGGTGTCCCCGAAACTCGAACAACGCACATCACTCGATAAATCGTCGCCTTGACCAATCGCGTCATTTTATCCGGAAATCCGATCTCGTGCATAATCTGCCATAGCTGATCTCAATCGATTGTGTCGTATGCGGATTTAAAATCGATGAACAAATGATGTGTGGGCACGTTGTATTCCAGGAATTTCTGCAGAACCTACCGAATATCAAAAATTTGGTCCGTGGTAGCGCGGGCACCCATGAATCCCGCCTGGAACTCTCTTGCAAATGGTGACTGGCGGTGGCATAGAGAGTACCTTGTAGGCGGCGCTCAGCAGTGTGATCGCGCGGTAGTTGCAGCAATCCAACTTGTCGCCCTTTTTGTAGATTGGGCGTAAGACACCTTCCATTCACTCCTCCGGTAATATCTCCTCTTCCCAAATCTTGGCAAAAGGTTTTATCTATCAAATAACTGATCTAATTTAAAAAAAAATTAGTCAACTTCGACAGACATTGCTTTTGATCATTTTCAGTCGGATTAGGTTTTATCTGTCAAAGAGCTGCTCATGTTTTCAAAAAGAGAGATTTATATTTTCAACATTTTTAAGTCAATTGCTGCATAACTTTTATCAACCAAAAAGCTGCTCATCGTGTTTTTAGAAGGAGTCATCTCCAATAAAGAGACATTGATTTTGAGCATTTTCAGGATTGCTGTCATTTTGAAGGAGGAGTCAACATTGGAGTAACTAACGGGGGTGTCAAGAAGGAGTTTAGAAAGTATTTTTGTTCCGATTATACAAAACAGGAGGGGCTTCGGATGTTAACATAAATGCATATGTACCAGACATGTTTTGCAGTGTCCGGTACTCTATTTTGTAGTCTGTGAAAGGGATTTATGCGATTTTTGACTGCACTGTCCTCTGTTAACAACTAACGGAAATCAGTTTATCCGAATTTCCGACAGATGTCACCACAAATAACAGTAGTGACATCTGATGGCCATTAAGTGCAGAAACCATTTCCATCAACCATTTCTCATGGATGGCAGAAAATTTCATAACATAAAAACACTTTGAATGCAACAACTCAACCCGAGCAGGAAAAAATAACTTATTAATACCAAATTCAGGTATGAAAATTGCATAACTGGCAACTTAAATATGGTATTAGTGAGGCTGACATAAGTGGTAAAATACCAAAAATAATACCTCAAAAATGTTCTTCGAATAACGAACTAATAAATAATTTAGTTTTAAAATAACAAACGGATAACAGACACTTTTTTAAATGCCAAAATACCATAGTTAGTTATTCTAAAGGTCTTCTAATACCAATTCAATAACTCTTTTAAGTGTTTTTGCCTATAAACTGAAATATCACATTTTGTTATTTTGGTATTCATTTCATATTTTGCAAAATATTTCGATAACTGAATAATATCAAAACAAGGTTTTATACCACAAGCATACCAAAATCTGGTATCATACCACATTAAGATATTCATTTGTTATCGATTATATAGCTATAAGTTCCTGCTCGGGAAGGCGAGAGTAACCGTCAACAATGCTGATGATGGTACAGCACGCAACAACCACCCTACTGCTTTCTCTCTGAGATGACTAAGTTGGTCATGACGAGAGGAGCAACACAATACTTAGGTAAAGAATAATTGCATTAAAACAATCCGTCAACTGGAAATGCTTCCGACAACGTGGAGTTTTGAGTATTGATGAAACGTCGCTAGAACTATTTCACAGCCGCAGACAGTATATTTATGAGCAAGTCAAACGCGCACTTTTTGGCCTGTACATCGTATGAGTTAAGTACAGAAGTGTGCATTTGACTAGTACTTTCGCATTAATGGCCCTTCGCTCATTTTCAACTTCTAGTCAATTTTCATACTGTCGCACTCTAACGGAGCTATTTACCTACCCTCTTTGGACCATTCTCTAGCTAATAAATTATCACACTAAAGCTTCTTGCTAGACAGCATTTCCAACCAACTCTGAATAACTGTAGGAACTTTACAGAAGTTCTGAGGAATACAAGAAAATGCTGAGAATTGTAGTGAAGCATCATAACAAAAACTGCGGCAAGTTAACATCCTGAAAATATGGGGAGTATACTGGAAGCTCTAAGAACCTCATGGAGTGACAGCTTACACTTCCAGAAATTCAACCGAGACGCGCGGTAGAAAGCCTGATGGAAGCTCCCAATCGCCCCAACCCAGTCCGGCATATCGCAACCTCCGTTCATCACAGCCGTCTCGGTGCTGTGGTTGGTGGTGGAAAGGGAGTCTTCCACCATGCTTGCACAGGCAAGTACTGTTTTGATTCGAGCTTTTCGTTGCGTGACGAGTTTTCCCGCACCCAGGTTATCATTAGCTGTCCGGACCATGATGAAGTGAATCCTGTTGCTGCTGCACTTCGGACAAATAGACGCATCGCAGGAACGAACGATGAGTATTTTCAACCGGGACGCACCGTAGAAAGCACTCGTCCTCGGTTCCTCTAACTCAGTCGTGCCGATGCCAGCCAGCGTACATCAATGTCGTCCCGGCCCTGAGCTTAGATGTGGATCGGGGGTCTTCCAACTTGCTATGTCAGGCAAGTACAAATATTATTCTGAACATTCGCTGCCTGATGCTGAGTTGAATTTCAGCACTCTGGATGTCACCGATCGAGGAAATGCTTCTACTCCTGTTAATTGGAACCTGGGACGCGCTGTAGAAAGCATTGTGGAAGCCCCCAATCCCTCTGACCCAGTCCTGCCATCTGCCGCCTCCAATCTTCATAGTCGTGCCGGGCCTGTGGTTGGATGTGGAGAGGGGGTCTTCCAACCTACTCACTACGGCGAGTATCCACTTGAGATTGTTCATGTCCATTCGCCACCTGATGTTTCCATGACTTCCAGGGAAAACGCCTTACCTCGTGCGACCACCGATCGTAGTAAACACGACGTCATTTTCTACTACCAAAACGTAGGCGGAATGAATTCTGTTTTCCTTGACTACCATCTAGCTGTATCGGACCGGTGCTACGATGTCATCGTTTTTGTCGAGACTTGGCTCGACTCTCGAACGCTTTCCATCCAGGTGTTCGGATCCGAATACGAGGTTTTCCGCTGGGACAGAAATCCGAAAAACAGTCGAAAATCTACTGGAGGTGGTGTTCTCGTGGCAGTTCGTCCGGGTTAAATGCGAGAGCTATTGAAAACGTCTTGTGGAACTGTGTGGAACAAGTTTGGGTGGCCGTAGAACTGAGCGATCGCACACTGTACCTATGTGCGGTGTATATTGCACCTGACCGGGTTCGTGACAACGAACTTATCGATACCCATTGCCGGTCCGTTTTCACCATAATGGAGAGTGCGACACCAACTGATGAGATAATCGTTCTGGGTGACTTCAATCTACCCGGCGTTTCCTGGAAACCATCTCACAGCGGCTTTCTCTACCCAGACCCTGTACACTCTGTATTTCATACAGGATCAGTTAGCCTTCTCGACTGCTATAGTACAGCAACACTATCTCAAATAAACCACGTAGTCAACGAAAACAACCATAGCCTGGACCTCTGCTTCGTTAGCGTTCAGGACACCGCTCCTTTCATCTCCACGGCACCTTCTCCACTAGTAAAGCAAGTACATCATCACCCTCCCTTGGTTGTCACTGTTGCTGACAATCACGATCGGGTCTTTGACGACATTTCCACGACCGTGTCATACGATTTCCGGAAAGCCGATCACCGTAGTATCGTCAACGTGCTATCTAGTATAGATTGGGAGAGCATCCTCGATCCTGATAATGTTGAAACCGCTGCGCAAACATTTTCACATGTCTTGGATTATGTCATTGACAGGCACGTTCCGAAAAGAGTTCACCGTAAAATTTCTCATCCTCCCTGGCAGACGAGTGAACTGCGTAGGTTGAAGTCGACCAAGAGAGCCGCATTAAGAAAATTCACTAAGTATCGTACGCTTTCGCTGAAACGTCACTACGTTAGGCTCAATTATGAGTTCAAGCGAGTTAGCCGTCGATGCTATTCGCGATATCAACGAGGGATTCAGAGGAAACTCAAGTCGCACCCGAAGTCATTCTGGAATTACGTAAATGAGCAGCGCAAGGAATCCGGCCTACCTTCTTCAATGGTGTTGAATGGAGCAGTTGCTTCCACTCCTCAGCAGATCTGTCGCTTGTTTTCTGAGAAGTTCGCCAGTGTTTTCACGAATGAGAGATTAACTGACGAACACGTTACCCTAGCAGCTAGTAATGTTCCACTGTACGGTCAAACACTGCACTATGGGCAAAAATGGGTCCAACATTACCCAAAATTCAATATCTCAACAGCACGCTGAATTCCGGTCATAAAAAACAACTTTTCCGAAGAGAAACCGTCCGAGGAATCGATTGCACGTAGTCCCATAGACCGGAGAGCCTTGTAGATATGTGTTTTGGACCATTTTACCCCATTTTCCCCTTCTTTTTGGAGGAAATGTTTTTTCACAGCTCTATTTTTCGTAAAACATAAGCACTTTATGCATGGTTTTAGAATACTATGTCTTTAAACAACAGTTCATGGGATATAAGGGGAATACGGGGTACAGTTTATAGGGGAGTAAGGGGTTAAAGTGAAAATAAAATCAATGTTTTTTAATACAGAATTCATTTTTTTTTAATATCATAATATTTTTTCTGAAAAAAACTTTTAACTAACTTTCATTTGGTATTTTGAGTTCCGTCATCGAGCAAACAGTTCAAAAGCTATAAATTTTTGAAAAAAATCGAAATTTTTTTTTTTACCACCCTAATATATAAATAGTCACCCTAATGACAAAATAAAAACCACGGGTCTAATTTGTTGCGATTAGGAACAAAACTACCAATTTTTACAAAATTCTGAGAACCACTATATCGTTTTGCTGTATACAGACAAAAAAAGTGAAAACTCGTTTAAAACAGATAGCACTAAATTAAAACTTATTTAACCCCAATTAACCTTAAAATTTCGAAAAAAAAATCTTATTATTGCAGGCAACCTTTGGGTTCATTCAAACAATCGCATCGTTCAACATTTTTATGAATTAAAATAAATTTAGCGAGGGTTCACTTTTACCCCTTACTCTCCTATAAAGTTTACCCCGTATTCCACTAATATCTCATGAACTGTTGTTTAAAGACATAGTATTCTTAAACCATGCATAAAGTGCTTATGTTTTACGAAAAATAGAGCTGTGAAAAAACATTTCCTCAAAAAAGTAGGGGAAAATGGGGTAAAATGGTCCAAAACACATACCTTCAAGGCTCTCCGGTCTATGGGACCACGTGCAATTGATTCCCCGAACGATTTCCCTTCGGAAAAGTTGTTTTTCATGGCCGGAATTCAGCGAGCTGTTGAGATATTGAATTTTGGGTAATGTTGGACCCATTTTTGCCCATAGTGCACTGGGTGCGATGAATGTCAACGTCGAGATGATTTCCACTGCCGCATCACAACTCAAGTCGTCCTTCAATCCAGGACCCGATGGCGTTCCATCCGTATTCTTGAAAAAGCATATCGCCAGCTTGCTGATGCCCATGCTTCACTTATTTCGATTGTCACATTTCCATCTTGTTGGAAATTCGCACATATGTTTCCTATCCACAAAAAGGGCAGCAAACGGGATGTGGAAAATTATCGTGGAATTACGTCGTTGAGCGCAGTTTCGAAGTTATTCGAGTTAGTCATCATGGAGCCTCTACTCTCTCATTGTAAGCAGTATATCAACACTTGGCTTCACTTCCGGTCGTTCTACTTCCACAAATCTGCTGTGTTTGACATCGTATCTTACGGAAAGCATGGCAGAGAGGACTCAAACAGACGTCATATACACCGACTTGTCAGCTGCCTTCGATAAGCTAAACCATGCCATCGCGATTGCCAAGTTGCATAGACTTGGGGTCAGCGGCAACCCCTTGCGATGGTTTCGTTCATATCTCACTGATCGGCAACTTATGGTTGCCATTGGTGACAACCGGTCCAATATCTATCTAGCTACGTCAGGAATACCTCAAGGAAGTCACCGGGGACCTTTGATTTTCTTACTCTACTTCAATGACGTGAACTTGGTCATCGAAGGCCCACGACTATCGTATGCAGACGATCTTAAAATCTACCTACGAATCCGCTCGATTGATGACTGTCACTTCCTTCAACGTCAGTGTAATTTGAACCGAATGGTGGTTAACCCCCCTAAGTTTTCAGTGATCACTTTTACTCGGAAGAAAGAACCAATCACATTTGAATACAAACTTATCGGCACTGTAATCGACCGTGTGAACCATGTGAAAGATCTGTGTGTTATTCTGGATTCTCAACTTACGTACAAGCAGCACATCTCGTACGTTGTCGACAAGGCGTCTAGGACACTGGGATTTATCTTCAGCAAAGAATTTCTCCGATATCTACTGTTTGAAGTCACTGTACTGTTCCATTCTGGAATATGGTTCTGTGTTCTGGAGTCCAAACTACAACAATGGTGCTGAGAGAGTTGAGTCCGTTCAACGCCGTTTTCTTCGATTCGCTCTGCGGAAGCTGCCTTGGAGAGACCCGTTACATCTGCCCAGCTATGAAAGTCGTTGTTAGCTGTTTGATCTGGAGCCTCTCCGAACTAGAAGAGACACCTCTAGGGCCCTGTTCATTGCGGACACTTTACAAGGTAGAATTGACTGCAGTGCAATCGTGGGGCAAGTCAACATTAACGTCCCCGTGCGCTACGTAACAACGTTATGCTGAGATTGCCACTTCAGCGCACAAACTATGACATGAACGGTGCAATAGGTGGGTTGCAACGAGTGTTCAATTGAGTCTCGGGCATCTTCGATTTCCATATGCCTCGACAGCTGCTACGAAGATACTTCTCATCATTCTTTTCTGGCACAGTTAACCGTGAATGATTGTGTGTTTTATTTATGTATTTTATTCTTAGTTTTTATTTTTTAATTACCTATAGAAGTTACTTAAATCATCATTGGGGCTATACACAGCCTGTTGATGCAGACAAATAAATAAATACATACAATAAAAAAAGAGAACATCAACGAAGTACCATTAATTATAAACATGCGAGAACTTTTAGCAGGCACCGATACCTTCAAGAAATTCCAGAGAACTTCCAAGAAATTTAGATATTTTTTGATAATTCTATGATATTCAGCGAAGCTCAGAGTACTTTGAGGACGATCAGATAACTTCAAAACATTTACCTTAAGGAAATTTGCATCGGCTTAGTTTCGTGGAAATATGGGATAACCCGAGAATTCTAGGATTCATCCGAAAACTTTAGAAGCATCAAAATACATATATCAGAACATTTGCCGGAACATTAAACAAATTTAGAAAACTTTAGGAATGTCCAGATAAGTTCTGGGAAAATTGAAGACTTAATGCAAAGTTCCGTGAGCATTTATAATGTTTCTAAAACTTAAGGAAAATCATGGAACCCAAAAGGGTGCATGGGTATTTTGTCAAGCAGGTTATTTTTGATTTTTACTGATTTTAACGAATGTCTACTTTTCTTAATGTTCTAGACTGGACGAACAATGTCTACAATTTATATTATATCGACATTAAATGGGTAGCATAATAAGACATCTGCGGGCTTTACAAATTGCCCAATAGTTCAGGGATTTTTCTTAAGAATATTTTAAAAAGGTCCACAAAGGGACGAGAATGTATTGCTAAAGATCTGCATTTTTAAAAATGGGTGTTCGGTTCCTTAGTGCAAATAATTTAAGGGGCGATAGAAGATCATATTTGAAGTAAACATTTGTTCTACGCATATGATAAATCTCAAAGATTACTGAGTTATTGAACTTTTTTTCTGTTTTCGTCTATGCATAAATTGGCTTTAACTCAAAAACTATGCGAATTTAGCACTAAATTCTTGCCTCCATTGGACAGCTTGGTAAATTTCCTACTTAATAGTGTCATTTCTACTTTAAGTACACACTAAGATTATTTTACCAAAATCTCAACAGCTGAACGTTCGGTAAACAGTTCGGTGATTTTTCACAGATTTCCTGCAATTTTTCAACGAATATCTGTGAAAAATCACCAATTGTTTACCGTTGAGATTTCGGTAAAATTTCACAGATTTCGGTAAAATAATCTTAGTGTGTAAGCTGCATTTAGACACATTTTAGGGATAAACGAGCCTAAAACTTGTGTTTTCCTACGGATTTCCCCTTATTATTTAAAAAAAAATACGAATTAAAACGTATTTTTTGTCTAACCAAAAGGTGCCTCTTAATGCGCTCTACAACTCTCTCTTCGACACAAATTTTCTTTCTTTTTTAGTTTTGTCGCAATTTCGTACTAAACACATTATGGGTCGTTAATTAACGGTTGCGTAAAACACGAATTCAACCCCACCTTGCGTTGTTGCTGACGTCTGTTTGCAGCGCGCATAGCACACTTGATCGCCACGCGGAGTGACGGTCTGATAAGTGTGACAAGAAAAACAATGCTGTGGACGGTTCAATTGAACGCATGATGTAAATTGAAAATGTTCTGTTTTTTTTCTCGATACCAATGTAGATCAGTTCATTGAACTAATTGGGTACTTTCCAATGATTAATCAAATTGAAACACTGATCATCGTTTCTTTCATATATTTTTAAATAGTTGCTCTATGTGTCCTCCATTTTCTTGGATGCAGTACCTGAACCTCGTTCCGGTCTCTTCCACAAGGTTAATATTATTCATCTTCTCTTGTATCTGTTCGCGTGTGTTGATTGTCACCGAATACACATCTTCCTTTATGCACCCCCATAAAAAGAAGTCCATGGGAGTCAAATCCGGACTCCTTGGGGGCCAAGCAATCGGCCCATTCCGCCCAATCCACGGTTCCCGATAGTTGGCGTTCAGAAAATGTCTTACCACATTTGTGGAATGAGGTGGGGCTCCGTCCTGTTGAAACACCAAGCGCCGTCTCACAGCTAGTGGGGCATCCTCCAGAAGAATTGGAAGCTCGTTTTCTAGAAATTCCAAATACTGTTATACACTGTTTAGCGAACCTTCGATAATGCTGTCGGTCAGTTATACCCGGCCATACATTGACGGAAAACCGGTACTGTGTTCTTGTTTCTTTGACCACTCTTGGCTTTTCAGTTGCCCACGTGTGGTCATTGTGGGTATTGAAGTATCCTGCACGGGTAAAGGTGCTCTCGTCCGTCCAAAGACGTCAACAGCAACGCACGGTGGGGTTGAATTCGTGTTTTACGCAACCGTTAGTTAACGACCCAACATGATGTGTTTAGTACGAAATTGCGACAAAACTAAACAAGATAGAAAATTTGTGTCAAAGAGAGAGTTGTAGAACGCATGGAGAGGCACCTTTTGGTTAGACAAAAAATACACTTTAATTCGTATTTTTAAATAATAAGGGAAAATCCGTAGGAAAACACAAGTTTTAGACTCGTTTATCCCTAAAATGTGTCCAAATGCAGCTCACTTAAAGTAGAAATGACACTATTAAGTAGGAAATTTTCCAAGCTGTATGATGGAGGCAAGAATTTTGTGCTAAATGGCATAGTTTTTTAGTTAGATTTATAGCATGCATAGATCAAAACAGAAAAAGTTCAATATCTCAGCAATCTTTGAGATTCGATCATATGCGTAGAACAATTTTTTACTTCAAATATGATCTTCTATTGCCCCTTAAATTATTTGTACTAAGGAACCGAACACCTTGTATGGTTTTTACAGATTTTGCCCGTAGAACTCTTAAGAACGATATTGCAAAAATAACATCATTTTAAGTTTTAGAAAAACTCTGAATATTCCGATTGTCCTGAAATACGATTAGCAATAAGAGGTGCATGATCAAAACAGTGATATTTGACGTTTTTGCGGCGAAACAAGCATCTGCTCATTTTACCCCCACCTCCCCTACCTGTATGATGATGATGATGTACCATCATACGTATATGTTGCAAGCGCCAAGCCGCCGCCCATCTCCAGTGAGCAAAGACACATCAACCCTCACGCTTTATTGACACTATCCAACCGACACGCGGGGGTTTATTGAGGAACGGCCGCACCGTGAAGTATGAATCATGTCTGACGGATCTCGCGGTAATTTAGTAATTATAGATGTTATGAGGTGGATTAGTGATTTGCCGGAATGAACGTGTGCGTGTGTGTGTGTGTGTGTGTGTGTGGGCTATTTAGAGGAGACACCAAGATGAGAAGGAGTTTAACGATCGATGTGCAAGGTTTATTTTACTGTTGTTTTTTTTTTTGGGCATATGGGCCTTCCAATCTCCGAGCTGCTGCAGGTTGCAATGCACACCGAGATGACTAACGTAATTGCTGGGAAATGACACCGAATTAGGCGTGAAAGGGGCACCGTTGGTGCCGGTGGAAGTCTTCAACGGAAGCTTGAAGATATTTAGGTGGGATTAGCTTAAAGCTTTCCTAATCAAAAATACTCACGACTGGTTTGTAGATGGATGAATCATTACTTCATCTCCACCACTGCGTGTTTTCACTGAAGGTGTACTCAGTGGTGTATCAGTGAAAATACGGATAGTGGAAAGCCACCGACATTTAATTCCTCGCGGAACGTCAGCTAATAGGAGTTATTATTTTTCAAGTTTTGACATGTTATAATTTTTATAACTAAGTCAAAATTATATAACAAATTGCACTTAAGGCGACTATTTTAATATTTTAATATTTGAATATTTTTTTAATATTTGAATAGATCAAAGTATGCTTTGGCCACGAGTGGATGTGTTTATTATTGGGCTGTCAATTTTTTCGCTTGTTTCCTCTAAATTTTCAAAATATTCCTAATAGTTTTGATCACATTAACCCGAACTATGTGAAAATATGAAAGCAAGCGGCTAAAATCTACTGAACTAGGAGTTTCACGGACTGAATAATGAAGATTTCAAGTTTTCTGGCATCAAATTCAAAGTCGTAAACATTGGAAACATTGAGTAAGATCATTCCATTATACTGTACTCAATATTGAATATACCATGCATTACGTTACATATAAATTCACTTAGCTCGGAGCGTTTAGAACGGTATGTCTTCGCATCCTTCCACTCTTGTAGATTCACGATTTATTCAAATTCGACACATTCCAGGGATCTATCATTTGATGTTCTGCTTATAGTCACCTGAAGTCTCGAAGAGAAAATCTTAACGGTCTCATTCAGATCTTTGACAGGTTGCCCTGAAAATATTCCATAGACAGGAAAACGCCGCCGTCCACGGACCGTTGAAAAACGTGCAGCAGTGGCGACAACGAACTGTTCGTTTTGAGGAACGCCGATGGAATTCCGTCAGGACCCGGATTGTACGACGAATTGAGTTTCGAGGAAGCCCTGGAAAACATCTCGGGATTGATGTCCATTATGTTCATGGACTGGCAGCCAGTCGGGCATGGTCGTCACTCAGTCTCTCGTCCGTGAAGAAACTAGCAAAATTTTCAGAGAACGGCTGACGGATATCTTGCGTAGATGAGGCCAGGCTACCATTATGTATCATAGACGATGGCAGACCAGCTTCGTGACGTTGTTCGTTGACAAACTTCCAAAACTGCTTGGGACGTAACTTAAGCTTTCTCTGCAATCCACGTTGATACTGAAGAAAGCACCGTTTCGCAACTCGTTGGTATTCGTGATTAGTCCTGATATAGTGACGTTGGAGCAGCGCCTTAGAGCAGCGCTCGTTATGGATTTCCGTCGACGAAATTCGCTCATATGCCCCATGGTCGTATGATGATGAATCTTTTTCGGAACGTGTCTGTCAATGACATGTATGTATGTATGTATATAAAATTCAACTTCCACTGTCCGGCAGTGTTTTTATGGAAGAAAAATGTTGGCATTATTATCTATTATTATCTTATACCGATCCCATTGCAAACAATTTTAGCCCGGAAGTTCAAAGGTGATAGCTCTGTTGAGATTCAGTAATCCATTTCAGAATGCCTGGTCACTCACATCCATTCCACTTTTCGATGTTTTTCGTATCTCTTCTTGAATCCCCGTATTCGATTTCAGTTCGTTAAAATTGTTTCAAAAATTGTATAGAAATTCAAATGGAAAAGTCTCAAAAGACTCCACCAGTTGCTCAATATTATCCAAAGCCGTCACCAAACTTCCTTCTCTCATTCTTTGCGAGTATGCGCTATTTTCACTCTTCTTCTAAAATTTCATAAGGCACTTCACCCAGGTTTTTCAAGCACTCTAGAGGTACCCGTTTTGCCCGCGAATCGGTTCCGGAAGATTCCCTCAGAGAAATAACGTTTTCTTCTCGACAAATTGCAAAAAAATTAATTTTTCGAAGCGGGTTCCAAGGACACATTTCAACAGTTTTTTGTATGAATCACGAACACTTCAAAACACGTTTGAAATCATCACTCGCGTTTGAAAATTGCATAAAATCATAGAACTGCATTCGAAAAAATACAGCTGCAAAAACAAAACACGTATACTTTTCACCGCGGCCTACCACGATCCAAACGTGTCTGTCAATGATATACACTCAAAATAATTGACACGTTTTTGTTGCTTGAAAAATCACGTAGAGTGTCACATTTTCCTGTTCTCACTATTGTACTTGGTGTACAGAGAATTTACATTCGTCACTTATATATCAAAAGATTTTCCATTCGAAGCCACTGAGATTTTCGTTGAAACTTATGTGATTTCCACGTACACACTTAATCTAGCTCGGTAAAATCTCCAACAGCCGATTACCTCGGCATTTACTTTAGCTGATATATCTGCAAAATATCTGTTTGGTAGCTGATGTATCAGCAAAATGTTATTTGTTAGCCGAGTCTCGGCAAATGTTTTACTAAATCTCAGCAAAATATTTTGCAGAACTGCTCGGGTTGGAATCATGGCGAAAAAATTTAAGTGTGCTTGTGTGTTTCACGTAAATCTTAAGTGATTCGACCCGCCTTTAGAATGGTTACATGTCAATGTTAATTTTGTTGGCTTAACTACAAATTGTAAGTAGAATGGATTGGGATTTTTCATTAGCAATAATTAAACATATGCTCCTTTATAGTTTCGCTGAATAATTGACGGCAAGGAGTACGGAGGTTTGAATTTGAGTTTAGTTCACTCATAATCGCCAAAAGTGCAGGAACTCAGCGATGAGTAAATTTGCCTCATGTTTTTTCAGGATTTTCCAGGGAAAAATTCCCGAATTTGAGAAAAGTAAAGATTGGATTCACTCAGTCTATTAAAGGGTGATACGGTCAAAATTTGGTCAATATCAACTTGACGTATTTCTTTCAATTTTGCATTTAAAAAACCTGAACACCCCTCATTTTGAAGGTGTGTGTGTGTAGAATGTTGCTCCTATTTTGATTTTGGAATTCACTCTTCAGTTGTCAAAATGCCGTCCAAGCAAGAAGAGCAGCGTATCAAAATTTTGCTCGCGCATCGCGAAAATCCGAGCTACTCGCACGCAAAGTTGGCAAAATCGCTAAAAGTTGCCAAATCAACCGTTACAAATGTAATTAAAGTGTTTGGGGAACGTTTGTCGACAGCCAGGAAGTCTGGATCGGGGGGAAATCGAAAACCGGAAGCCGCTGAGACGACAAAGAGAGTTGCCGGTAGTTTCAAGCGAAACCCTAACCTCTCTCTCAGAGATGCCGCAAATAAGCTGGGTGTATCGTCTACAACCGTGCATCGAGCCAAAAAACGAGCCGGACTATCGACTTACAAGAAGGTAGTGACTCCAAATCGCGATGATAAACAAAATACGACGGCCAAAGCGCGATCCCGGAGGCTGTACACGACGATGCTGACGAAGTTTGACTGCGTGGTAATGGACGACGAAACCTACGTCAAAGCCGACTACAAGCAGCTTCCGGGACAGGAGTTTTATACGGCAAAAGGAAGGGGAAAGGTAGCAGACGTTTTCAAGCACATGAAACTGTCAAAGTTCGCAAAGAAATATCTGGTTTGGCAAGCCATCTGTACCTGTGGCTTGAAAAGCAGCATTTTCATAGCTTCCGGGACTGTCAACCAAGAAATTTACGTGAAAGAGTGTTTGAATAAACGTCTGCTGCCTTTCCTGAAGAAACACGGTTGTTCCGTACTGTTTTGGCCGGATTTGGCATCTTGCCATTACGGTAAAAAGGCCATAGAGTGGTACGCCGCCAACAACGTGCAGGTGGTTCCCAAGGACAAAAACCCTCCCAACACGCCAGAGCTCCGCCCAATTGAGAAATACTGGGCTATTGTCAAGCGGAACCTAAAGAAGACCAAAAAAACTGCTAAGGGCGAGCAGCAGTTCAAGGCAAACTGGCTTTCTGCGGCAAAGAAGGTGGACAAGGTGGCTGTACAAAATCTGATGGCAGGGGTCCAGTGTAAGGCCCGGCAATTCGGATTTGGAAAAGCGGAAGCCTAACTGAATATTTTTCCTGAATTTTATACTAATTGAACTTGAAAAAGAAATTTAATTTGATTTTTTAAATAAACGATTTCACCGATTTACACGCGTTTTCCCTTGACCAAATTTTGACCGTATCACCCTTTAGTACTACTCCAAGACTGAATAAAATTTTCGTCAATTTTCTCATTTTCCGGCAGATTTTTCAGGTTTTTCACAGGAAAACATGAGACAAATTTTACTCATCGCTGAGTTCCTGCACTTTTGGCGATTATGAGTTAACTAAACTCAAATTTGGGTCGTTCTCATTCGCCGTGCGTTTAGGCTATCTGATTTGTTGGTCTGATTCGAGCGGACTGCTCGATAATTTTGTCGGATGCAATGTTCGGATGCGTTCACACTTTTTCGGCATGATGATTAAGGTCATTTTAGACTATCTGATTTCTTGGTCTGACTTTGACCGCCGCCATAATGAAAAATCTGCTCGAATTTACTTTCGACACATTTTGTCGAACCCCCCTGTTTGCTGGAAGTTCAATAAATTTCTCAGTAGATCTCCGAATTTCTCTAAAGTACTGTGAATTTCTTTGTGGATTCTTGGATTTCCATAAAGTTCTGCAGATTTATCTGAAATTCTTTTAAATTATTTGAACTTTGCTGAAGTATAAAAAATTTCTCTGAAGATTTACGAATTTCTCTGAAGTTGTGTAAATAGTTCTAAAGATCGGCGAACTTTCCAGAGGTTCTATAAGTTTTGCTGAAGTTTCTAAAAATGTACGAACTTTCTGAAGTTCTACGGACTTCTCTGAACTTCTTCAGATCTATCTATTTCCAACTTCCATATAGTTCTGCAAAATCTTGGACTTTCGTAAGATCTGCAAAATTTCTTGCAGTTCTGCAGATTTCTTTTAATATCTACTCTTCTGAACTTCTGCAAATATTTTTAAAATTCTATAAAGTGGTCTGAAGCTCCGTAGTTATATTCTCAAGATCTACGAAAAAACCTTTGAGGCTCAATAAATTTCTCAGTAGATCTGTACATTTCTCTGAAGTTTTGTAAAATCCTCTGTAGGCTTTCGGGCTACCCTGAAGATCTGAAAATTTCCTTGCAGATCTTCTAAATTACCTAAAGTTCTCCAAATTTCCTTTCCTTCCTTTATGTTTCAAATGTTTCTCTCAAGATCTTCAAATTTCCCTGAAATCGTTTAAATATTTAAAAAAAATCGAAGTTCTGCAAGATCCATTAAAGATTCTAAAAATGTATCAGAAAATCTGCACACTTTCTTTTATTTTATTTATTTATTTGTCGTCAATCAGTGTAGATCGTTTTACAATTTAACTTAAACGCTAATTGTTACAATTTTACTTCAAGTACTTGCAAAACATTTATATTTTATTAGCTAACCTCGTGAAGAAAGTTTTTTTAAGCGTACTTTTATTCATTGTTATGTCAATATATTCACAGTATGTATTATAGCAAGACATCATTCTATTCAGTGGGCTGTTTTTGGCATAGTCTGTTCTTTGATTGTTGATGCTAAACAAATTTCTATTCCGCAGTGAGCAAGTGGGAGCATAAAAATTGATATTTTCCAAAATCTCTGGGCTGTTAACTCTTTGCGAAATCACATCGTTTATAAAAGCAATCATTGCGAACTCTCTTCGCATTTTGAACTCATCTAAATTAATTAGCATACAACGCAATTCATAAGATGGAAGTGGAAAACTCGTCCAACCCAACTTTCTTAGAGCAAACAACAAGAACTGCTTTTGAACTGATTCAATGCGGTTTACATGTGTAGGTATACAAATTTATTTGAAGATCTATGACCATTTTTGTAATTTTTTGAGAAGTTCTGTAATTTTTCACAGTTCTGTAGCTTTTTTCTGAAGATCTACGAACTTTTCTGATGCTCAATAATTTTTCAGTAGTCCAAACTTCTGTGAAATTCTTTACATTAGACTGTAGATTCTTGGACTTGTCTGAAGTTCCGCGAATTTCCCTGAAGATTTGCAAAATTTACAAAAGATTTACAAATTGTCCTGAAATGTTTGAGCTTGCTTGAAGTTTTCATTTTTTCTCGTGTGAATTTTTCTTAATTTCTTTTAATTTCTGTAAAATTTTCTGAAGTTTTATAGTTCTGTTCTCAAGATCTACGAACTACCCTGGCGCTCAACAGTTTTCTCAGTAGGTCTCCACACCTCTCTGAAGCTCTCAAAAATTCTTAGTAGGCTCTCGAACCTGCTGTATGGCACGCTTATTCTTATATAATACATGCTTCGTATTATATAAACTCTGTTTTGTTGATGATCAAAGCCATTACGGAATCTTCCGGCCAATCACACTGGAAAATAAAAATCAGTCAAATCATACACAAAGCAATACTGAATAGTGAAATCGGCTAGGAATTTGGTTAACGTTGCTGCTGGATTCCATCAAAACACATATCAAATGTTCTTTAGTGGTTCAAATCCGTGAAATTGTAGAAAAAGGAAAATATTTTCATCATTTCGACAAATTAAACTCAAAGCTTTTGGCATATTCAACTTCAATACCATAACCGTACGCTCGTATCTATCTCGTGCGCTTAACTCTACTCATTAGGTTCTGGACAACATCTGGCTGCACCTTCTTCTGTACGGAAACCCACTTTTTCTTCATGTCTTCCTCAGATTTGACCTCCTTGGGATGCTTCCGTAGTGCCTGCTTCATAATAGCTCAGTATTTTTCGATGGGCCTTAGTTCCGGTGTGTTGGGGGGGGGGGGGGTGTCATGTCCTTGGGTACGAAAGTGACCCCGTTGGCTTCGTACCACTCCATGGCAACATTTGATTAGTGGCACGAAGCTAGATGAAGCTCGTAGGGCCCTCGTGTTGCTTCAACAGAGGAAGCAGATGCTTCTGTAGACACTCCTTGAGGTAGATCTCCCCGTTTGCAGTCCCGGTAGTCACATACGGCGCAATCCGTTTGCCACATGAGCAGATCGCTTGCCAAATCATGTATTTTTTGGCAAACTTTGAAAGTTTCTGCTTCCTTACTTCCACCGGAACTTAAAACTTGTGCTGGGCGGTGAAGAACAGCAGCCCCGGAACCTTCTGAGAGTCCGCCTTGACGTAAGTCTCATCATCCATGATGAGACAATGAGGCTTCGTCAGCATCTGGGTGTATAGTTTCCGGGCAGTCTCTCCCGGTCCTTGGCTCTCTGAACGAAAGACTTGGACAGATTCAACTTTTTAGCCACATCCCTGACCGAAGCATTGGGATTCCGCTTAAACGCTTTCACGACACGCTTGTGATGTTGATCACTAATAGAACGCATTTCTTCTTCCGTTCGATGCTCAGAGTTTCGAAGTTACGTTTAATCACACGACTCACCGTTGACTGCACGATTCCGAGTTGTTTTTTTTCGTTGGATTTGTTTTCCGTCGATCTTGTTTTCCGTGCTGAGCACCAATGCTACCGACGCCAGGAAGGCAGCTCCCACATCTGGATCCTACCTATCGACCCATCAACTCATGAACCGGGGACCAACGGCTTTACTTACTAGGAAGGCGTGATCAGAGATGTTATGCCTCAGAACATCCCGGCGGCGCCGACTGGGATTGAACCCTGCTGGGGTGAGAGGCAATCACGCTTACCACTACACCATCGGCGCCGCTATTCCAAGTTGTTTTCCGATGTCCCGATGAGAGAGTTGACGATTTTCCAGGTGCTTGCGCAAAATCAATTGGCGACGTTGCTTTCCGGGTGACGCCATTTTTTCCAACTTTCGAAAAACTGACAGCGACAGAAATACAATGTATACAATACACTCTAAACTACTTCTACGCAAATTTTTCAAGAAAAAAATACCCACCTACATGGGTAATTTTCTACAGCGTTTTTTTTTTTCGTGATGCAATTTGATGTGGGACACCCTTTAAGCGTTATTTTCTAGTAACCTCGCTTTAATCCTAGAATTTACAGCCACCATAACACCACAACCCTTAACTTTCCAGCTATTAGCAGCATTCCTATCGCAACGAAAACCTTCGCAATAGTCACCGAACACCTGATCGATACAAGTAGGTTGGAGACGAATTTGAACAATTTTAGAAGCCAATTCATCTCTTTTGAAATGTAATGATCATTTTTTCATTAGCACCCTAATGTGTATATTTATAGAATTATTTATTTTTCAATTCTTTGGGGAACAACCCTAGGTTTGTGGAAGGGGCCAGGCCAGGTCATACGAAAAACACTTTGTTTCGACTTCCCTAAAGAGGCCCCAGCTATTTTCTTCATAAACCACCTGTTAGTACGACCTAACCTCTCAACTACCCATGACCCTTATTAATAACAAAGCCAAACAAAGGAGAGGAGCCGGTGACATTGATGGTTCCATAATAGGAATATGGAAAAAGAATTTAATTGTGCAGCATTGCACGCGCTCCTTCAAACTGAATCTGAAGAAACACTCTTACTATGACCCAACGACGACGACGACGACGACGATGGTTACCCAATTCCTGAACATCGTTCTTCGTAGCATTTGCTCTCTGTGCTGACGATGACGACCCTGTTTTTATACATGCTAACACGAGTTTGGTTCGAGGTTCGAAATGTGCAGTAAAACCCAAATAAAAACAACCCCAAGGCACACGCGATTCACAATTAACCCCACACAAAGTGCAGCAAAGCACACGTAGCGCATCTTCAAATTCCATTTCCATTCCAAATCAACCGACATCACCATGCAACTGCAATGAAGAAGCTGCAGTTACGAAAATCCACAACACTGTGTGGCATCATAGAAAGGTAGATGAGTTTTTTTTCTTTGCTCAAGCTGTCTTAAGTTTGTAATAGACATTCCAGTTCAAACGAAAAAAAAAACTGCATTAAAATGTAGGCTAGCAGATGCAGGCAGATCTATGAAAACCATTGGCTCGCGCCGTGCTGATGAGATGGCCTATTCAGATCGGCCGTTGGAAGAAAAAAAATCCCCCATGGTGCTAGTTCGGTCAGTCAAAACCCTGCAACAACACAGCCCGGATGAGTGTTTTCAATCAAAATGAAGTTATGGCCTGGCGTGGGGCCTGCCACCTGCCTGTCTTCAGCGGGGGGAAGCGCTTAATAAAATCGAATAAAGTTATACAAATCAGCCGTTGTGCAGTCCGGGTCGATTTTTTTTCAGGTTAACAGCAGAGTCCTGAGCAAAAATTAGCATGCTTATGGCGCTGAATCGGCTTCAAATGGGTGTAGATGAGAAAATGGAAATTGTTTTAAGTCAGAGTCCATGATATATAAAATTGCCGATACATATCCAACATCAAGCCAACAACAGGATATTATGTTCACCATTTTTAACAAACGTTTATGTTTTTAAAACTAGAAATTATATTCGCAAGTCACTTTTTCCCACAACTCGAAACAGCTGGATTCCGATTCTATTAAATCATACCGCACTCGTAATAACATTCTCTGTGTTGCATATTATCGGCAGCAGCCCCGCGAAGGAGATATAGAGATAGAGAGAGAGTGAGAGTGCAGTCACGACCGTTTCCATTGCCGAGAGTCACACCATCACAGCCAGCACGGGGAAACTTATGAAGATGCACCCTGGTGCACGATGAAGCTATTTGAAGCTATCTTCGGTCCAACCTTCTCCTAGTCGCGGCACTCGCTCGCAGATGACACATGAATAGATCGTGCGGAGGCGGAAGGCTGAGAGCTAGCAAACTGCCGGAGCTGATGACGCGACAGTTGAATGTCAAAATATAACCTATTCCTCGTCGAGATTGCGGCAGGATCGGATGGCTGGGAAGGGGCAGGAGTGCCGAGTATCATCTCACGGAAGAATACCTACCTATAACAGCAAACGGTCCTCGAAGTCATGACTTGCGCATGCAAATTTTAGCATTATCCACCGCTCGTGGCCGGGACTGGGGATGGATGCTGAATGGTAAACAGGAGGCGACGTCAGATGATCCGTGCTCTATTGTTATACATAGTTTCCTCAAAAGTGAAGTTAGGTGAAGAGACACATGTTCCCATGCATTTACCCTAATGTTCAAAACTAAAGCAGTTAGGACTTTTCTAATTGTTCCTATCTTAATCGCTTTAGTCAATACGGTATATACTGGACTGATGCAAAATTTGACTTTTTTGCTCCACAGTGCTTAAATGGTTTCAAATTGGGTCCTGATTAGCATCCCAAAGTTACAACTCATTTGGTTAGAAACAGACTTCGCACAAGCCATTTGAAGTTTGCATGTTAATTACTATGGGAAATCTCAACTTTTTGTTCATTGCCTTCTAGTCTTTTTCCATATTGAGCTGCGAAACAGTTCGATAGCCATTCTTATAGAAAATTTTCTCAGCTACAACTTTGCTGAAGATCGTTTCTATGTATTTAAAACGAGACAGGAAAAAGTTATTAATTATTTAAGAGATTGGTAAACTTATGACATGATCAAGCAGCTGCTCTGTAGGCAACACTGTATTTTACAGTGTGACATAGTAGCCATGATTTCTGTGTCCTATTCAACGCCCCAGAAACACCAATGTTGCCTGCTGAGCAGTTGATTGAGCATGATCATAAGACATCAGCGCATTGAACCATTGATAACTTTCGATGCTTGCATTTAATCAAAAAGTGATCTTCAGCAAAGTTGTAGCTGGGAAAATTTCCAACAAGTACAGTTGAAAGCTTTTGAAGCAGACCGATATGGTGAATTATTAGATAGACATGAACAAAAATCTTGGTTTTACCATAGTAATTCCCATACAAACTTCAAATGGTTTGTGCGATTTCAGTTTCTCACCAAATGGGTTCAAATTTTGAGAGGTTAGTCAGGATCCGATTTGGAATCGTTTAAGTATTGTGGAGCGAAAATTTCAAATTTTGCATCACTCTAGTATATACGTAAGAATTTCTTTTGAAAGGAACTTTTTAAAATGGCTAATTTTCCTTAGACGATGTATTCACTGGTAAGTCCAAACTAGAAGTGATCTACTCGACCCACCCGTGACTATCTAACAATCTAACATAAATGCTAAATTGATGAGGTCAGCTGGGAACAGTTGGTGTTGCCGCGATGTCTTCCATCTAAAGGGTGTCCACAGTTAAATCACGTTCAAAAATTTGTAACATTTTGCCGTTTGGGTTAATTTTAATGAAATTTTTAGCCTCAGCTTGTATTGTTTGCACTGCGTGAGTTTCATTGTGACGTTTCTAGTAGTTTTGAAAATTCAGTCGAAGTTACAGCGCGGGCGTGAGAAAACACTCACCTCAACAACCCACATCTTTCGCACCAAGCCAACGGAAAGAAGATAAGAATCCAACAATCTACTGTTTCTCGTGTCATAAAACGTTTCGGAGAACGTTTAACTGGCGATCGGAAGCAAGTGAGTGCAAGAAAAAGTGTTCCGTACTGCGTTTAAGACCACAAGCGAGTGGTTGCTGCCTTCAAACGCAAACCCAACTATTCCGTTCGGGATGTCACGAAAAAATCTGCACATGACAAAAAATTTCGTGCAGAAAGCCAAGAAACGAACAGGACAACGTTGTTTCAAGGTTCAGAAAGCATCGAATGGCAATGAACGACAGAATAGGACAGCTAGAACGCGGGCACATAAGCTTTATACACAAATATTGACAAAACCACACTGCTGTATCATGGACATACTTAACATACTTAAAAACGGACTTGAAAACAAATTCCGGGAAACCAGTATGTGACTGCAAAAGACAAGTTCGATGTTTCAAAGTCCCTCAAGGAAACAGCAAGTGTCAAAGTTCCTCAAAAAATCATGATTTGACAGGCGATTTGCTCGTGCGAAAAACGGAGCAAGCCTTTCGTAACAATTACAACCAAATGTCCAAGTCTACATGAATGAGTGCCTAAAGAAACGACTGCTTCCGTTTCTCAAATTTTTCAACGTTCCTATAATTTTTTGCCCGGATCTAGCCTCTACATGTCACTACTTCAAGGACGTTCTGGAGTGATACAAAACGAACGGGGTCAATTTCGTGCCGAAGGATCTCAATCCACACAAAACACACCGGAGTTGCGGCCGATCGAAAGATACTGTTGTCACTACCGAGCAGGAAATGTTGAAATCATGATTGAAAGCAGAAAAAATACCGATTCAACCGTTGTACAAAACCTTATGAGTGGAATGGTAGGCGCTGCGTGGGAATGTCAGTTTGGGTCATAACTGTTAGTTTGGGATATCATGAGACAAGTATATACCAATCCTCTGTCAAGAAGGAGGGTTGCTGAAGCCACCACCATTGGTGGTGCCAGCAATGCAGCCTGCAGTTTTTATGCTATGTTTATATGGGCATTGACGATACGTATGCGTTAAAAAATGTTGTGTGAATAATCATTAATGAAAGTTGAATTTTTCATGATTAGCTTGCCTGTTTTTAAAATTATTACAATAAATATTTAATTCCTACATGTACGCGCTTGTTGAACATTTATCACGATTATTTTGCCGCGCAACATATCAAACATCTTTATGGACGGAGCATAATTACCCAATGTTTGCATCAGCTGTCTTAGATTGGCAGATAATCGAGCGAAAGAACCAACAACTTTGGCTTCAAGCTAAGAGGAAGAAGTGACAATTGGCTTCTTCCTCTTTTATTTCTATCTCTATCTCTATCTCTATCTTTATCTGTCTCTATCTCTATTTTACGCACATGAAATCGGCCAATCAGGAGCTGGTTCACATTTGACAGAAAAGTGGTTCATTTTCGCCCCCGTATAAGGCTGTCCACGAGACAGTTGCGATCAGCTGACTTTTTTGTTTACCACGAACTTTTGACAGATCACAGTAGAACTGAAAGTTCACTCTCATATGAATTTCTGCTGTGTTTATGTTTACATTTAGCACCATTAACACCAGTCACTCACACACTCTTGATTTCTAGCTGTCAGTTCCACTGAGAAACGTCTCTTGGATTACTTTATTGTCACCTCTTCTCTTAGGCTTCAAGTAGTAATCCTATATATGTACAGAGATTCGCGTCAATATCTTTCGCCGATCAAGAATTATTGACATTTTTATACTAAAAATATGCACTTTTCAAATGTTAATATCTCTGGTTGGGGCAAACAAACAAAAAAAGTTTTTTTACGGCATTTGAAAGGGCGTACGTTATTCTCAATATTATGACAAAATTGGAGGTACGTTATTTTTTAAACTCGTATAAAATCAATTTGAATTAAGTCATATTTTTTACTATATTTGGGTATATCTTTTTTATTAGAAGAGATACAGGCAACAAATTCAGGTAAAAAACATTCGTCTAAAAAAGTTTTAAAATTCTCTAGAAAATAACATTCATGAGAAATTTCAAATAAAAAAGTTATTGGCAAAAAATGGAATTCATAGGACCACTCTAATGACAAATTTATATAAAATGTGCTAGTACATTTGTTTCAATATTTGGACATTTAGTGTCTTCAAAGAAGTTTTTGTTCTTAAAAATTGCGCCTTCTTAAGATCTAAAAGTTATCCGAAGACACCTTTGCTGAGAAATTTGAAATAAGAAAACTAGAGCAAAAAAACTGTTTTTTCAAGAGCCACCCTAACTCAATTCAAGAAAATAGCTCTAAATCGGCCAATTTAAGAGATACAAAAAAGTTATCTTCAACAAAGTTGCATGAAATTTGCTTAGCTATAACTTTGCTGAAGAATATTTACCTTAATTTATTCAAACAAAAAAGTTAGATTTTTGATTTTAATGATAACAGGAACCACCCTAGAATTCATTGTCATAAAAATGAGGGCCTAACTATAAGGAATAACTTTGTAGAAGAGACTTTTAGTCTAAAGTTTCAGTTTCAGGCTCAAAACATATAATTCCACCTAAATCTGCATTCTGGACCACTGTGTACTCTTCCTCATCGTAATCGACGAGATCATGGTTGGAGCCGTTGACCGTTTACTGAACCGTGGGTTGCTGTGGCAGCCTATTACTATGGAGCATCTCAACGTCTTCGATTTGGCTGATGATGTTGCGTTATTAGCACAACGGCGCCTTGCCTTGTCGACCTTGTCGAACGCGCATCTGAAACAGGTCTAACCACCAGCGTCAACAAGACCAAATTGTTGGATGTCAACACGGAAAACCGTTCCAATTTCACGGAAGCTGGGCAGGCAGTGGAGTAAGTCGAAAGCTTCCAATATCTTGGCAGCCAGATAGCGTCGGACGGCGGCACCAAGAGCGACATAGTTGCACGGATTAAGAAGGCGAGGGCTGCTTTTGCCAGTTTGCGAAATGGATGGAGAGCGAATCAGATCAGTCGACGCACCAAAATCCGAATTTTTAACTCAAACGTGCAGTCTGTGCTGTTATACGCCAGTGAAACATGGTGTGTATCAGCGGAGAACACTCAGAAGCTGCAGGTGTTTATCAACCGATGCCTGCGGTACATAATTCGTGCCTGGTGGCCCCACAATTGGATCTCAAATTCCGAGCTTCATCGTTTGTGCCATCAGAAGCTGATAGAGACAGCAATTCGTGAACGGAAGTGGAGGTGGGTCGGCCACACGACGGAGCGGATACGAAATCTGCAAGCAAGCACTGGACTGGAATCCAGCAGGACATCGCAGCAGAGGCAGACCCAGAGGCTCGTAGCGGCGGAGCCTAAACAGAGAACTTAAGAACGTTGACCGAAATTTGACTTGGGCACAGGTCAAGGCCAAAGCTAGTAATCACCCAGGATGGAAATCTTTTACAAAGGCCCTTTGCACCCCTGGAGGTGCGCAGGATCATTAAGTAAGTAAGTAAGTGTTGGCAGCTTTTGTAAACAAACATATCACGTTGCCAAATCGTCTGATAATATTTCCGCAAATCTCTGTATATAGGATTACTAGCTTCAAGCAAAATGTTCGTGGAAGACGTTTCTGCCACCGGAGTGCTATATACCTCCGGTAATCTAAGCGGCTTTTCATTTAGATCACCGTGGCCCATTTTAATTTGACTTTCTCGTAGCCCTAAATCAAATAAACTTACCTTACCAATCAGGCTAAGGCCTTGATGTCCTCTGCTGTCCGAAGAAGTCGTCTCCACACTACTCGATCCCTGTCCACACTTCACCAGCCTCGTAGTCTGCGAAGGTTCCGCAGGTCGCCTTCTACTTGATCGATCCACCTTGCCCGCAATGCGCCTCTTCTTACTGTTCGTGTTAGGTCGCTTTCGAGAACCATTTTCACTCGGTTGTCCTCCAGCATTCTTACGACGTGCGCACCCCACCGTAGTCACCCAATTTTTACAGTGTGGACGATGGATGGTTTTCCCAGCAGCTGTTGCAATTCATGGTTCATTTGCTTCTTTCACGTTCCGTCATCCATCTGCACCGTAGATGGTACGCAACACCTTCCGTTCGAAAACACCAAGTCCAAGTCCTTGTCTCGTAGCCGTAGAGGACCACCGATCTCAACAGCATCTTGTAGATAGTCAATTTCGTGCGGCGAGCGTCCTCCGGAGTCCAAAGCAGGCACGATTCCCTCTTTGAGCTTTTCTGCTGGTATCATTTTTGACGGTCACCAGTGAGCCCAAATACACGAACTCGTCGGCCACCTAGATTTCGTCACCGTCAATCTGAACTCGGGTGGGAGGCTAACATTGTCTTCCCTAGAACCTCATCCTCACATGTACTTCGTCTTCGATGCGTTGATGGCAAGTCCAATGGCGGATTGGACTTGCCATCAACGCATCGAAGACGAAGTACATGTGAGGATGAGGTAGCTTCAGCTTTCAGTCTGATGTACGTTTCCGCCGTCGTCTCAAATTTCCGTGCCATGATGTCAATGTCATCGGCGAAGCCAAGAAGCTGGATGGACTTCATGAAGATTGTGTCACTCGTGTCTATCCCAGCTCTTCTGATCACACCTTCTAACGCGATGTTAAATAGCAGACACGTAAGTCCATCACCTTGCCTTCGAGATTCAAAGGGACTCGACTTGACCAACTTGACGTCAAGGTTTGTTTCGATAAGATGATATTACTCAGCATTTCAACTCAACAGGAAAATGTTATCATAAGCTTCAAACTGTATCAATATTTCCTTGCGCTGAACAACAATTTCTCAGATAACATCCAACTTGTGGAAGATGAAAAATGTAATGTTCAGGAATGCCGTGATATTCAATCTAAGACGATCAATTAATTCATTTCATATCGCTTGAAAAACATTATGTTGTAAATTAAGAAAAAAAAATATCCAATTGCAAACCTATGATGATGTAAGATTTTCCCAGTTGATAATTATGTTTTTTTGATGAGATAATTGATAAGAACTTAATAATAACAACAGAATCCAGAAAATACGTATTTGACTAATAATCATGGAGTTATTTTCGGAAAAAAAATATCGATTGACTTTTCACTCAGATTTCAATGCCTCCTATCTGTTTCCTTCTTAAAATAACAGTAAAAACTGTTTTGATTTTTACAGTTCAAAATGGTTCGAAAATCATTACGTCTTCGACAGACATAGCTTCAAACTACGGCAACAGGATTGTTTTGTAATCAAAGGAACACATCTTAGTTCTTTTTACTTTTTATGTTTTCTTGATATTGACATGAATGGACTTTGTCCACCGAGGATGATCTTGAAACAAGGAAAACAATGAGTTAGGTAGTCATTTTTCATCTACGTGATTCCTAATCTTGTATTCACTGTTCTTTAGTTTGAAGTGGTTTAGACTAGGATTCTAATGGATGGTCATTATCGGTGTTGTTGCTTGAATTTATAGCGAAGGAATCCGTTTTTGACTGACAAAGGGGCGTGCCTTTGGAGGGTGCTGCATCACTCGGAAGGGTATTAAGAGCGGAACCTTTCAACTGCAGTCGGATCCTTGCGATTTTAATTGGACTATTAGAAAAGCGAGTTTCTGGTAACCTTAATTGGTTGGATTTAAAACGGTCAGATTACCGGGGGTCCACGGTACTTCATCATTTATCAATAGTGATGGAGTAATACGACATGTACTAAACTAAGGACACAGGGTATACCACAATAGATCAAATGTCTGGTCGCAGTGGATTTATGTCACGAACAGATTTTAAGATTAAAATTTAACATGCACAGATATTGAGGATAAGAGAGATGGATATATATTTTGTTCCCACGTGTGAATAATTTTCAGTGTAAAAAATCAGAACGATTTGATGAATTTTAATTACACGGGAATAATTGCAACTCTGCAAAAAAATTCGTTTAAATCTCGAAAAAAAAAACAAATATTTAATAAGATGTTTATTGACCATTTACCTACCACTCACTTGAAGGTCAGGCCGAACCACTCCATAAAGAAGCGGTAGCTCAGGGTAGCACCGGCTGTATGCAAAGGCATCTCGTGGAGGGATGTTAGAGGAAAATAATTAACCTATCCGTTGCCGTCGTTGCGCATCGCAGGTTTCGCGGCTGCTTTGGCACGCGATCCATCCCGGGCGGCCTCTGGGGTCATTTGACTGCTTTTAACCCCACGGGTCATAATAGACAAAACACATAATTACAATGCCCTGCTGGTGGTGGCGGTGGCAGCGGTGCCGGTAGCTTCTTCACTACAGCGAAAGGTCAAACCTAAATGGTTAGGTACCACCATTATTGGCCGTTTTGCGAATTTGGTAACGAGCGATTGTTCATCGGAGAATAGACAATCGTTGTTGGAACAGTTTTAAATGAGTTTCTTGTTAATATGAATCAATATGTTCGTGATACGACGAGCTTAATTTTGAACTCCACAAACTCCAAGTGCATGCAAAGTAATGGAAAAGTCATCCTAAACAGTACAACCGTGACATAACCGATGTCATCGCCATCCCGTCGTTCTCCTTCGTCAGTGGCTGTCCTCTTCATGCCAACCTGTCACGTGATACAACCAGGCGGCATCATATTGGTTGTGCCTTTCTTTTACGAGCGACGAATCCACGAGACTGTCAAATGATATGCAATTCGCTTAAAAATACATATTTGCCTGTGACGTGATAAGCTCCCATGCCGATTGTAGGTAGATGGATAGAAAGGAAAAGATTGTCGTTATTGTACAGCGAAATCGTGATAACCGGAAGGTTAGTTGAAAGGGAATGAGAATAGCACTTGGTTCGGTATGAGTTGACTCAATACGTGATGTGGGCTGATGGGAAAACTGCTGCTTGGGAATAGTTAAGCGCATAACATACTTTACATAGTTGTATTTTTTGGTAGCTGATTTTTTTTTTCAATTGTGATTTCAACAAAGATATCATGATGACAAAAGTCTATAGTATGGAATTTTGATTTTTTTAGATATCCGGGATTAGTAACAAAATGTACTCTTCAGAAATCTATTCTACCTCTAGCAACTTGAAGACTTTTCTTGGTCCAGATTCCGGCGGGTACTTCCCAAAACTGAGCCGATTTTCTTTCTAGGTGACGATTTGCGACCTCTAGGCTGCTCGCAGTTTTGGCAGCCGCCATATTGGACGCCATTTTGGATTTTTGGACTTGAAAAAATTCCCAGTTGTAGAGCAAGAATGAATAAAGATTTGACAAAAAACTCAGGTCTCTAACTCTTACCAGTTCCCTGGAAAAAATCCAAAGTTTAGGTCAATTGAACCGGAAATCCCCCTTAAATATTGTAAGTTCCGCGATTCCCCTACGCAGCGCTGATTTTGCATCTCTTTGACGTTTCTATACATTCTATCGAGGGAAGTATTGTGATTGAGGTTGAACTTTATTTTTTGAGATTTAATTAATTTTAAATTAGTTTGCGTATGAAAAGTATAAATCAAGAGCAAATTTTCATTATGTCGTAAGTAACATTCGCACCAATCCGAGAAAAATAAAGTTTTGTTTTGATGACCGAAAAGTTATTCCTATTTTCAATTAAACTCGTATAATCTCATAGTGATAGCAATGTTTAACATATATAGCAGGGTTCTAATCATACAAATGCAATTCGCTAGCTTTCATGTTAAAAAATACTGGTTTTTAAGTCAAAAGCTATTATACGTCGTTTGGTGGCCCCTATTGTTACTTAAGTCAAAGTGTATTTACCAGGATATTCGGGAGAATTATCAATTACGTCTCCTTACGTGCAGCCCATTGATCATTTTAGGACCACCGAAATCATCTTAGCAACAAACAGTTCGATTTATTCACTTTAATAATGAGAAAGCGAAACGACGAACGTACACTTTTCACGGGTTTCTCAGCGCTGTTACTTAAGTCAAACGGCATCTCCATAGAAATCGGGTGACTTAAGTAACATCTAAAACTATTTTGATCGGAAGGTGATTACGTCAAAAAGCAATTTCACTGGTAAATAAATTTAAAAATGGGATGTGATCCTATATTCGGACAGAATATAGTGTAACAGCAGGAGCATCGATTGACACTGATAGCTCGACTTGGTTTACCTTTGTTACTTTCGACGTAATGAAAATTTGCTCTTGAAATCATCAATCAAGTCAGGCATATTATAATCTTTTACATCAATTTTAAAATGAGGAACCACACCTGGAGCTGCTAATAGTTTTCCGTAATCCGATGCCATGTTAAATCTAAATCGTAATTGAAATGCAGCTGAAATATGATAAATCAGTTTAAACCAGACATTAATCCAAAGACACGAATGCATCAGCAGATGTTAAGTGTCGGCAATAAAAAAAACAACAACAACAACGACATTAATCCAGACGACAATTCAATTATCAATATGGTAGATTGATTACGCTTCATAATCGTTTTTGTCACGCTTTGATCGGAAGGAAACCAACAGAATTGGAACAAATTTTCTCTGACGACGCTGTCTTAGAGAAACCAGAAGGAACTGACATTTTGTCACTGTCAAACCGACAACGGCCAATTCAAATGTGCAGTGTCCGGACTGTCAAAACCAAAGGATTTTTTCCAGAATATATCAGACACGAACCAATTCATAACTTTTGCATGTGGGTTCATGGCTTAGCTAAATATTTCCCGCGAATACGGAGCCAGTTGTCAGTTGTGTGCTTTGGTCAGAAATGTTATTGTTTTTGCTATGGTCATTCATGTCGGTTTGTCGGTGATTTTGTCACGTTTTATTTGGTGTATTTTTACATAAGAATGCCGTACATTTCAAGGGAAATCTTCAAATAAAGACTACCGATACGGTTAAAAAAGTATTCGTTTTACCGGGACGCTAAAGCAGACGACACTTTAAAGTCGTTCGAAGTAAACACAAAATTGCGGGTTGCCAAACCTTGCAGACAAAATAACTTGTTGGCCATGCAACCAGATTTACTTTTATTTTCACCGCGCGTTTCTTATAAAACATCGCCTCTGCCTGGGACCAATCGGTTAGTCAAGTCATTGGCGAATTTTAAATCATTAGTTTCGTATTGATTGTTATATCGACCATATTGGCCACCCACGTTCCAAATTCCCCCGGGGAAATGGCCAGAGACTCGAACCAAAGCGATCATGTGACATATAAAATAACAAAAATATTCAATACCCAGATCAACTTTGTTCATATTGTTGGATGATGGAGCATTCATCCATTCATCCAAACAACCTTAGAAATAATTCGGATACTGTTTCAAAAAGATACGATGATGTTTTTGGTAGCCAATTTCAAATGGCATTGTCTATAATAGGGTAAATGTTGGCTTCGGCACCCATTGACTGTTTTCGGCAACCAAAATTTAAACGTTAATTTCACTATGTTTTCCCATCAACGCACTTCCCTGAATGTGTCCAAACGATTGTTTAGCCTTTCAGCTTCAATCTGATTATATTTGAACGATCGAGCAATCCAGTAATGCTACATTTTTCTTCAAATAAAGCATACGCACTACAAAATGGGGTTGATTTCGAGTTGCCGATAATAAAACAGCTGGTTAACACGCAGTTCTAATGGGAAGGTTGCCGAAGAAAAAGAGGCTGCCGACAATAGTCACACTCACCTGAGAAGTTTGGAGCGTTGTAAAAACGCTTTCAAAACGTTTTGAAAAATTCTGTCGATTGGAATGGATAGAAAAGCAAGCAGCAGATGAATGTAAACAAACAGACACATCATATATGTGCGTGACGCTGAGAAAATGCTAGTAGAAGTGCAGACGCTGCTTAGATTGACGAAAATACGTAAATTCCCCTATGTCACAAATAGAAATACTCAGAGGGAGAGATGGGCGGCAGCAGGGTTTTGTATGTAAATTATCATGCAACCCTTGCTAGAAGCTAGTTCTGATGAGGCCCGTATATAGCCAAAAAGCTGAAACAACGTGCCTATCGTTACTTGGGTAGTTGAAATATTATTATTTATTCTAAACTAAATACTAGGGGAAATGGATGTAATCAGACCCCCTTCACTCTTTGGAATTTATAGAGACAGATAACAGCGCCAAACGGTTTGTGACGAGACAACGTTGAACTGCTGCGTTGTAAGAAAACACGCACACCAATATCTATGCATGTACGAACCCACACAACTGAGCGGACGGGTACAGTGCAAATCAAAACACGAAGTGGCGTCATCACTCATTCAGCTTCGGCTATTCCCGTTTGCGTTTGTTTTCATCGACGTTGTCAAATACTTCCTACGTTATAAAATAGGAAAGTAATGATTATTCCAACGTAATTTTTGAACGGAATGCTTGTTGCGTTGGCCAAAGAAGATGGCATATTTTATTACGTTTAGCAATGATTTCGATACGGTGCATTTCCAGTGGCTGGGGTGTTGGAATAATTCTTTAGAGAGAGGGAAGGGGTTTTTTCCCATTTTTACATCTATGCTTATTAAGAATATGTTCAACAACAGCTCCGCAAAACATCAATTACTATTAGAGATTTGCATCTTACTGATACCGGTGGTATATTGGAAACTCTTTCGCTCGAAAGCAAAACATATATACATCATGATGCGCGCTTGGATGTGTGATTGTCTTCTCAAGTGTTGCATATAAACTGGTAATGATTGAAAATCGAAGCAATCACAAACAAGTAAGAATCTTGCTATCGCAATATAACGAGGGGTGCGACACATCTAAATCTCGATTTTAAATGGTCGAAAAATCTCACACTAGCGAATCAATCTACGAAAAATCTTTTTTCATCTCTTATATCTAAGCCCATCTACTCGCATCGCTCTCCACCTTTTTGCAGGAAATCTTCAAAATCATAATCAATGGTGTTTCTATCTATTAAGCGCGAGTGCATCTCACGACAGCAAAGCAAAAAAATTAATGCATCTTGGATAGAGTCACCCTCCTCGCAATATAATAATGATGACTTCGAGGACGATATCGTCCTCTTCCCTCGGCTGATCATCAACGTCCGCGTTGACATCTGCCATGCTGACACCTGTCAATTATTGAGCCTTCGTGGTAAAGTTGGCGGGGAACGCTTAACAGTTTCAATGTGCACTCAACAGATAGCACTGCGATCACATAAGGGTGGTAACTATATGCCTTATATGAGGAATTGATTAGTGGGATATCTTGTTAATTAGATATCTTTGGGATAATCCTTATGGGCGGGGTTGCAGCGCACGTATGAGCGGCGCGCTTCGACCGTCATCAAATGAGAATTTAACATAAGCGCGACAATAATACATTACTTCAAAAATGATTTTCAAACGGTTGGTTTTGTGCCGTTATTTGAAGTAGTTGTTCCTTTGTTGGCCGTAGTAGCAACCGGTCAGCACTCGTGTTTCTTTCAGTTACCGTGGGAACGTAATTTGTGATTAGCTACGGTCCCTTTCAAATTGTCTCATTATTTATGAACGGCCCTTATATTTGAAATGACGTTTCACTCATCTGGTGATTTCCGATTTATAGTCGAATAATCGATTAACGAACAGAAAGTAAAATAATTGTAATCGGTTATATCATGTCGATATTAGTGAAATTACTTCTGGTATTATCAAACACCGAGGTAAAAGATCGTAAGAATTCCATAAGAACCACTTATTAATTTTAGTCACAAGAAATCAATATGAATTTCATAGATTTGCCTTATGAAAAATAATGTCGACAAAAAAATAATTATACGGAGCAGACCGAACCGTGGACGTTGTTACTACGGGTCCTGTTCCTGTACCACTCGTCTTTCAAAGTTTGGGTAAACGGGATGGCTAAAAGCGTACAAGAGCTACCTTATGTAAGACGAAATTTTTTCATAAGTCGCGCTTATGAAATTCATATGTGTCGTTTATAAGTCGAGCCTTATGAAATTCTTAAGTCTATTTGCCTCAGTGAATGTATTTACGTACCCGGCTCTTATGTGGTGTTTACATATACGCTGGTTCACTAGCGCTAGTGTACTAGAACTGTCAGTATCTAAAAGCATGATATTTCAGAAACAACTGTTATTCGCGCTAGTTTATTGAGCTGGTTCAGCTAGTGAACTAGCATAAGTGTAAACAGCCCGTTATTGCTGATGTTGTTCCTTTACATCATTCTCTTCCGCACACTCCGCAGCTCTCCACCTCACAGCTCAGCTCCGGATCCGAATCATCGACCCGAATAATTCACTGGGAGCTGTTTAGGATGACAGCTTATGGACCCGTCCAGGATCCTGTTTTTCTCTCGATTCTTTACGATTCAGCTCCGATGATGATATGGAGCTGAAGCCGAGAATAGTGAGAGCAATTCTGCTGGAGAATTATGCTGGGTTTAGACAGGCCAAGTCAATTGATCAAGTCAGTTGAATTCAACTGACTTGAACGCGAATTGAACGTGTAAACCGTGCCATTCAACTGACTTGATCAACTGACTTGAATTGAAAAAAGTTGAACCAGGCTCAACTTTTCAAGCCAATTGAATTCACCTGAGTTGATCATTTGACTTGCCTAGTCTAAACCCAGCTTTATGGTGTATTCAGATCTGAGCGGAGTAAAATTTGCGTTGGCATGAGAGAGAGAACTAGTACTTTCCTCTCTCTCTCTAAACAATGGAAAATCTTCAGAATAATGCTTGATCAACTTGAGGTATTTAGCGGCGCCGGTGGTGTAGTGGTAAGCGCGATTACCTCTCACCCCAGCAGGCCTGGGTTCAATCCCAGTCGGCGCCGCCGGGATGTTCTGAGGCATAACATCTCTGAACACGCCTTCCTTCGGAATGGAAGTAAAGCCGTTGGTCCCCGGTTCATGAGTAGATGGGTCGATAAAAAGGGTCCAGATGTGGGAGTTGCCTCCCTGGTGTCGGTGGCATGGGTGCTCAGCACGGAAAACAAGATCGACGGAAAACAAATCAAGGAAAAAAAAACTGAGGTATTGAAAAAAATATTCAGAGAACTTTATTGAAATCTTCGATTAGCTGGAGATCTTTCAAATACTTTTGAAATATAAGATAAACATCATCTAAAATTTTGACAAGATCATACGAATATTACTGCATCAACCATTTCATTTTTCAAAAGTTTTTAAAATTATTTCTCAACAGAAAATCCGTAATCATCAACAATGTTATCTAAAATTCAACGACGTTTCCTGAACTTGTATAACCTTCATATTCTTTATTTTAAACAAAGTTTCTAGAACTTAAACTCAGTTCCCTAAACTCAGAAAAAGAACCCTGAACTTCTTCCCAATCGATTGAACTTATCCAAAGTTCCCTGAGCCTCTATGAATCATCCTGAGTTTATGCAAAGTTCTGTGAAATCTGGGAAAGATGTGTCCATTTCTATGAAGCTCCCTGAACATCTACGATTTGTCAATAGCTTACACAAACTACAACTGAATTTCTATCAGGAGTTTTGAACTTGTACATACATATTTCCTATAACTCATACATTGTTCCCTGAATATCTCATTATTCCCTAAAGAGAAGATCTCCAATTTCAAACTTCTACGAACTTCTACTAATTGTCCTGACCATATAGGCAGCACAAAATTTCCAAAGTCAGGCTGGAAGTTCCAAAAAATCCTGAAGTTCTTTAAAGATTTCTGAACCTCTACAATATTCTTTGAGCATCTACAAAACTTCCAGAACTCTTACAAAGTTCGCTAAGGTTCTATAAAGTTGACCGAGCTTCTGCAAAGTTCCCTGAACTTTTACAAAATCCCTTGCTCCCTATGAAGTTTTGTGCAGTTCTTCGAATGTCTATTAAATTCGCTTAGCTTCTGCATAGATCGCTGAACTATTTCAAAAAATCCATAAATATTTTGAACTTCTACGGAATTTCGTAAACTATTCCAAGGCCAATCTTTTAAGAAGTGCCCTAAAATTGAAAGAAGGTCCCGGAGGTTTAATAAGGTTTAATGCAACATAAAATGATCCTTGAACTTCATCGAAGCTCCTAAATTTGTACAAGTTCCCCGCTTCTACGAAGTATTCCAGAATGTTTTCGAAGCTCTTTTAATTTATCTTAAATTCCCTTTGTACGGTTTCCGAGATGTTCATACAAAGTTGCTGAAGTTTTAAGAAGTTTCCCAAATTTCTTAATTTCGTTAAATTTCTACAAAGTTTGATGACAAATTTTCTACGTTCTTCTGCGTTTTATGTGTTTCTACTAAGTTCACTGAATTCCTACGAAGTTCGCTGAGCTTTTACTCAGCTAGCTGAAGTTCTTTATATGTTGTAGCAAATGTTAGGAACTAATCATAAATTATGTTATTTCAAAATTATATTTGGCTGAAATGTTAATTTTAACATAAAAAAAAATAAGTTGAAGTAATGAAATTGGGTTGTTAACGGAATGCTTAAAAAACAGCAAAAAAGGTTATCTTACACTTAATTCTACTTAATTAATTTTGGTATCCACGACAGATACGTATTTCGACTATAATGTCATTCCCACTAAAGACTTATCAAAATCTAATCCCCTTATCGCAAAATAGTTTTAAAAAAATACGCCTAAATGTGGGCAATTAACATCAGTTTGTCACAGTAAATCATTTCTATAATACAAAATCGTTAATTTTAACGAAACCTGATTTCAGATTCGGATTCAGCGACCCACAGTTAAGTAAAAAAGTAATTTCGCCATACACAGCACCAGAATAAATGATCATTATGATCGGATTTTGAGGAACAAAAATTCCAAACAAATTATCTTATGAAAAATGTATTATTAAGAATCGAAAATTGAACTGCGTAGTGATCAACTTCACCACCATCAATGTGACCATAGAACCTTGAAGGTACCATTGTGCATAGAAAATGGAGCTTTGCTCATACGATCATTTAGCAAGAATCTAAGAATAAATAATATCCTTACTAACCGTACAATTTGCTTTCCGTCCACTTTCAGCGCTCTTCCTAACGACAGCAATCATCAGCAACGATGGCCAGGTCCACTCCGGACCGCGTTACAGTCTGGACAACATGCCCAAAACCAGCTTCACCTGCCGGGACAAAATCCTCGGCGGTTACTACGCAGACTCCGAAACCCAGTGTCAGATGTTCCACGTGTGCGTCAAAGTGTCCGGAATTGGCGTAAGTTACCGATGGGACTGTGGCATTCCTGCATTGCCACACCACCACCGGACGACGAGTATCACTGCTTGTTTTGTTTTTGTACAATCATCATCACTTAACTACTAAAACCAAACACTAATCAACCCCTCCCCCGTCAAATGCTTGACCTAGGTCTACATACTTCATACACAAGATGAAACAGAAGCGAAAGGAGACAGAGAGAGAGAGAGAGCGTGATCGGCACGATTTTCCCTAGAGACTCGATTGACCTTTAAAACCAGATGAGCGAGAGTCGGACGGTTTTTGTCCAATTTTGGTTGCCTCGCTGATCGACGATCGGGAGCTTAAACTCAGTGTCTCCAAAGTCGTTAATTGATTAGGGAACTGTTGTTCGGATCGATGAATCTGCCCTTGCGGTCCGATCATAAGGTGCTAATTTTCATTGCATAACCAGTTCCCACGGTTGGCATGGCTTAAGAACGGTCCACCGAAGCCTTGGGAAGGCCATCCAACTCGATTGATTCTTCTTAAGGCACCTTTTTTGCATGCCCATTGCGCAAAAGAACCAACACCGGCATCGACGCGGCGACGACGACCAAGACGACGCGCTTATTTCACACCTCATTTTATAATCACGACCACCATTGTTTTCAACGCTCGCTCTCTAGTACACTATAGGAGTAGGTAAATAGACCAGCACTGCCAGCAGCACACGCTCATAAGGCACGCCACGACCGCGCGCTCGCCCACCCAAAGACCCAAAGACCCACACAGAGCGTATCAACCAGAGACCGCTTGCATCGTGCACAAGCTCCGCAATTTAAATTTTTCTCACGAATTAATCTGTTTTTCTTCTCTCATTTTTCTTCCCCTCTGTTAACTGTATGGCTCTATTGTATTCTTCCCATGCCGCGTGTTTTGGAAATTGATCTGCGTGGGCGCACGTGGCCTTGTGCAAAATTGCGCCACCGAACAACCACTACTCATTTTCCCAACAGGTGCAAGACTTCAGATTCCTTTGCCCCAATGGTACGGCTTTCGATCAGGAAGCTCAAATCTGTGCCGATTGGGGCGATGTCGACTGTGAAGCAGCCACGCTCTATTACGGCAGTGACAATTTCGACCTCTACCGACTCGGATCCGGTTTCGAGAGCAAACGGGCTCCATTCGCCGAAGAGGAGGAAGCCACTTTCCACCTGCAGCGGGCAGAAACCAGTGGGTGCCCTCAATTAGCCGTGGAAAGAACCAACATACATTCAACACTGATTACTTTCTTTTCATATACAGATGACGCTAGGCGTAGCAAGCAGTACATCGTGAATCAAAGCTCAAAGCCTCAGCAAACCCCTGCAGCAGTACAGAATTTCAACCAAATCCCTTCGGTTCAGAGACCCCAGCATCATCGACAACCTCCGGTATATACGACTAGGACCAGTACCACAACGACGACGACAACCACGCCACCTCCGTTCACGACAACTGAGAATTACAACAACAACAAGGCGAACAGCCAATATCAGAAGCAAATCCAGCAGAAACATCAGCAACACAAGCAGCAACAGCTAATTTATAATCAGCAACAGCAAGCCCAACAACAGCAGTATCGACAGCTAACTGCTCAAGCGGCTACAGCTACCCCGTCCGACCATCGTCGTCCTGACGAAAATCGATCCACCACGCCGACTAGCTTCGTCAACAATCAGAGACCGCAGCAACAGCAGCCACAGCAACAACAGCCACAACAACAGCAGCAGCCACAGCAACAACAACGCCAGCAGCAGCCACAGCAACAGCAACAGCAGCAGCAACAACAACGCCAGCAGCAACCACAGCAACAGCAACAACGCCAACAGCAGCAACAGCAGCAGCCACAGCAACAACAACAGCAACAACAACAACAACAGCAACCACAGCATCAGCAACAACGCCAACAGCAGCAGCGTACCGATTACAATAGTAAATATTCAAATGGCCACGCTTGTCATCATTATCACCACTACAACCTCGAATCACTCATCCCTGGCAATGCCGTCTCTTGTTCGATTATGTTTACTTGTTCCCTTTTACAGATGATGAAATCTTCCGTGGATCGCACAGTTCGCACTTCTTCAACAACCGCAACAACGGAAAGGAAGACTTCGAAGAGGACTACATTCGGAAGCCCGCGTCCAGCACAGCTGCTCCGGTTACGACACCCGCCACCACCAAGTCTCAAACACGAGGACGCAACCGTGGTAGGGGAAGCGTTCGGGCCCACAACCTCAACATCGTTCGGAACGATGTCAAACCCACTCCCCCACGGCAAACACGACTTCAGTCAACCACTCCGGAAGACTTCGTAGATGTACCAAAGATTCCAAATTTCAACCGCGGATCCAACAACTTCCGTCAGCAACCAACGACCATTCTGCAGCCCCAGAACAACACTCAGGTCAACTTCAAGGAACCACCGGCATCGACTCCGGTGCCATTCTCCCGAGCAGGACAACGACCCACTCAAAACTCCGGAACCAACCGAAACGGTAATGGTTTCTTCCAGCAACAGCAGATCAACACCACTCCAGCAAGGACTCCACTGATTCCACAGTACCAAACTACTCCTGCGCCATTCCCTCAGCAACAGCAGCAGCACCAGCAGCAACAGCAGAGATTCCCTTCAAGCACTCCCGCTCCCGCTCCCGTAAGGGACTTCCGGATCTCAGTGTCCACACCAGCCAGTCATATAAACGAACAACTGGGTAACTTCAACAATCAACCGCAGTTCTTCCATGGAAACTTCCCGAATCCATCCACCACAACCCAGCTACCGAATATCAACTTCCAGTTCTTCAACCGCAATCCAAGTAACGATTTCCGAACATCCTCCACCACCTCTTCGACAACTACTGTCGCACCTGCTCAGCAGAACTTTAACTCCAGAATTACCCAAGCGCCTCAGTTCTTCAATACCGGCTTCGAAAACAAAGCTACCGAACGGGCGGTCACCGAACTGTTCACAACAACCCAGGAACCTCAGCGAAACCGTGCTCAACCACGCACCTTCAACGTAGAGCAAAGCCGTCTCAGTCAGTTCAACTACAACGAGTACCAAGGCAGCCGTACCAGTACCACTACTACCACTACCGCTGCCCCCACTACCACCGTAGCATTCGAGAGCTACAAACCATCCACCTACAACCCGCTCAGCTATCGACCACAACCTCAGCAACACACCATCCGACAGCATCCACAATCCCTGCAGCAGAACCCCTATGACCCCAGAACGACGGCCGCTACTCCCGTTTCAAGCACCACAACTCAGCGGCCAACGGTCACCAACGAACGCTACCAGACGATTTCCCGAAACAGCAACGACAACTACACGCCTTCGTCGATCAAGAAATTCTCCACCCTAGTCCCGAAAGATCAGTACAACCCAACGACCTTCAAACCGAACGCCCTTAGCAAGAAAGCCCTGCTCCAGTTCATCATCCAAAAGCCCGATAAACCTCAGGAAAAGATCAACCCCGCCCCACCTCGAAGCACCATTTACGTCCCGACCGTCCCACCAGTAACGTCCACCACAACCACTACCACCACTACTTCTGCACCTCCAACCGCACGAAAACAGCCAGTCAACTACTTCCAACAACCCCAGCAACGCCCGGTCCCTACAACCACCACCACCACCACCACAACCACCCAACGCCCTGCCATCGAAGCCAACGAAGACGACGGCCAGTACCACCCGGAACTGTACGAAAAGGACTTCTACCGAAACCGCGTCAAGGTCAAATTCAACCAGGACCGCAAGCAAACCCACGATCCCCTGACCTCCTCCCGGAACAACTTCTTCCAACAGTCGACGCCCGTCTCGCAGTCGCTGTCCTCCAGCGACGAAGACGAAATCTTCCGAACGGCTCACTCCCAGAACATCGCCGCCAGCGGTAACGACCTCATCCTGGAACGGGCACGTCAAGCCGCTGCCAAGATCAATGAATTCCTCTCGTCCTCGTCGGTGAAGCCGACCGTCCCGGCCGCCCCTCCAACCAAGAAGTCATCCGCCGCCAGTAGCAGTAAAGTCAGTCCACGACCATTCTCCAAAGCTCCAACGATTCCACCGAACGCCACCAGCACAAAGAGACCTGCCGGCGATAAGGACGAGTATGACTACGCCTACTACGACACCGGCAGTCCCGATGTACCGGAGTACGACATCATCGAGGACTTCGGTCGGACGTCCAGGAAGTCGGCGAAGAAGACGAACTAAGGTCTGCGAGTCACAGAAGAAGTCGCCGAATCACGAGGATGCTACCGAAAGCGGGGAAGGGAGGGTGAGCAAGGGAGCGAACGAAGCGCAGTTGTATAGATTTTAAATTAATTTAAATTAATTCTTTATTTTCAAGTTTTCTCGTACGAAAAAGAGCGGGATGCGATTTCCTTGTTTTAGGGTGAGTGAGAATCGCGAGCACCCGGGATGCAAAACACACTGCCATTATTGTGATTATCACATTGATTTTTTTTTTGCTGACATTCATCCAAAAACGACAACCATTTGGGTTATGGTTGGAGGATTCAACCAATCGTTCTTGTTCATAGTGCACCGAGCAGACAATACGTATAGCGCGAACGAGAAGGTACAGCGACTGGGCCAACTGGGCAAAACGAAGCCAGTATTCATCAGATGATTTTTATTCTATTATAGTTACCATTCCTCCTATCATCCAAACGAAATTTGCTATCATCCGTCATTCTGTAGAAGTGTTTCATTAAATTATTACTTTTAGAGAGAGAGAGCGAGAGAGCGCGCGCGCGAGAATCTTCCTCGTTGTAGACACTGAATCCTTCCAGATGAACTGTAATTTTACGCCTTACTTCTTCGTCTGTCCAACTAAATCAAATAAAAACAATTGTAAATATCTTTCAAATGAAAGCGAAGTGTACGACATAAGACAAAATAAAAAAATAACGATTATTAAAACAGTTTACGGTTTTCTTTTGTCTACGATCCGAACATTTCCCGTACAGCAGAACCTATGACGTCATCATATGATAAAAGTGATACCGTATAGGATAACAGATCTGTGTATGACATCCCGGAATAAAGACTTGAACGCAATAAACATCACTGTCACTTTCAGGCGCTTCCAGCGCTCGCGGAAGGACAATACGTAACAAGGATTCCATCGGGGAAGGAAATGGTCTATATAAGTCAACATCCACCGTGGCTTCCCATTCAGTAGTGTAACGGATACCGAGCGTGGAAGGAGATAAATACCGCCCAGTTACAGTCTGCAGTTTGTCGAGAGTACAGTGAGACGAATCTGTTTCCATTTGAGGAAATGGAAATAGGTAGGAAGTACCTCTGGATTGGAGGAATGCTCCAGCTGGCAGTGGTGCTGCTCAGCTGCCAGCAGTCGACGCTGGCCAGCCCGGATGGGATTAATTTCTATAAAGGTGCATTTGTCAATTCGGTGTAGTGTGAAGGCTGTGAAGTGTTTGCTAATCCTGTATGTTGTTTCTGTATCGTTGCTTCCGTAGATTGGCTTCGCGGTAAGAACGAAGACGAGGAATACGCTGCCATGATGAGCGCAGAGGAGCTTAGCGAGCCGAAATTGTGTACGTTAAAAAGAAGATTGCAAGAGCTTTCGGTAGCCGTTTGTTTGAAGAGGCTCAATTTTTGTAGCTTTACGGAGCCGAACCAATGTGCATCGTGTCTCAAATGAAGTTATTGGGTTATTCAGCTGATTGTGGTCAAGTCTTGAACGTACAGGAATTAAAAAAGCAGTATAGTTTGTTCAAACAAACCAAAATGGTCACCAACTGATGTTGTGAGTGATGTTACTCTTCAACGAAAGCTTATCATTCGTTGCTATACTGTTTTGACCATTTTAACAGTTGTTGATAGAGAGCCGTCCAAGTCATCCGTTGTATATTCCTGTATTCGATTGAGAAGGATTTTGCATACAATTTTTTATGTTGTAACTATTGGAAAACAATCAAAAGACGTTAGTAATTACCTGGGTGCTGCGGAGTCGTTCGATTTTATTTTGCAAGCCAATGGAAAACTGCTTGAATTTTTTTTTAAGTTTAACATTGTCTTGCCCGTTTTCAGTTGATTCCTGACAAAAGCTCTGAGCCAGGAGGGCTCAAGAACCCACGACTCTATCAAAGTTTGTTTACATACATGTTTCGCTAAAGTATGCTTTACTGCAATTGCAATTGCTCTGCTGTTTTTTGTCTTTAAGATTAAAATGAAGAATGTGTTATGAAAAAGTATGGATCATTGATATGCACAGTTCGAAAAAGTAGTGTAAATTTCTGTTCAATATGATGCACATAAATGGAGCGTCACATATCATATAAGTTTACATTATATATCATGTAAAGTTTTGACACATTTCATGCAATTGAGCAAATATTGTATACAAAAGCCCATCTTTGTAAACAACATTGTTTGCAAGTTGTTTGGTTGCGTGAAATGAAATACAAGTCTACGTGATTGAATGTTTACATCACAATTAAAATTCAGAATTGTTATCTGTGTGATATTACAATACTTGACGATTGATAAGAACAGTGACTGCAATTGTTACTTCTGAATAGTTGGCTTCCGTTTGACAGTTCACACTGGCTCCCAAGTGACAAGCACATTGAGTGAGTCCGCAATACTCCGGTAACTACTCGTTTTTGTCAGCCCCCTTTTTGAAAATCTTTACTAAGGTTCTACGAAACCCATGCACTTTTCAAGTGGTCTTATTGCATCAGTATACTTTAGTATACTTTAAACAATCATCTTGAAGGTAAATGAGAAAGTTTTGGAATTACGGTTCGTGCGAAATTATTGAAAGATAAAAGTCTGGTGCGGGTCATTACTGTCTTGATTTTACCAAAAACTGTTTTCAAAACAACGAAAAATATTGTGGGTGGGATAAAATTCAGAGGTTCGATATAATTCAAAGGAGTTAGTAAATTCAAAAATCCTTCAAACTCCATCGAAGGTTGTTGGAACTACGCTCTCTGTAAGTTATCTTATCTTGCCTGCGTCATCTTGAGACTTTTTAAAGGGCCGATCGATTTTTGTCGCCGACTGTCTCGACTCATTGTATCTGAAACAGCAAACTAGACAGGAGATACCTTTTCATCCGCACTGAATTAAGGCAATTCATCAACGAAAAATAGGCCCTTTCTCGTGCTAAGTAAGCAAACCATGATTTTTTTAAAGATTCCCATGCAAAAAATAATCCCAATACATCTTTCTGTTGATTTTGATTTAACAAACCTCTTCATCACTGTTCAAAGGTTTATGGTTTCAACGTTTTTATTCTTTTTCTTTTAACGTAGGACTACGTCTGTGATTTCTATATGGGGAACACTTTGTGAAAACCAAAAATGGAACATGTAACAAAATTAAGAAAGATTTTGAACATTAATAACTCAGCTGCCCCTGGACCAATTTCAATAATTTTATCACCAATCGATCAGAAATATTTCTACGCATCAATAGCAATTCTTCCGACTGATCATTTTCTACAAGAAACTATTGAAAACGTGGTAATGTCAAGCATTGTCCAATTTACAAATAAAAAGTGATAATTTGATCACTGTTTTCATGAAATAAACGTTATTCCCAAACCCGAGTACCAATTGGTTGCACATCATTCTGCTTTAACCAGAAAAGATATAAAAGAGCGATGCTGTCTAGCCTCAACTCATTTTCGCTTCGGACGGCGTGGTGAGCAGGCAACAGTTGCAGCAATAGCAGCAGTAGAAAGGTTGTGGCAGGTTAGGTAGTCCACTCTTCTACCTCTCAAGCAACAATGACTGGTCGTGGCAAAGGAGGAAAATGTCTTGGTAAAGGAGGTGCCAAGCGCTATCGCAAGCCCAACAAACAATTGAGAGCTCTTATAAAACACCTGAGTTTATCAAACGTTGAATAATAGCTTCCAGAGTTGAACAAGAATGTAGTTGTATTGCCATTTGATTAAAAGTTTTAAAAGCTGTTGGAGCACTCTTAAATGATTGTTTACGTTCGGTTTAACTATATGCTTTATAAGACCTACGATAACTTTTATAGCACCTTAGTTAAACTGATTCACAAGAGCTATACAGAACGTGGAATAAACGCATCAAAACAAACCATTGGGAGCTCTTATAAAACACTTGAGTTGATCAAACGTTGAATAATAGCTTCCAGAGTTGAACAAAAATGTAGTTGTATTGCCCTTTTTGGTTAGAAGCTTCAAAAGCTGCTTGGAGCACTCTTAAATGATTGTTTACATTCGACCAACCACCAACCACAATTTTGTTGCTAAAAATAGCACAAGTGATAGGCACGTTTATATGACCATAAGGCAATGACTGCAAGAGAAGTCACTCAAGATGAGCTTCATATACTTCTCTCATATGATCAAAATATGTATTCAAGAATAGAGCAGATGGAAACAGAAGCGGCTGGCAATCCGGAATTATGAGTTCGAATCTTGCTTCGAGAAACCCTCGGTCAAGTAGAGGTAAATTATAAATAGGTGTTATTAATAAATGCAAACATTAATTTAAGACATATATCATATAATCAACGATAACGTTTCTAGATAAATTCTCTCAATTAATTATTAGAGAGATTAATTGAAAGAATGTCAATCAAAGATTAAACAGATGCTTGTTACTACTTCCTTCATGATCACAGAATGTGAATTATGGCACAATTACATATTTTTTCAATGTGAACAAATAAATTAAATTAATAAAAACTGTACAAGCAATTATTTTGGCGTACCATGACAATTTTTAAACTAATTTTAATCTGTGAATATTGTGAGTACTTACACAACGGTTATTAAGGAGTCATTAAAAAGTGCTATAAACGCTTTTCACCGCTTGCTGTACAATGATTATGCAACAAACGCCTCTTAGGTTTACTCTCTACTAAATTTCAAAGCAGCTGTCAAAAAGTGTCTACAAACTTTGTATAAGAGCTTTCGCCAAAACAATAAAGCTTGAGTTTAAATATGTATCTATAAACGATGTATAAAAGCTGCTTCTATCCGGTTGTTAAGGAGTCATTGAAAAGTGTTATAAACGCTTTTCACCGCTTGCTGTACAATGATTATTTAGGGGTCATAAAAGAGTGCAACAAACGCCTCTCAGGTTTCCTCTCTACTAAATTTCAAAGCAGCTGTCAGGAAGTGTCTACAAACGTTGTATAAGAGCTTTCACCAAAATAATAAAGCTTGAGTTTAAATATGTATCTATAAACGTTGTATAAAAGTTGCTTCTACTCCTATACCGCGTAGACATATAATGCTGTAGTTGAACAGGTTCTCCAAACCAGTGTAAACAAGAGTTTTACAGAAGTTGTAATAAACTAATTGTACAGTTATTATTCAGCATGCAGTTGAATAAAATCACAATGGAAGCGTTTCTTCAACAAGAAATTGATTTTGGGTAAACGTTTTACTGAATACGTTAGACAACACCTTTGTGTTGCAGTTGTATAGGTTCTCCAAACCAGTGTAAACAAGGGTTTTATAAAAGTTTTGGTGAACACATTGTGCAATTATTATTCAACATGCAGCTGAACAAAATCAAAACGAAAGCGATTCTTCAACTGGAAATTGTTACTTGGGAGGTTCTTCGGGATAACCGCCATCCGTCGTCTGGCTCGCCGTGGCGGTGTCAAACGTATCTCCAGTCTGATCTACGAGAAAACTGTTACAAGTTCTCCGGTAGTGGTAGAGCAGAACTACCATGGGGCGGACTAAGACTCAAACACTAAGGCCAATTGCACCATCAAATCTTCAAAGGAACACAAATCATCATTTTGTAGTAGCAGCGGCGACGGTGGTGTAGTGGTAAGCGTGATTACCTCTCACCCCAGCAGGCCTGGTTTCAATCCCAGTCGGCGCCGCCGGGATGTTCTGAGGCATAACATCTCTGATCACACCTTCCTTAGGAAGGGAAGTAAAGCCGTTGGTCCCCGGTTCATGAGTTGATGAGTCGATAGGTAGGGTCCAGGTGTGAGAGCTGCCTCCCTGGCGTCGGTAGCATTGGTACTCAGTACGGAAAACAAGATCGACGGAAAATAAATCAAAGAAAAAAATCATTTTGTAGCTTATATTTGGTGCCCACCATTGGCCCCTTACATTGTGTACATTTATGCTCTCATTGTATGCCTGTTCTTTCCAACTAGTCCAATCTGTCTAGCTAAAGTTACTCACGGTACCGTGGACGTGACCTATCAGACTGCCGACTTCTTCACGATCTCTGCCCGTTCGTACGCTCGGCGCTCGTCAGCGCACCTCCTGCGCACTTTAATTAACAAAACATTAAAAAACGTATATCTTATAGTCAATATCTTAACTCCTGCCGGCGAAAAACAGAAGAAAACTTTCGACGAAGCGCATCACGGGAGAGATGAAAGTCGAAAACAGATGCAACTCTGTTGAATGTTCTCTGCAGTCCACAAATCGCACCGTACGCTCCATAATTTGTGCGATGTAAAGGCAGTCTTAGCATAAGGTTATTACGAAGCAGTCGGGATTGAACATTCAGGTCAATTTGCCTCAGGATAGCCTCACAATCTGTCCTTCCTTGTAGGATATCGACCACGGTTAGGGCTCTGTTTGTGTCTCTTCTAGTCCGGAGAAGTTCTCGGTCGATAAGTTGACAACGGCTTTCGTAACTTGGTAATCGAAACGGATCGTTCCAAGGCAATCTACGCAACGCAAAACGAAGAAAGCGACGTTGAACAGATTCAATTCTCTCGGCACCGTTGTTGTAGTTTGGGTTCCAAACCGCTGAACAATACTCAAGCGTCGATCGAACAAGCGAACAATAGAGAGATTTTAGACAGTAGAAATCAGTGAAGTTTTTAGCTATCCTAAAAATGAACCCTAAAGTTCTTGACGCCTTATCAACAACATATGCAATGTGTTGCTTGAAAGAAAGCTGCGAATCCAAGATCACACCCAAGTCTTTCACCTGATTCACGCGTTCGATTGTCGAGCCAAGCAGGTCATAGCTGAAAATTATCGGTTGTTGTTTTCGTGAGAACGTAATAGCGGAGCATTTGGCTGGGTTCACTACCATTCTGTTTAACCTGCACCAACTAGCGAATACATTCAGTTGACGTTGAAGAAAGTGACAGTCAGCAATGGAGCAGATTCGTCGGAGGATTTTGAGGTCATCTGCATATGATAATCGAGGAGCTTCGATGACCAGATGCACGTCGTTGAAGTACAGTATAAAAATTAACGGTCCCATGTGGCTTCCCTGAGGTATACCTGATGTGGCGAAGAAGCTAGCTGATCTGCAATCTCCTATGGCAACTTTTAGTTGCCGACCGGTAAGATATGATCGAAACCAACTCAGAAGATTACCGCATACACCGAGCCTGCCGAGTTTAGCAATCGCAATAGCATGGTTCAACTTGTCGAATGCTGCGGATTGGTCTGAATAAATAACGTCCGTTTGAACACGATCCGACATGCTTTCGGTTATATACGATGTGAGACACAGCAGATTGGTAGTTGTAGAGCGGCCGACAGTAAACCCATGTTGATCAGCACTCAAATACTGCTTGCAATGGGACAGCAACGGTTCCATAATCACTAGCTCGAATAGCTTCGAAACGGCACTTAACGATGTAATTCCTCGATAGTTATCCATAGCTCGTTTCCTTCCTTTTTTGTGGACGGGAAACATTTGCGCAAATTTCCAGCAAGATGGAAATATGCCACCTGAGAGAGACATTCGGAACAGGCGAAGAAGCGGAATTAACAAGCTAGCAATATGTCTCTTCAAAAATACAGATGGAACTCCATCAGGTCCAGGATTGAAGGATGACTTGAGCAGAGTCACGGCTTTAGAAATCATTTCTGCATTAACATCAATTGCACCCAGCGTTTGATCGTTTACTGGAACGTTCCTGGCAGCCAGGTTAATATGATCGTCAGTTAGTGTCTCTTTAGTGAATACACTGGCAAACTTTTCGGAAAAAAGGTGGCATATATCCTGAACAGTGGCAGCAACTTCTCCGTTGAATTCCATAGACGATGGGAGGCCGGATTCCCTGCGTTGCTCGTTCACGTAGTTCCAAAAGGATTTCGGGTGTAGCTTAAGTTTGCGCTGGATGCCTCGTTGGAAACTTGAAAAGCATTCACGACTGACTCGCTGGTACATGTGATTCAGCCTCACATAATGTAGTTTCAGAGGAAGCGTGCGATACTTCGTAAATCTTCTCAATGCTGCTCTCTTGATTGACTTCAACCTACGTAGCTCTCTCGTCTGCCAGGGAGGGTGAGACACTTTGTGGTGAGTTCTTTTCGGGACGTGTCTGTCAATGACATATGCCAAGACATGTGAAAAGGTTTGCGCTGCAGCCTCAACGTCATCTGGATCAAGGATGTTCTCCCATACCATGCTAGACAATACATCAATGATGCTACGGTGACAGAAAGGACCTCGGTAAAGGCATTGTCGCCTGTTACTGCTTTAGAACCACCAACAAGTGGTTTGCCTGTGAGCGAGCCTTCATCGTGGCGCCGTTTTAATGGCGGTTGACGCATGAAATCAGAGTTTGTCGGAGTTGTCAATGCGATTCGTTTTGATAGCTGAGCGATCTGCTGTTCTTGCTTAGCCATTTCCTTCCTAAGCTCAGCGTGTGCGATTTCCTGTCTCTCGGTGATAGAATTAATCACACTGCCAAACGACGAGACGGCAGTTTTGAATCGAGCACATTTCATCAGCTTCGCGCGCTTGTTACACATCCAAAACAGGTTCGGGCTAGTGTGGACAATGTTCAGAAAAGTTTTATTCAGCTTTGTGCCGCCACACTTTAGGTGAATCATCCTGTCGCAAAAAGCCATGCAGGAGACGCCTTTAACTGGCTTAGCGCATTGGTCACAGGCGGAAGTCATGCTGACTCAGTTTCCAAAAGTGATTTAGAAACAGCGGTGGAGATGCTCTAATACGCAAAGAGGAATTGGATTCTCGAGATCGCCCAACACTTGTCATGTACAATATGTCCGATTGGATAATTTTTTCACTGTTTTCATAACACAAAATCTAATAGCGAATTCGTTTATTATTCAGTTCCAACCTGGATCGGGTATCAAGATTGGGTCTGCTTGTTTTCTGACAAATGTCAGTTTGCTCGTTTGTTTTTAAAACCTAGCTCAGGTTGAGGTTCGCACTGACAAAAAGTTCGGTTTCGCACTGGGTTGGAACTGGTTCCAACCCCGATAATAAACGAATTCGCTATAAGAGAAGAGGTGACAATACTGGGGCGAAAATGAACCACTTTTCTGTCAAACGTGAACCAGCTCAAGATTGACCGATTTCATGTGCGTAAGATAGAGATAGAGATAGATAAAGATAGAGATAGTGATAGAAATAAAAGAGGAAGAAGCTAATTGTCTCCTCTTCCTCTTAGCACAAAATATGCTCTAATTAGCCGATTATCGTAACGAACTACACTTTCCACTAACAACCAGTACAATATTACAAGTATACCGAACGGAAAAAAAACGAATAACGATAGCCCGTGTGATAAAAAAAATGACAAATTTAGCAGCGCAAAATCACGACGATGTGAATAACAACAACTCTATATTCCACATTTCACGTTGTTCTACTAACTTTAGTAGAAGAATTACATTACATTTAAATTAATTTGGCTCCGCAAAGCTACCGCATGTGAGCCTTGACAAATAAATGAAATATAAAAAAAAAAACTAACCCATCGTGGGATCGTTTCCTCCTGTCATCGGTCCTGGTTAACTGGACTTGCTTCCAGTTTGCTATCGGTATCCACTGAATGGCGGTGGCGGTTCTGAAGCGCACCAACGAATCCTCGGGATCACGCTTCCGATCGGTTTCGCCTGCCCTAACGGCGTTTTTCGTGCCTGACGGAAAAAGTAAATGCCCGCCAGTGACGGCAAGTTGGTGGTTTCAAGATTTCCCCTTACCGGTAGTGATTAACGGGTTGCCGGTTGCTCTCGTATCCGCAACTGCAATGGCCAAACTGCTTCCAACCGCTCGTTTGCTCTCGGCCAAATGGTTCCGATCGGTACCGCCTGCCCTGATGTCGTTTGTCGTGCCTGACGGAAGAGGTGAAAGGATTTCAGTGACGATGTGTTAACGGCTTCGACTCGACTCTGTTTTACAGGTTCTGATTAACGAGTTGCCAGTTCCACTCGTGTCCGCCACTGCAACAACAAGGCAACTTCTCACCGCACGTTTGTTGTTGGCCAACGTTGTTGGGTGACGTCAGCGTTCTGTCTCGTGCCAGCAGATACTCGGGACCAAGCCTCCGACCGGTGCTGCCCACCCGTATGGTGTTTTTAGCCGATGGTTACCCTACCGGTGACTAATGCCTCGTGTTTGCCTCGCAATGGACAAACGACTTCTTCGTCCAGTGTTGGCTCCCCAACTTTCCGAAAACTGCAATTGCGAATGAAACCGGAATCGTGCGAGCTGCTGCTGGAAATTTTCCTACCGGGCGGTATCGCCATAAAGGTAACTCTAAGACTAGAAGGTCCCGAAATAACGTGCTCAACTTTTTGGCTCAGCTCTGGTACTACCTTCGGTCCCAAGCTAATCGATTCACCCCTCGAAACATAGGAAAATCCACTAACCCCTCATTTTATCTGTCAAACTTTCATAGCGAATCAAAACAAACATTGTGTAGAAGTAAAATTTTGACTAGAATGGGGAATGTTAATTGATTTGCTTGGGACCAATAGGCTAGTCAAGTAGTGAGCCAATTTAAAATCGCTAGTTTCTACCGGTGGTATCGCTGTGTGCGTACCTTTTGCTCGCCGTTGTTCGCCGGGCTGCTTTGCATCAACCTGGTCTATACAAGGTGTGTAATTGATGGCCTGTGCGTATTGGTGCAGTTCGTTTTTCACTCGGCTTTCAGTCGGCTTCGCACGATTTGCTTCTTCCGTACGCTCAAACACGCTCGTAGTTACGTCATAATGTTTGTTTCAATCAGCGTTTGCATTGGAAATTGAATATGAATTATAGAATTTCTGTATGAAGCCAACATATATGATTTTTTTTTCCACTGAATTTTGAGATAATGTATTGATTATTTTATTAGCACACTGTATACCAAGAAAAAGCAGCCTCCTGGTCAGTTTTTGCCCGTTTTCAAGTAAGTAGCTACTATAAAAATACAAAACGGCTGCTGATATTTCCCGGATACTTTACAAAAGCATACAAGCAAGAGCAATCATCATGCAAACATATCTAGAATTTGCTGTACTTCATATTTCACAAATTTGCTTTCGACTGCTATGACGTCGTGGTCATCCTCTCCAGCAATGTTTACGTTTTTCCCTCTACCAACACATACGTAAGGGCTAGATCTCCACACCTTGTATAGACCAGGTTGGCTTTGCATCGCCGCTTGCGAAAAGGCCTTTTCCTTCGTTGAGCGGTACTTCTGTATGACAGTTTCGATGCGCGTTTTGAATTGTCGGTTGGCGAGGGTTGCTGAATTTATTTGCTTAAATGCTAATGATGACATACTCCGGTAAGGTTCCGGTAACAAAACACATGTAAAACTAACTACATCGTAACAAAACACGAGGTGTGCTGAAGGTGTTCCTGAAAAAATTTGATCCGTGATGCTGTCACCTACTCTGAACACGCCAAGCGTAAGCGGCCATGGATGTCGTCTACGCTATGCGACAGACGCACTCTGTACGGTTTCGGACGTTAAACCATCACCAACTTTGGCAACAAGCTTATTACAGTAAAGAGTTGCAATAGAATTTATCTGTGCCTGTTTGTCCATATTCAGAACCACACAAAATAAAATGCTCTCCAGAGTTGTTATCTTGTAACCAAACTTGGAAGCAGGGGTGCAAGTGATTTTGATCGATTCTCTTCATCAACTTTCTCTTTGAAAAAAAAAATTACTACAAATTTGATACGCCTACAATTCAAAAACGGAAGTAGTTAAGATAATTGTTGAACGATCAATTAAAAGAACTAAATGCTCTTCACATGTGTTCCCTCCACTAGCGGTCCTACGTCAAGCTTCCGTTCGTGCCCCTAGGCACAGAACCTTATACTGTTTTCACAACAATCACCTCTCTCTCTCTAAATAGGGTACGAACAGCCCCTAATTGTGTCCGATGACTTAAAATCCCAAATGGAATGTGTAGTATTGGCACGATGGGTTTATTAATTTGCAACAGACTTTCCAAGATGCATTATTCGAACAACGCCATCCTCGTCTGGGAACGGTAAGTTTATGGCAAATAACAACTTCGAATGCCGGGTGGCTGCATCAACTTTAAGGCAAACTGCCTTCTGCCGTAATTTGGCAGACAAAATTTGCCTTATGATTTTAACTAGCGCCTCTGTGGATTAACGGAGGCACAGTGTTCCAGGCGATTCTCAGACCACACGCCTTCCACGGTGAGCCCAAAAGCAAATTGGCACCTTCTCGTTCTGGATACCTTATGCTGGGTTTAGACTAGGCAAGTCAAATGATCAACTCAGTTGAATTCAATTGGCTTGAAAAGTTGAGCCTGGTTCAACTTTTTTCAATTCAAGTGAGTAGATCAAATCAGTTGAATGGCATGGTTTTCACGTTCAATTCGCGTTCAAGTCAGTTGAATTCAACTGACTTGATCAATTGACTTGCCCTATCTAAACCCAGCTTTATGGAAAGCTTGGACTCCTTTACCATTTGCCACGTACCCTGCAGCATATCGCCCCTAGTGGAGTGTACTTTCAATGGTTTTGCACGTATTGCCGTTTTCTGTTCCCCGTCACTAGCCTCCTCGACAATATATAGCCTCTAGGCCACTTCCGGGTGGCAGGCATTTAAGTGCCGTTTCAAGTTCCCCGGATTGAGCACCTTTTATACGTAGACGCATTTGCGATCCGCGTCTGTATTAAACTGACTATCTCGCCGCGAGTATTAAACTGACTCACCGTGAACGTTCATTGAGGCTTGCTCTCTTATCGGTTCACAACAGTTTGTAAAGAGCGATGAGAATGGAACGAGAGTGAATATAAGGCAGCACGAGTACTATTTGTACTAATACTAATGAAGACTCGCGCACAACTCGCGTTAATGACATCGTTCGTTCAGGACGGTAAGCGCTTTCGAGTCGTACGCTGCGAGTATCAGTAACCTTGATACCATGTATTTTGATGACGCTCTATCTGTGATTTCCCTCTCACATACTACAAAATATAGTACCTGACACTGCAAAACAGTAGTAGTAAAATTTACGTTTATTTTCTGGTTTTTTATGTTTCAACATTTGGTTTAAAAATTTCAATTGATTAGCCTTTGGCTCTTCATCTTTGTTCTAGTTTATTGGTTATTCTAATGTGATGATTGCGTTTAGCGCTAATTTACAGGATACCCTTTTATGGGATTGTTTTCGTTTGAATTTAAAAATTGATACTTGAGCACAGGAACCTACCTAACTACTTAAACTAGGTTTCCAAATCACGAATGATCTGTTGGTTTGATCGCAGACAGGCGACACTGAACTAGAGGTGGGCAAAACAGCTCATCTGGCTGAGTGGATCAAACCCATCCACCTCACTAAAGGGAGTCGATTCTTTTGAACAGCTCACATTGAAATTATAGAAATTATGACACAAATTCAAAATCGGAAAATTAAATAGTCGTTTCGGTGCTTAAGACCGCATAAAACTGTAAAAGTAGTCTAACCTAATAAATCCGTACCTTCTCAATGTAAAACGCCACTAACGCAACAACTGATCAACCATCGCGTAATCCAAAATGCGCGCAAAATGTGCCAACAACATATCAGTAAAAACAAAAAATGTATGCGAGAGCTACACCTATGTATGTCATACGCGATGATATGATTCACATCGTGGCACAGGATGTTACGCCTTTTCTCAAGCTATGTGATCCAGTCTACATACAGATTTTATTTGTGATGTTAATTCTCTAGCAGAATTTCTCTCACTATTCTCGGCTTCAGCTCCAGATCATCAGCTCACATCCGGATCTGGAGCTGAATCGTGAAGAATCGAGAGAGAGAAAAAGATCCGAAGAGCTGGACGGGTCCGAGAGATGTCAATCTAAACAGCTCCCAGTGTCGAGTAGATGGTTCGGATCCGGAGCTGAGCTGATAAGCTGGAGAGCTGTATTTCGCTATTCGGTTATTTGCTTTTGTGCTTATCATCCGCTCCCCCAGAGAATGATGGGAGGAGAGGTGAGAGCACATATGCTGGAGGAATAACATCAGCAATAAGAGCCGGGTACATGAATAAATTGGATAATACCAGTAGAAAATTAACATCGTATAGCACATGTGCATATGTTCCAAACAGCCGCTTGGAAGTTTGCTTTTACCATTGGTGCTGACGATCAGTAGGCACATAGTGTATAACGTGCGCGATTTGGTTTACGCGGTGACTGGTTTGAATGGTTTAGACTTGTGATATCAGTGAGCTGATGAGCTACGGTTCCTAAAAAATGAACCACGGGTCATCAGCTCACTTTAGAGAATCGGGTCTATAGAACAGCTCGGGAGCGGATCGCCCATCTCTACACTGAACCATTCCAGCGTGGAAGTCTTTCGCTCCTCGAGTGTTTGAAGACCGGCCAGGTGGTGAATCTCAGCATTACGAGTTCACGGTGGACTGTTGAGGATCATTCCGAGGATCTTGTTTTGGATCCTCTGAAGCTTTAGGTGGTGGCACTTAGCACAACTCTCCCAGATTGGCATACCATACTCAATAGCCGGCAGAATGATCTGCTTGTGGACAGCAAACTTGTTTTTGAGGGACAGGGTGGACTTTCTGTGTATCAGAGGGTAGAGCGACCTGATCAAGATGTTACACTTGGTGGATGTCTTGTCCACATGGGATCGGAATAGTAATTTGCTATCGAGGGTGAGACCAACCGGTAGAAACTAACGATTGTAAATTGGCTCACTGAATGACTAGCCTATTGGTCCCAATCAAATCGATTAACGTACCCTATTCTAGTCGAAATTCTAGTATTACACTTTGTTTGTTTTGATTCGCTATGAAAGTTTGACAGATACGGAGGGGTGCATCGATTAGTTTGGGACCGAAGAGAGTACCAGAGCTGAGCCAAAATGTTGAGCACGTTTCTTCGGGACCTTCTGGTCTTAGAGTTACCTCTATGGTGAGACCAAGGTAGACTACTTCACTCGACCATTCAATTGGAGTGCTATCAAGATGGACCTCCACGTTAGCAGGTGGAACAAGCCGAGGTGAATTCGAGTGTGGAAACAGAATGGTTTGTGTTTAAGCTGCATTGATACAAATCTTCCAGCTCTTGAAATAGTCGGACAGAACATCCAGGCCAGATTGTAGTTTACAGAGCACGGATCACCCAACCCTTATAGATGATGGAGGTGTCATCTACGAACATTGACAGGATACCACCACCCGGCAGGGGAGGAACGTATGACGTGAAAATTATGAATAGGATAGGCCCAAGCAAGCTACCCTCAGGGACCCCTGCATCAACGTTAAACGTATCAGAGGGGGCATTGTTCAAGTAGACCTGAAATGATCTGCCCGATAAGTAGTTTTTGATGATCTTCACGAGGTAGATCGGAAAGTTGTATCGATGCAGCTTGTACACTAGACCATCATGCCATTCATTGTTGAACGCCTTCTCGACGTCCAAGAATGCCGTGGCAGATGTATTGGAAACGGACTTATTCCGCTTGATGATGTTAATAACCCGTGCGAGTTGGTGGATGGTAGAGTGGCCTTTTCTAAACCCGAATTGCTCTTTGAGAAAGATGTTATTATCATTTGAAAACACCAGCAGACGGATGAGTATCATCTTTTCGAATAGCTTCGAGATGGAGGACAAGAGGCTGATGGGGCGATAGCTTTTAGCACTGGTAGGATAACTTCCAGCATGCAGGGAAGTTGCCAAGCTCCAAACATTTGATAAGGGTAAGATGGTTGAAGAAGTCAATACTCAAGTTTTTCAACTCGAGGTTGACTACACCATCCATACCCGCGGCCTTCATGCTATCACCTCATCAGCCGATATTCTACAATCATCATGCACTACTACGGGGGTGTCAGCGACTCTAGTACGGCAGGCTCATGGGGGCTCACCATGGTTTGGTCAAGATTATGTGAAAACAGAAATGAAATGTTGGCCAAGAGCATTGGCCTTTTCAACTGGGGTTATGAGTAGGGATGGGTACAAGTTCCGTTCAACAGAGGAAAGCGGAGGTATCGGTCTCGACTTATTTTTTCAAATTTTTGGTCATCTTCCAAAATAGTTTTGCACAATCTGAGAGAGAGCGAATCTTGTTGCTGAGTTCCACCATCCTGGCCTGAATAATTTTTGGTTAGCCTATTGACATTGGTCTTCAAGTGGAGCAACCCAGAACGCTGGAACTGCCTACGAATGGTGCTACGGGAGCCTGATAAGATCTTTATACCCCGTTCACATTACAGCCTATATCACGTAATATAGGCTGTCTTGTAATGAGCACTCATACATAGGATTTCCAGTGAAAACTAGATGTATGAGTGCTCATTGCAAGACAGCTTATATCACGTGATATACGCTGTAATGTGAACGGGGTATTAGTTGGGCTGTCAAGGTTCAGAGTATGACTCACCTGTCTGGATGCTGGTACGTGTTGCTCCCTGGCACGGGATATCGCCTCTTCAATGGTTTGCAGACACTGATCGACGTCTTCGAACGACTCCGGTAGGACGTCGTAATCGATTGCTGTGTCCACACAGTGCTGATACTGCTGCCAGTTGACACGATGGTAATTTCGCCGGGAAACTTGAAACTTATTGGCCGAGGAACCTACTTCGGCCACCACCGGATAGTGGTCCTAGCTCAGTTCCTGACAGGCGATAAGTTGAGAGATGTTATCGCCAATGTTGCAGATGAAGATGTCGGTGGTGACATGTGCTCCGGATCGACTCAACCGGGTGGGAGTGTCCGGACACAGGATGTTGTAGTGGGCTTTCTACAGATCGTTGTACAAGATTGTGCCGTTCTGGTTTCGCTGACTATTGCCAACAATCAATACGAAACTAACGATTTTAAATTGGCTCACTACTTGACTAGCCTATTGGTCCCAAGCAAATCGATTAACGTACCCCTTTATAGTATAAATTCCAGTACTACACTATGTTCGTTTTAATTCGCTATGAAAGTTTGACAGATAAAATGAGGGGTTAGTGGATTTTCCTGTTTCGAGCGGTGAATCGATTAGCTTGGGACCGAAGATAGTACCAGAGCTGAGCCAAAAAGTTGAGCTCGTTTCTTCGGGACTTTCTGGTCTTAGAGTTACCTCTTTGCTATTGCCCCAGGCTTAATGCTTGGCGTTCAGGTCGCCAGCGATGACAAAATTTTGCCGCCGTCGTGTTAGCTTGATGATGTCTCTTCGGCCGAGCTGTCCTTAATGTTACCCAGACAACCAGAAGTCGTATAACAATGTACAGAAAGTATCGTAAATAACTGCAGTTTAAGTCAACATCGCATATAAGTATGACATACATCGCATTATGTTTAAGTAAAATCATATAGAATGCAAATTTCCGACTTATATACAACGAATCTTTTTTTCATCGTACTGTATCACAAATTAAATCGGATTACATCGTAAGGTTTTTCAAATTGAATTTGTTATTACAGATTGAATCGTATATAATGTCAAATCAACTCGTTTAAAACGAAATTAAAATTTGCACGTATATGGCCTCCACTTTTGTAGGTATAGGCCCTTTTTTTGCATTCTATACGATTTGTTTGTTTGTATATATGTTTGTATATCACAAAAACAACTTTGCATATACGTACATTCTGGTTGTCTGGGTAGTTTGCTTGGGGCAGTAGACCGCGATGATGGTGATTGGATCAAGCGATGTGTTCACCTCAACTCCGATGGCTTCGATAATTTTCAGCTGGAAGCTTGGTAGTAGCCGGTAGCTGATGTTCCGTCTCGCAGCGATGGCCACTCCCCCTCCCCCGGAGCTGGTGCGGTCAAGCCTTACGAGCCGAAAGTCGCAAAGGAAGACGTTCAGTTCGGGCTTCAAGTGAGTCTCGGTGATGACGGCTATGTCGATGTGCCGTTCGTTAAGAAAGTCAACACACTCGATGTTTTTGCTCTTCAAGGAGTAAGCACTCCAATTTACGTTCTTGATGGCTTCACGGTCCATACTTAGTGACAAGGGACAGGGCAGCATGTAGCTGTTCAGATCGAGTCTTGCAGGTGCGCATGAAGATGATTACCTCGGCCACGAGCGTCACAAGTTCCTCCGAGGTGAACGGAGAATCGTCGACAGGTCTACCTGAGACAGCACCATCAGTGTATGATAAACCAGGGGCGGTGGATGAACCTGGAATTGGCTGGGCCCGAGGGGGACGACTCTATCTACGATGCAGAAAAAGATTGTGTTTTGCTGTGGCTAGCTGCGCGCACGCTGAGTAGATAGAAAGAAGATTGATGACGATTCTGAAATTTTCCTGCAAAAAGATGATGCTCGATGCAAGTAGATGCGACAAATGAAAGAAGATTTTTCGAAGATTGATTCGCTAGTGTGAGATTTGTTGAGCATCTTAACTTGAGATTTAGATGTGTCGCCCCCCTCGGCTGGGCCGCAGCAGCAGCGAGACGATGCTGAACTGTCCGACTGTTGGGAACCATTTGGATACGCGCAGGATTGGCTTGTTGGTTGTTGCGCGGAAGCGGGGCTAGGTTCGGAACATGTCCAGAACTTCCGAGGCGAACGATGATTACGGAGGCGACCGAGCTGGTTCTTGATTGTAGCCTTCCGACGGACATTAATGAACTCCATTCGCTTGAGACAACCGCGATTGGAGGCTTTGTGGTTTCCATCGCAGTTGACACACGTTGGCTCGATGTCATCAACTTGCTCACAGGACGCAGTTGAGTGAGTTCCAGCACACTTGCCGCAGTTTGTCTTCATATGGCAGTTTTTGGTGCCCTGGCCATAGGAGAGGCAGTTCATACACTGCGTAACATCACGATGTTGGGGTTTGTAATGCTCCCAACTAATGATGACCTGAAACAGGTCCCGGATTTTGGATCTCAGAGCCGCAAGACTGGTGGATCCCTTCGTGAAGTGCACCAGGAACAACTGGTCACGGAAGCTGGTGTTGTTGGTGGAACGCCGGTTCATCTGGTACACCGCCTCAGGCTCGATGGCAGATCATGCGTGAAGAAGTTCACGTTGTTGTCCTTCAAGAAACATCATATTTGTTTGTACTCTGCCAGACTGTAGCACATCATTTTGGTACCGATGCTGGAAAGCTTGAAGCGAGGCAGCAGCTTGTGTTTTGCCAGTTCGGCACCCAGCTTGGCAACATCCTTCGCCGGCGTGAAAAGCGGGGGAATCCGCTCTCTTCTTGCAATGGGAACGGCGTCACCATCGCCATTTTCTTCAGGGAGTACTGCATATTGGTTGACTTGCAGTGCCCGTTTTCCGGCGTCATCCTGCGACGCGCTGGGCTTGATTAGCACCTTCTTTGAAGGGCCCGCTGCTGTCTCCTTGGCACGTTTACGCACCATTTGTTTCGTGTTTGCAAGTTCAAGTAAACTTACCAGAACGCGAGACAGGGGCGACACTTCCACGGCGTAACGCGACAGCACAAAACGAAACAAAATCGAAACGAGAACTCGAGCTCAACAGTCGAGCAAAGAATGAGCCATGAGTTGAGGCTAGACAGCGGCGCTCTTTTATATCTTTCCAGGATAAAGCAGAATGATGTGCAACCAAGTGGTGCTCGATTATGACGACTGGGTTTGGAAAGAACGTTTATTTCATAAAAAACAGTGATAAAATTATCACTTTTTATTTGTACATTGGACAATGCTTGATATTACCACTTTTTCAATAGTTACTTGTTGAAAATCATCAGTCAGAAGCATTGCTATTGATGCGTAGAAATATTTCTGATCGATTGGTGATAAAATTATTGAAATTGGTCCAGGGGCAGGCGAGTTATTAATGTTCAAAATCTTTCATAATTTTGTTACATGTTCCATTTTCGGATTTCACAAAGTGTACCCCCATATAGAAATCACAGACGCAGTCCTACGCCTAAAAACTAAAAAGAGCAAAAAGATCACTTTTACATTGCGAAAATTGTTAGTTGGGATTAATCTTCCAATGATAAAATTTTACCCTTCTTACTAATATAAATTACGATGAGAAAAGATAGATGAATTCTCATGTGATTTAAGGTAACGCATTTTGGAATTTTTAACACTACTTAGTTAGAAACTGGAGCCGAGATGTCCCGGAGCATGGCCGGATGTGGCCAGTATAGTCCTGTGCTCTGGTTATTACTAGCATTGAACTGGTTTTTGAATGCTCATGTCATTTGATTGGTTTAATTTATTTCAGGCAGCATTTAGTTTAATGGCATTTACAAACCAGAACATGATCCAGCCATACATCTCCGGATCCATTTCAATATTCCAAAAATATTCAAAATGTTCAATAAGACCATAGTACCTTGCCCCACCCAAATCTTTTTGAAGGTGGACGCAGCTCTGATGATTGTAAAGAACATGATCACATGTCACAAAACTTTAATTATATAGTAGGTACCTATTTATATTCTATTCTTCATTTCATGCAACTCAGTCTTCTACCGAACTCCGCTATCGGGCTTCACCGATTTCAATCTCAACAATGCTTACGACAAGCGTACCTTCAACAAGTACAAAAGTAAGTAATCCGAAACCTCTCCCTCAATCTCCAATGACAAATACCCAAATCCATTCCAACCCCCGCCCATTGCAGATATGATGCTCAACAAAGACGCCCCCGAAGTGCTGACCGAAGACCGCGAAGAACCAAGTAAGGGAACATCACGCATCTTTTTCTCGCGGATCACCCCGAAACGAGATCCGGGAGCGATCCTCAGCTGGGCCATCCCCGCCGCCAATAGGGTGTATGTTACGCTAGCTTGAATTCGATGTTATTCTTCCGTCAAAAAAAAATCAGTTTCAAATTTTCCAATTCATTCAAATAATTCTGACTTACCCTCTTGCAGACGTGTCATCAACACTAACTATCGGCCTCCAGGAATCAACCGCCCGGCAGCTTAAACGACCCGCTCCACCGTTCGTGAATCCTCCACAGTACCCCACCATTTCTACAACCACCGCGGATGATCTACACTTGACCAAACAGTAAACAAACAAAAAAAACGGATGTTATCGTTGTCACTTGCTCGTGACGACCACTTTGCCACGTTCTCCGCCTCTGTAAGGCCTCTTCAAAACCAAGTGTAACAAATTGACAAATGTCAACATCAATATGGATTTTAGACTAAGTTCTGTTCTGTAAATAAACACAAACACACACTCGTTCAAATTAGGGAGTTCAAACACATGCAAACGGATCGACTGGCACCAATTTGATGACCCCCTCCCCCCTTTCCAACCACCAGCTCGTCTGCCTCTGCTTTATTCAGTCTTCTGCTTGTTTCCACCTTGCTTACCGAACCGTTTCCTCAAAAACTTAAGGATCGAGTTGAAGGAGAAGATCACCGGAATCATGATGGGCAGGAACAACGGAATGTAGATGGCGTACTTTTGCTCGCTGGGGAAGTACAGCAGGGCCAGCATGCTCGGATCGAAGAAAGCTCGCTCGGCCGACACGTATGCCCGCCGCGCTTCGGCAGCAGCCTCCGCCAGTCGATTGGCCAGCAGGTGCTGCTTTGCCAGAATGATCCGCTCGTGGGCATCCTTGATGGCCGCTCCGACCTGGTCGTTGATTACGATGTAGTCGATTCCACCGAGCAGCTGAATCAGCGACTGCAGGGTCAACGTTGCCGAGTGGATTCGGTAGATGGTGTTGGAGCGGACAAAGTTGTCCACCTCCCAGATGCGGGGTTCGATTGAGTTGAACGGGATTATGCTAGAGTCTAGTAGGGGGATCTAGAAAAAACAAAAACCTTTAGTAAAAGCTAGGCTAGATAGAGTTCTGCGACGAAACTTACATTATTCTCGAGATCGAAAATCTTTCGCAACTGGTACAATAGCACTGGCATCACATCCTGGGAGCTGATGTAGATTTCAGCATTGCCCGACGGGTTCTCCATGCACTTTGCGATTGCATCCTCGGAAGGATTCGCCAGCACGATTCCGCCCCATTTGGCCGAAGTGAACGCTTCTACGTTGTTGGTGGAAGCACGGCTGCCATCTTTGCGGTAGATTCGTAGAGGAGCAAGTCCGCACGGAGGAACGTACACCACCAGATGGATCGCCGGGTCGTTTGAAATTTGATTACCCAGCTTCTTCTCGAACGCCGTGATGACATGCGGCAGGGCATCCTCCTGAATGGCATAGTGTCTGTGTAGTTTGCCTTCGTCCGGAATCTGCTTCTGGGGATTATGAATCTCAACCTGGTAGACCCATTGGGTTTTTACCGTGAAGTTGGCGATCGTTGACAGGCCATTCAGAAAAGGGATAATGTAGTCTGGAAAGTTCAATTTCTGTAATCTGAAACTGTTGAAGCCCAGTGTGAATTGAAACTTACTTTCGGCAGCAGCACGGGCATTCCAGTGAATCTTCTGAATGTCTGGCCGAGGATTCAGCACCGAAATCAGTATCTCGTAGTGCGGTTGCATCGGTGCCGTATTCAGCCTCAGTTGACGACCCTTGCTCGTTTGCATGTCCCTCGAACCCAGGATAGCTTTGAGCTTGTACTCCTGAAGTATCCATGACGACAGCACTTGATAGATCTTCAGGGAGGCTGGAAGAAATATTCGTTTAGTGAAATGACAACCCAAATGACAGTGAAAACCTACTGGCACTCTCGGAAATGAAGGCCGTCCGTTCGGAAGTCACCAGAACATCGTCTTCCAGTTTGCCCCACTCGATGAGTGCAAACTCTCCCAGACCTAGGGGATAGCGCGTTAGGATTGCAGCCTCCAACGCTGCTGGAGTTTTTGTTGATTCAGCAATGGTCGGATCTAGCGAGAATTCCTCCAACTGAAGATTGAACACAACTGGAATAATTTTTTAACCTTTAGTCAACCGTCAATAAGTCGTTTGTTGAACCTAGAACTCACAGTTGTTCTCAAACTTTTTGCCAAGTTCAAACAGCAGAATGTCCCGCCGTTCTTTGGACTTCGTGAACAGTCCCATTCGGATGGTAGCTTTGATGGGGACGTCGTCCAGTGATTCAATTTCCGAATACGGCAGTGGGACGCGATAGACTTCGGTGGTTTTCCACCACATGGGAACGCCAATCACGATGATAACCACGACGAAGGCCAACGTGGCGTAGAAGTGGATGGAGTCTGTTGAGTACGTGTGATAGTGTATGAAAATGTACGTAGCGATAATTTTGCCCTTAGTTAAAATTATGTAAATACTACGCTAAATGTACCAGATTTTGAACCAAATAGAAACGTCAGATTACGCCAGCTTATGCGAAACAAGCATTCGTAATAGGGATAGTTCTCTGAGCCCAATTTCCGGCCCCACAAACAAATCCAAACCAAAGTTTCGTCTCAATCAAAAGCATACGCATCGTTTATTATTTACTCCCTATAGCTACAAGCCAGAATGTACGTGTACGGATGACCATTTCTTCCTCCGGCCTGCTCCTGCTCCAGGAACACATTCTTCGACACGTACTTGGTAAACTTGGTCGTTCCTTCGGCCCTATAGACCAAATTCAACACGTTGTCCTTCGGGTACACGGTCAACAGGACCGGATCGGCTTCGTCCGGTTCCTCCGAGTTGCTGCTGGGATGCTGCTCCCCATCCGGGACGAGATAGGTCACCACGCCCACATTTTCCTGTGCGTTCAGATATAGCAGCACATCCAGGGTGCAATCCGAGTAGGACGTCGGATCACCGATGACTGTGTAGCAGCTTTTCTGCCAACGCTGCAACTCGATGGCACAGGTGGGTGATTTGGCCTTCGGACCGGCCAGGTCCAGCTCAGTGTACTCGTGTAGCAAGCGGAAAATGTCCCGACTCGTGAACAGTTTGTACAGGTCCGACAGGGGACCGGACTTGACGGTGCTGAAATCAAGAATTTCGTACTTCCGCAGATGGGCCGGACCTTTGATGACCCACCTGAGATCGGTGCTCGTTCGGAGAGTTTCGGCCATCACGTCGAAAATATCCGGATTGAGGAACTCCCCCAGCGATATTTCGGAAAACATTTCCACCTTCTTTTGAACATTGTACTTGACTTCATCGATCAGGAAGACGTTGTTAATCCACTCGGGGAGTTGCATCCCATCCGGTTCGGAACCGAAATAGTGAGTGTCGATGATTATGGAAGAATGTGGAACACTTTCCTGGTCGACGGGTCCGTGGAACCAACCGTTGATCGTCAATCTTGGATATTCGAAGGTCGTTACTTCCCCGACCTGGTGAAAGGACTTCTCGCAGACTTTGAAAAAGACCAGCTGATTGTTCCGAGGGTATATACAATCGGTCACCGGGAACACGGGAAGGATATTCTCATCAGCTTTGAACAGCTCCAACGCTCCACCGTGTTCAGCCGACCACTGCCGGTGACTCTCCCATGGACTCAGATAAAACACGAACGCAATCCTTCGATCGGTCAACAGATCGTCGTGCACCAGCAAGTAATCTCCCGCATTGTACATCGAACACGATGCCGAAACACTACTCAACCGGATCCCAGTCAATTCCTGCATCATCGGAAGCACCTTCTCTTTCAGATTTTTGTAGAACCCAGCCAAAAACTTCTTCGTTACCGCACACAAGTCCATCGTTTGGTAGAACTCATACAGATCCATTTGCTTCCGCTTCCAATCCATCTCGGTGAATTCCCGTTCCAACTCACGAGTCACTTCGCATTCCTTTTCGTTTTCCTCTAAAAATCCCTGCAAAATAGCTACCTGAAAAGGATCACTTTTCAGCTGGTAATCATTCCCCCGTAGGGCTTCGTTCTTAGACCAACTTTGGTTGAACTGTTCCCGAAAATCCTCCTCCAAGTATTTCCCACTAATAGCAACCGACGGTTGGTCCAATTTTTGTATTTTGTTGCGACTGATTTCCGGCTCATCCTCTGCAGCCCTTTTGAAACCTACAACGAAAAAGACACCAATGGAGATTCGCTTGAGAATAGATTTTCTAGAAAAGGATGCTTGAAGTGAATCACACTCACCCATCATTTTTCCAGACTTTTCAATGACGCGAAATAACACTTCTTGAACTTTCTTCACATATGAGAAGTAAACAGTTTTGGATAGAGATAGGGTACTTTTGAGTCGGATCCGGCAAAAATGTTGGTATTTTCGTGTGACAAGTTGGAAAATCTTACTTTTCTAACATGCTCGAGTGTCATAATTTATCAGAGATTATCACTTTTTAAAGGACTTTATTACCGATTGGCACTTACCATCTTCCGAATCCAATGTTTTCGTGCTCTCTTCCGCCGTTGGATCCTTCTCCTTCAGTTCGGCGTCCATTTCACCGGAGGCTTTTTCCTTCAACCGAGCACTTTCCGTTTCATCCATTTGGATTTAATGAAACTATCGATGGTAATGCCGCCACAAGTAGTGGAAATTAGCTTCTGTAATTTTTGTCTAAAACTCGGAGAAAATAGAAGCCGCTCCCAGAAAAAGTGAAACGAATCGCGTGTTTTTGGTTCTAGCTTTTTGACAGTTCGTTGAATTCGAGTCGCATCATCAGCAGGGCCGCATTTGGAATGATCGTGTGGTACGAAACGATTCCGAAGGGCATCTAGTCTAGAAACCTTTGAAGCGGTGGGAAAATTGGAGCTATCCTCCCAATCCCGAAAATTTAACACCAAATTTAAGGGGCAAGCAGTCGAAACGACAAACTTTTTCATACAAGTGTTCATACAAAAAAATGTTTCGTTTCAACTTGCGCAATTGGGCCCAAATATTCAACATCACTAAAACGGATTGCAGGATCATAATCAGTTAATCAGTGCTTTATCGTGTGCTTAACTGAAAAACAGCAAACGGTATTTTTTACCAAAAAATTCACATAACTTTCTTTTTATGGCATAGACCTTGACATAGACCTGTTGGCTCATAATCGCCCGAAACCTTCATCGGTAACAAACAAAATCTACTGAACACTCAAAAAATATTGAAATCTAAATATGTAGTATAAAAGTTACGCTAAATCGCAACTCTCCGTACCGACGCAAAGGTCGGTATAAAGGGAGAGAATGCAAGCCTAGGCTGTGTTCCATTTGGTGAATTTTCACTTAAATTTGACAGTTCGAAAATAAATTAAGATGTTCGAAAATCCCTCTGCTGTTGATCTTTCTATTTTCGAGAATATGTTTGTCAAAATAGATTCCTGGTCTGTCAGAAATAAGTCTGGTACAAAAGCAGGTTTATTTGAAAATTTTCCATCTGTCAAATTTAAGTGAAAATTCACCAAATGGAACACAGCCTTAGGGCATCTTTAGCGGTGGTCTGTTCTAGATTTAAATCTATGTCACTTTTGGACCAGTCAAACTAAAATAGACCAAGGTAAAATATAAAAAATGTGAACCTTCACACTGGTTGGTCTATTTTTAACCGCTCTATTGTAGCCATTTTGTATCTTGTTCAGTACTCGTTTTTATCTTACTATACTCGACTCGGTAGATAATCTTAAAACTACGTGCATTCAAACCGCAATTTTTCAACAAAAGAACGATAATTGAAATCCAGAACGCTCCGAACAATAGAATCTTGTAACCGGTGAAAGGCCGGTCTAGTTTTCCTGCAACATCATTAAGTTTCTGCTGGGACTCGAGTGTTCAGTTGAACAACATTGTCAACGCCACCCTCCAGAAGTACTAGTCACCGGTGTTGGATTATGCTTTTCACGTGAGTTATATCGTCTTTTAATTATTATTCTTTTCTATCTAATAGGAAATAATCTTTCCAGTTCTCTGCCCGTATGGTCAGCACTTGTAATCTGAACACCCGCTTCGAGAGCATCCTTAGAAGTGTACCGAATATTTGCCCATTGAATCCTGGTCGGCGGAGACAAGCCAGACAAATTTTGGTTAATTCGGGATAAGGACACGGAAGTGTGCTTCATGAGAAATAATTTAATTATTAACGTTAGCGACTTTCGAACGGATGGTGTTTGTGTGGGTTTTGTGAAATATGTGACATCGTCCCCCCATCGTTCCAGATTCGAGACATTAAATAGTTTTGACGAACCGATTCCCCACTGCAGCATCCGAATTCCGGGCATACTTTTCATCGAAGACATTTCTTTCGGAGACATTTCTTTCCCTTCGTTGAAATTTATGCCCGGAATTCAGCTGCAGGTTTGCTAAATCTCGATGAACATTTCAAAAGTCCTATGTACTTTGATCGATTCTCTTCATCGACTTTCTCTTTCGATATCCACGCCCACATTTCGTGCTATTTTTGCCACAAAGTTTTATAGCAGAAGTTACTATTTTGCGCTTAGAACATTGAACACAGCAGGGAATGCTTTTGATGTTGAGTTATTAGCGACAGAGAAAGTCGATTAAGAGAATCGATCAATGAAGATAGGACGTTTTGAAATGTTTATCTAGAAATAATCTAGCAAGCCTGATCTCCCTGAGAGGATCCCCTACTACATTTGACAGATATTTTGTTTTCATTTTGTTTTGCCTTGCCGTCGTGCTGAATCTTGCGCTAGAAAATCGATGTTCCGGATGAGAAGGCTCTGTCGAGAGCTCTGTATCTTGATCAAAAAGGCTTCGAAGATCGAGCTTTTTGGCTCAGCTCTGGTACTATCTTCGGTCCCAAGCTAATCGATTCACCCCTCGAAACATAGGAAAATCCACTAACCCCTCATTTTATCTGTCAAACTTTCATAGCTAATCAAAACAAACATTGTGTAGTAGTAGAATTTCGATTAGAATAGGGAACTTTAATCGTTTGCTTGGGACCAATAGGCTAGTCAAGTAGTGAGCCAATTTAAAATCGTTAGTTTCGTATTGATTGTTGGTATAAAGCTTGCGTCGAGTGAAAATAACTCTGAGTTTGTTGAAAAAATGCCTGTGTATTATACATCTAAGACGACGCCATTTGTGATTTTTCCGAGGCTTAACCATAAAATGAATAAATTCTAATCTACCTTCGTTTAGTAATATTTTTGAGTGTGCATTTCCCTCATCGGACGTGAACCGTCTGCCAGCCCTATCCTAAAGCCGGGCGAAACGGGCGTTTCTGAATGGCCCAGCGATTTTTTTTTATTATGTGAACGCACGGCTGCCAGCTGTCGTGTTTTACAGTTGTTTTTTTTTTCTCAAAAACACTCGCCCCCCTTCGGCTTTTGGAGCTCGTCATTCGGTCAAAGTCACGACAGCTAGTTGGAAGTGACTGGTATTGTGGTCAGCAAAGATTAGGGTTCAGTGTTTTTTTGCTTGTTTGTGCCGAATAACAACCTTTGAACTTGAAGCTTCTCGTCAACATAAACTACCAGTTATGGGAAATAAATCGTCACTGCTGCTCCGGGAGGAGGAAATTACACAAATTCACGAGGAAACTGGATGTGAGTATCGAGGAGGGGCGGTTGGGGGCGGTGTTCCGTCGGCCTTGGAAAATTCCCAATCAATGCTGGGTGTTTGCAGTTTTCATTTACTGCTAATGGATGGGGCTTTGTACCGACGACTCTTCGTAAAACGGTAATAATTGGGGACTTTATTGTTGGGAGGTGCTGTTCACTGTGTCGAGGTGACACGAGTTTGATAAGTAGGCCTACCTGTGTGCTATGGTTTCAATATTCGAGGACTTGAGGTGCCTTATCATCGGTCGCTTATCACAGCGATGTGTATTCACCTAGTACCGTGTAGTGGATTTTGATTGGCGTTTTTAATTACGTTGTCTGAGAGGCGATGTGTGCAATTAGCATGTTTGCTTGGTGGATCATTAGCTACCACAATTGCTAAGCACGATCTCACGTGATTGGTTTGTTTTGTTTTTTTTTTCGCAGTCACCCCGAACCAGATCGAACGTTTGTATTCGCGTTTCACCTCACTGGATCGCAGCGACTGTGGAACACTGACTCGGGAGGATTTCCTACGGATTCCGGAGCTGGCCATCAATCCACTGTGCGAACGGATTGTCCATTCGTTCTTTGCCGACAGCAGTGATGATCGGGTCAACTTCCGCCAGTTTACCCAGGTGCTGGCCCATTTCCGCCCCATCAAGCCGAACAAGGAGAATAAGCTGAACAACCGTGAGGAGAAGCTACTGTTCGCTTTCAAGATGTACGACCTGGACGACGATGACAACATCTCGCGGGATGAGCTGCTGAGCATCCTGCAGATGATGGTCGGTGCCAACATCAGTCAGGATCAACTGAACAGCATCGCCGAAAGGACGATCGTCGAGGCGGACTCGATGGGCCAGGGCAAGATCACGTTCGAGGACTTTTGCCGTGCCTTGGAGCGCACCGATGTCGAGCAGAAGATGTCGATTCGGTTCCTGAACTGAAATCGACGCTCGTGGTGTGATTGGTTTGCCAATTTGGGGCAATCTTAGTTCACAGTAGATGTTCGTTTTTCTTTCTGTTTCAGGGCGGTAGGAGAGTTTTTCGTTTTAGTTTTAAAGTTGGAACTAATACACACGACGAGCGCTAAACAGATATGGGGGAAGATGGACGATTGTTTGGGGATATTTCCAAAGAAGAAGATAATTAAATGTTTGTGATGTAGTAGCTGCATGGTGTAAATAGTGGAATAAAAGAAAGAGTATTACAAATAAATAATTAATGTGTGTGTAACCAAAACCAGGAGCCGCGATTTCTTTCGAAAGAAAAGTCATTCACGGGTTTGACCCTTCTCAATTTATTTACTCAAACAGTTATACAGTTTCGTTTTCAACATATAAATCATCTAGTTAAATATTTTCATCAATTATATTTCCACTTGCTCGCTTATTCGCTTCATCGACGACTTGAATCGATGGCGGTCTGCGCTGAACACTTCTCGATCTTTAATTGAAAAGCATCCCGTCGCGCACATTTCTTTATCTTTCTTCTTCCTACACATATACCTACCACAAGCACAAAGATTAAATTGACGCTGAGACAACCACACAATCATGTCATCGGAGTAGCTTGATAAAATGGGATAGTTATCTGACACACTTTTAAATGGGGACGAAAGCGATTGGCAAAATCCTTCCTCTATTAGGTGGTGGAGGAGACGGCCAGTTTCTTGAGGTGTTCCATGAATACTTGTAGCGACACGTCGTCGGTGAGGACCGGAGCACCGCCATCCTGTTGGTGGGGAAAAAAAGAAACATTCGTTATTTTTATTTTAAAGGCATGCTTTTAATCCCATAGCCATTACTGGAATGTTTAGCAATTATGTATCAATTTGATAATTTATGCAGTTTGTTACTGAACCACTATGAAAAGTACCATAATTTCGCGTAGTTTTGAAAAAATACCAAAATAATGTGTTACGTGGTTATGTTAAATTGAGCTGAATATGTAGATAGGTATTATTGACTAGTGAATGGAAAAAGCATACGTTTAGGTGCCACGCGAAATTATGGCTTTTCGGGGTACTTACGTAACTTAAAGACTAAACAAATGTTGATTATTCTTCTGGCACCTAAGAGGATCGAATCTACGATTACTAATAACTGGAGAAAATTTAAATAGCTTTAAAACCTTACTACTTGATATTGAATACGAAGATTCCAAGCATTTTTGTTGGTGCAGGATTTAGGCCACCCGCTAAACAGAAACCTACAAACGAGATCAATCCGCATAGATCAATACGACGAATTGGGGGAAATGGGACAAGGCGGTCACTCTGGCCTATGGGCATCAACGCACTTCACAAAAATATACCTAGTATAGGGGATGTTTTTCCTTGATTTGTTTTCCGTCGATCTTGTTTTCCGTACTGTGTATCAATGCTACCGACGCCAGGGAGGCAGCTCCCACACCTAGACCCTACCTATTGACCCATCAACTTATGAATATGCCACTGGAGGCGATGAAGCAGCAATATGTCTCTTCAAAAATACATATGGAACTCCATCAGGTCCAGTATTGAAGGATGACTTGAGCAGAGTCGCGGCCTTGGAAATCATCTCAGCATTAACATCAATTGCACCCAGCGTTTGATCATTTACTGGAACGTTCCTGGCAGCCAGGTTAATATGGTCGTCAGTTAGTATTAGTCATTAGTGAATACACTGGCAAACACTGGCACGGAAAAAGGCGGCATATATCCTGAACGGTGGCAGCAACTTCTCCGTTGAATTTCAATAGACGATGGGAGGCCGGATTCCCTGCGTTCACGTAGTTCCAAAAGGATTTCGGGTGTAGCTTAAGTTTGCGCTGGATGCTTCGTTGGAAACTTGAAAAGCATTCTCGACTAACTCACTGGTACATGTGCTCAGTGTCTGTTTTTATTATTTACCATCACGCACAAGGAGTACTGTTTCAACCCACTGTAGATGAATTGCGTTCAGTTTGAATATCTTGGCTGTGACGAACGAGCAAAACGAACAAATGAGTTCATTATACATCATCGAATACGCGTTTGTTGATATTCACCAGTGCTTGATTATCCAACCAAAAATTGTCAAAATCAGAAGCGAACAAAAGTTCACCCGTGCACTCGTCTATTAATGGACGACTGCACCGATGGATTTGAGTTCACTCACTCGAGAAAAAGTGTCCATAGACGAGTGCACGGATGGATTTGAGTTCACTCACTCGACAAAAAGTGACACAACAGCGGGGCCCTGTTTACTAAAAATGAACACATATGTGTTCATTTTTAGTAAACAGGGCCCCGCTGTTGTGTCACTTTTTGTCGAGTGAGTGAACTCAAATCCATCCGTGCACTCGTCTATGAATCATAAACACTAAATGTCCATGAATAATGAACATTAAGTGTTCATGATTAGTAAACATTGCCCGCAGCTTGTGTCACTTTTTCACGAGTGAGTGAACTCAAATTCATCAGTGCAGTCGTCCATTAATAGACGAGTGCACGGGTGAACTTTTGTTCATCTACTGAACAAAAATTGGCACAACAGCGGAGCCCTGTTTACTAAAAATGAACACATGAATAATGCTCGCGTAACATTTAAAAAGGGCCTATCAACTTTTGTTAACAACTTGCTAGGTCCTTTTCACCAGAACCGAAGTACGCCCACGCAAACCAAGAGCACTATCAGGAAGGGGAGAATTTCCCCTACCCGATGGTGTTGTTAGTTTGCGTGGGCGTGTTCGGTTCGCGCGAAGAGGACTTAACAAGTTTTGTGTACAAAAGTTGATAGGCCCATTTCAAATTTTATGCGAGATTATTCATGTATTCAGTTTTAGTAAACAGGGCCCCACTGTTGTGTCAATTTTTATTCAGTAGATGAACAAAAGTTCACCCGTGCACTCGTCTTTTAGGTACTGCAGTGTGACGTCATAAATGAACTCAGTGTTATGCCTTGTTCAGACTGGAGAGTTATAACAACAATCAATACGAAACTTACGATTTTAAATTGGCTCACCACTTGACTAGCCTATTGGCACAAACGAAGTGACAGACGACTTACTGGCGAAGAAATCCATTTAAATAATGTGGTTCACTGTAATAGAATTTTCTTGGAAGCTTGTGCCATCATCCACCAGATGGGTTAGTTTTTTTGTTTTGATTTGAACAAAGTTGATTTTGTGTACAATGATTCTTTGACAGTGTGCAAAGAGTGCGTATCATTTTGTCATTTTTTTTATGCATTTCAGTTTTGAGTAGAGTGAAAGAGATAGAACGAAAATATTCTAGTACATTTGGTGAAAATGCTAGTTCAATCTAATAGTAGTGTTGCCATGTGGTACAATCCAGTAGTAGTGGTGTTGCCATGTGGTACACTGAAAAATAGCAATAGCAGGTTAGTCACCAAAGTTTTTGAGCCGCTCCGTCTGTCACTTCGTTTGTGCTATTGGTCCCAAGCAAATCGATTACGTACCCCACTCTAATCAAAATTCTAGTACTACACTATGTTTGTTTTGATTCTCTATGAAAGTTTGACAGATATTTAAAATGAGGGGTTATGGATTTTCCTATGTTTCGAGGGGTGAATTGATTAGCTTGGGGCCGAAGATAGTACCAACCGGTGAACACTCGTGTTTATTTCAGTTACCGTGTGGACGTAATTTGTGATTAGCCCTGGTCCCTTTCAAATTGTATCATTATTTATGTACGGTCCTTATATCTGACATGACGTTTCACATTCATCTAGTGATGGCCGATTTTCATTCGAATAATCGATTAATTAACATATTTTTAATCGGTTATATCATGCCGATATAAGCATTAACTTCTCCAGAGGATCATCACCGATCGTTTCAAACATGTGCTGCACTCTTATTGGTGGAAAAATGGCAGCACAGTGAACAAAAAATATTCGATTAGTTGTTAATCGAGTAATTAAAAAATGGGACATCTCTGATTTTGGTGTGATTGTTTTGCTAAAAAAGTGCGCAAGATTTCATCTCTACCGAGGGGGCAGCCAAACGACAAAATTACCTTGCATACGGGGGGTATTCATTGGATGAAAGGGACCGCGAAAGAGGACACAAAAATAGAAAGTTTTTCTTCCGACAGTTTCATCTTAGTATTCATCTTTGATAGTACCAGAGCTGAGCCAAAAAGTTGAGTACGTTTCTTCGAGACCTTTTGGTCTTAGAGTTACCTCTATGGTTATAACATGTTATAACGGTTGTCAAATAATTACAACACAGAGACCACCATCAAGATAGCGCTATAACATGTTATAACTCTGTAGTCTGAACGTACTATTAATCGGCTTAACCTTTTTGACAGTTCAGTGGTACTGTTTACAAGCACTTAGTCGTTTTTCCGAAAAAAAAATATTCTAAAATTTCCGAATTTTAACATGAAAATTGTCGAGGAACAGTGCGTTGAAAGGAAGTTGCTTGTGGATATTGCAGAAGTGTGGTTTACATCTCACTGCAGTCTGAAAAATTATCGAGAAAATCCACCCAAGAAAAAAATGACTAAGTCCACGCAAACAGTACCACTGAACTGTCATCAGATTGAGGTTAACCCCGACGGTGCAAAACCTAACTGAAAACAACTCAGGCGATATTGGAAGATTGCCGCAAAAGCTCAACGCAGATGTCGCAACTGCATGATGATGATAATGTTGACAGACTGCATATAAAATTCGTGAAAATTAGCATTAAATCATAATTTTCATCAAGCCTGCGTGAAATCCTTCCAATATAACATTCGAATTGGAGAAGAAAATGTTTTCACGATCAGACTGATGTGCATCTTTAACTTTTCCAGGTGAACTTTCATAAGATATATTCATTTCATTTCACGGCTCCATCAATGCTGCATCGTACATATGATGGTAAACAGAAGTAAATTGCTCAATTACTCAAAATAAAGATGATTTGTCATCTTGTTATCACTTTGAAGACCATCTACCATCATTTTATAGCATGGTGCGTTTTCCGTCGAAAATTGTGAGTATCAATATTTTTGCCTTAAAACGGCCAAAATGAACATTTATTGAATATTGGCGTCCTATACAACCAATTCTCCATTACCACCAGCATGATACAACCTTTCCTAAGTAAATTCACTTAATTTTCACTTTCATCTTAGTGGAAATCGCACATATTCACTATTTTCCGAAAAATGCAGCTGCGCAGGAGGTAACCTCTACCTGTGGGTGCAAACTTGTTATGCATAATTTTCCATGAAAACATCTCCGATCCATACCGAAATAATAACAGTTAGTTTGCAAGCACGTTTTCTTACACGATTCAAGCAAAAGTTTCCACCCGAAATAATAAGTTTTTCTTTATGTACCGATTTGCCCCAAAAATCGTCTGTTTTACTTGGAGAATTTGGAAACTATCCTCCTTCTAGTAGTTCTTACTTCGAAATATAGGTGGCGAAAGCTTGCAAAAGTTTCACTGCAAGACGCCAATTGATGAATCTACGCGAAACCACAGAGAACAGACGTTCAAGCTCGGTCAGAAACTTGTGTAAAATAAGTGGGAACGTCGCCGTTACGTGGTGTTAACATCTCCTGATTTTCTCTAAAAATTTTCCACTTTCGACCAATTTGTCGCTAGTATCGATAAATTTTCTGTTGAAAATTGCCACTTGGCGCTACTAGCACTTAGTGTCTAGTGTAATTTGTGCAACGCCAGCGCCATCATGTTGTCAAAGAGGGTTTTTAAGTGGGGAAGTCGCCGTTAGTGGCGCTTAAGTCAAATAGGAATCTTTACACAAGTTTTTAGAGAAATTTTGTTCGAGCCTCCATGTCTGTTCTCTGTGGCGAAACTGCACCAGTGCATGCGACACCTAGGTGATGAAATGATGAAATCCAAAACCACAAAAGTGATGATGTACTAAAAAATATTCCATACGATTTGACAGCTAGCAAAACGTCATTATCATTTTCACATCATTTCCATCTGCTGGCCAACCGTAACGTAGATTCATCAATCGAGCCACGAATGAACAAAAACAAATGTTGACTTCGATACTCAAAGCACAGACAAACAGACATAACACATTGAATATTTCTCACTGTAAAACATCGTCGCTAAAACCACAGACAAACAGACATAACACTCACAATTTGTTCATCGAACATGCATTTAACGGACAATTTAAAAGTATAGTAGTTGGTAGCACCGCCACCTGTGGCGCTCATAGTCGAGTCCCTTGCGTTTGACGTTTACACACTACCGCCATCTGTTCTGCGTAGTGCCCACCACAGTGTACTCAACAAATGGCGGTAATGTTTTAGTGACGATGTTTTACAGTGAGAAATATTCAATGTGTTATGTCTGTTTGTCTGTGCTAAAACATTACCGCCATCTGTTGAGTACACTGTGGTGGGCACTGCGCTGAAGAGATGGCGGTAGTGTGTAAACGTCAAACGCAAGGGAATTGCCTATGCGCGCCACAGGTGGCGGTACTACCAACTACGATACTTTTATATTGTCCGTTAAATGCTTGTTCGATGAACTATTTGCGAGAGTTATGTCTGTTTGTCTGTGCTCAAAGGTTGCCTTGATCAAGATAATGTTTTTACGTCAACATTCAAATTCATGCAGGTAGTTTGTCTATATGTTTAGGTTGTCTTTCTTCTTTTTCAGCTAAGTTGAGTATTAGGTTTTGTACCGTCGGGGTTAACCTCAATCTGATGACAGTTTAGTGGTACTGTTTACGTGGACTTAGCCGATTTTTTCTTGGGTGGATTTTCTCGATAATTTTTCAGACTGCAGTGAGATGTAAACCACATTTCTGCAATGTTCACGAGCAACATCCTTGCAATGTGCTGTTCCTCGACAATTTTCAAGTTAAAATTTGGAAATTTTTGAAATTTTTTTTCGAAAAAACGACTAAGTGCTTGTAAACAGTACCACTGAACTGTCAAAAAGGTTCAGCCGATTAACACTGAGTTCATTCGTGACGTCACGCTGCAGAACCTAGTTAGGCAATCGATTTTTTCCAGGCCTCAGCGATATTGTGTTTTTTGGTCACGATCAAACTCCAGCTGATGTTTCCGGATTGCATTGTGAAATTGAAAAAGTTGTTCGAAGGGGCAGAATCAGCGAATGAATGAAATTTCTTATGAAAAAAAAAAATCTAAACTTTGTAAGGAGAATCCCGAAATCATTACAATGCCATAATAAAGTATCAAATATTCACACAGCAATAGTTTTTAATAAAAATAAACCGAATAGATTATTTAAATAAAAAAGATTGATTATTTTTGTTTTACGAAATAGTTCGGTAAAAACTACCGAACCGCTCGGTAAAAAACTACCGAAACGTTCAGTAATGTTGACAGTTCATCAACAAAATTGTTTACGGATCGTTCGGTAGTCTTTTCGATTACCGAACTGATTACCGAACGTTCAGCTGTTGAAAGTTCGGTAAAAAATTACAGAATACGGTAAAAATTTCTAAGTGTGTGCGCTGTAGTTGTCGAGAAGGCTAATAGCATAGAGGTAACTCCAAGACCAGATGGTCCCGAAGAAACTTTTTGGCTCAGCTCTGGTTCAATCTTCAGTCCCAAGATAATCGTAACCTCTCGTAACATACAAGAATCCACGAACCCCTCATTTTATCTGTCAAACTTTCATAGCGAATCAAAACAAACATGGTGTAGTACTAGAATTTCGACTAGAATGGGATACGTTAATCGATTTGCTTGGGACCAATAGGCTAGTCAAATAGTGAGCCAATTTAAAATCGTTAGTTTCCACCGGTTGATAATAGCTCCTGCGTGAAATGTTGAGCTATCAGGATCTGGATACAGGAATCCACTATGAGATGGACTCCACGAAAGGCCTGCTAGATTGAAGTCACCTAAAATGAATATCTCATCAACTGGAGTGGCACCATAGAGGTAACTCTAAGACCACTGGGTCCCGAAGAAAATCATTATTATTTTTGGCTCACTCAGTACCAGAACAACGGTCCCAAGCAGTCCCAAGCTATTTCACTCACCCCTGCATGTTCTGCATGAATCCACACACCCCTGATGTTATCTGTCAAACTTTCATAGCGAATCAAAACAAACATAGTGTAGTAATAGAATTTCAACTAGAATAGGGTACGTTAATCGTTTGCTTGGGACCAATAGGCTACTAAAGTGGTGAGCCAATTTAAAATCGTTAGTTTCGTATTGATTGTTGGTGGCACTCTCGATTACTGTGAAAACTGACCGACAGTGTGTATCGATCAGGTGGAATGTACAGAGCGCATAGGAATAGTGTGCGATCACCCAGATTGATGGCTATCCAAACCTGCTCCACATAGTTCCATGAATCGTTCTCGATGGCCTTTGCCTCCAACCCGACACGGACTGCTACAAGGACACCTGTCATAAATAAGTCTGGCGGAATACGAGGTGTGTGGCATATATTAGCGCTAGTGTAAGCAGGTCTTAACTTGACGCTTAACGAGTCAGCAAGCCATGTGTGCAGCCCTCCGTTGTAAGCGTAGCAGTTCAATGCTGGTAAACAGAGGTATCTATGGCAACGCATCATAAACACACACGGGCAACTCTCCACTCACTTACGAAACCAGCTCTTCACAAGGTAAGTTGCACAGGAGGGTTATTTGAAAAAATTTCCATCTGTCGAATTTAAGAGAAAAATCCCGAAATGGAACACATCCTTAGGGGTATTGAAGTAATTGCAATCAGATTATGTATAGTAACCGATATACCCAACTGATGTGACGGAATCTCTGATTTATCAATTCTGCGATAAAGATATTCAAGCCCGTTATTTGCTTAATTTGTCCAGATTATGAAATTCATTTTTTTTTTTCCTGTGATCTTGAAATTGTCATAGACCTTCTACAATTGCATGAAGTTTCGAAAAAAAATCGAGATTCAGTATTCTGACTATTTTACTTTATGATCTAGATAGTTTTCCAAGCCTATGATGTTAAAAATCGTCTAGGAAAATGTTCAATCCCTCAACATTTTTTTAAAGGCCAGGCAATTAAAAAATATTTGTAAATCGGGTATTTGTTCAAACATCAAGAAAAAAATTCATGTTACAGAATCTTGAGTATTGTAAGTCCAGTTTTTGTTTAAATGTCACATCCAAGATCAGAAAATGTTTTCTATTTTTCATGAGCATTGGTCAAGGACTGTAAACTTATATTCCAAAACTCTAAAACTAATCCCTGAATCCGTAATTTTTCACGATCGAGATTTTAAGTTCTAGACACATTCATATGTTCTTTTATGTCCGTGATCTTCCATCCTGGAAATTTTCCTCGTTCCAGAATAATGAGATTTTTTCTTAGACTGCGATCTAGAAAAGTTGTCTAGCTCTACGGTTACGGTTAGCGATATTGCAGTCAATTTTAATTGTTTATGGGAAAGTTAGAAGATACAGGCATACCTCGATATAACGTAACCAACCGGTGAACACTCGTGTTTATTTCAGTTACCATGCGACGTAATTTGTGATTAGCCCCGGTCCCTTTCAAATTGTATCATTATTTGCGTACGGCCCTTATATTTGAAATGACATTTCACATTCATCTAGTGGTGGCCAATTTTCATTCGAATAATCGGTTAATCGATTAACGAACCGAAAAGTAAAATATTTGTAATCGGTTATATCATGCCGATATAAGCATTAACATCTCCAGCGGATCATTACCGATCGTTTAAAACATGTGCTGCACTCTCATTGGTGGAAAAATGGCAGCACAGTGAACAAAAAATAATCGATTAGTTGTTAATCGAGTAATTAAAAAATGGGACATCTCTGATTTTGGTGTGATTGTTTTGATAAAAATGAGCGCAAAATTTCATCTCTACCGAGGGGGCAGCAAAACCACAAAATTGCCTTGAATACGGGGGTATTCATTGGATGAAAGGGACCGTGAAAGAGGACACTAAAATTGAAAGTTTTTCTTCCGACAGTTTCATCTTAGTATTCATCTTTGACGTAACTGTCACTTTTGACTTCCATAATTCCATTTAACAATTGAATCATATACATTAATATTACCAATAGATGGGAGATTATCTCATCTGTCCGATGGTGTTATTACTTTTCTTGTTTGAATAATCGTTTGCGAAAAATCGGCAGTGGAAGTCAAAAGTGACAGTTACGTTATATCGAGGTATAACTGTACTGATAAGTAAGCACATATCATCGGAAAGAGGACGTGTGTGTGAGAAAATTTGCGAACAAATCTAAGGGCACCGGTGGGATTCGAACCCACAATTCCCATTCAGTACACGGGTGCATTGCCAATTATACAACGGTGGACCTATGAACGAATTAAAAGGAAATAAACTAACACACTCAAAGCTGTTCATAAAATAGTCACATTCGAAGTGTTTTTTTTTTGCTATCGAGCATGAAGCTTTAGTGTGAATTTATTAGCTAGACAAAGGTCTGAAGAGGGTAGGTTGATAGTTCCGCTAGAGTACGCAGTATGAAAATTGACTAGAAGTTGGGCCATTAATGCGACAGTACTAGTCAAACGCACACTTCTTTACCTATCTGATGCATTCATGGAGGAAGTGCGCGTTTTGTGGAATAGTGCTAGCGACGTTGCATCACTACCTAAAGCACCACGTTGCCGAAAGCATTTCTAGTCGATGGTGTGTTATAATGCAATTCTTCTTTAGCTAACTATTGCGTTGCTCCTCTCGTCATGACCAACGTAGTCATCTCATAGATAAAGCAGTAGGGTGGTTGTTGCGTGCTGTACCATCATCAGCATTGTTGACGGTTACTCCCGCCTTGAGTAGTTACATTCAAAGCGTTTTTTGTCACTTCATACGTCTAGTTCACGATTTTCAGATTTGTTTGGAGATGCTATAAATAGGTTGCAATCAAATTCCTGGTTCAGTGGCCACCCTGGAATAAGTAATTGGTCGCCATTTGCCAACTTTGGCGACAAAAGGTCGTATGAATAAAAATAGTTTACCGTCCTTTTCCCGTGCTTTTCTAACGGAACTCTTTTATTCATATGTCCTAAAGACTGCAGATGCTGCTCGTCGAACATTTCAACAGGGATAAAGTGTACATTTTTCTACAGCGCACAAAATCGAAAATACACAGGCATAACTTTTGTCATCGTCTGTGCTCCATCGAAAGTTGTGCTTCGGAAATATGAAAGCGGTAGATACAGCATGACTATTTGTCTAGGAAGAATGCGTCCCAAACAAAAATAATATATTACCAATAATTCCCTAGCGATGGTTCCTGTGCTGTGTAGCCTACCATTTTAAAATTACGTTACCCCTTCTAACTAAAAATTCTGTTAGTCTAGAATGGATGCCTTGATGATCTAGTTTAATGGTTAGTCACAATGCTAAATGAGTTTACAAGCAATCGATGGGTTATGGCGGTCCAACATTCCAATATCTAAGAGTTAGTGTGAGTGATGTCGTATGATACCCAACGGATGAGTTACGGGACTGCTACAGCAATGAACCAACAACGTCTTCTACCTCAACTTGATCCCACACACAATCACCGAAATACCCGAAATAGAGAACAAATCAAAATTGATATCTACCGCCATGGGAGCAGCCGTCTGAACCCACCCACAATGAATGGAGTTGTTGTGGAATTTGCAGCACCGTAGTCGAACATCCAGCAGGGAGAGTCAGGGTCCAGTCAGATAAAAAAAAAACGAAATCAAACACACTCAGTCACACACAGCTTCATTGTGGCGGAAGCAAGCAAACTCACCTGACCATACGCGTACATGTTGTTATGCGTCTGCGAGGGGTTCACCTTGGACAGCAGGAAACGGGCCTGCGATCCGCCCTGCTCCGTGTCGATGTACCGCGGCATGGGGAAGCGGGTTTGCAGGATTTCCTGGGCGTCGTCCACCGGCGCCTGCAGCAGCTGTTTGAAGTTCTCGTACTCGGGCATGTCCTGGTACTTGCGACTACGCCACTGGGCAATGGTTTCGCCGTGGAAAATGAGAATTTGGAAGAAGGTATCCATCAGGAGGATCCGATCCGGCTGGATGGAGGAAGTGTCCAGCAGTACGGGTTCGGGAGGCCCGTTGAAGGAGTATGAGTACAGGATAGGTTGGATCATGATTAGGGACTGAGTAAGATCTTCTCTCATGAGCATGTGACGGTAGAAGGTGGTTTCGTCGGGAGAATTGTTGAAGACCTGCAGGAATTGGGACCGACGGAGGTGGTACATGAACTGTGGGAAGAGGGAGAAATTTTCCGCCAGCCGGAAGGTGTTCGGGTCGTCTTTGCTGTATTCGCCGAATTTCTGACAAAGGCGGATGAGTTGCCGATCGACCCAACGGAGGGTGTCCGGACCGTCGTCAGATTCTGCTCTGTAGACGACCATTCGAGACATCAGTACAGCAGCGGCTTCCTGATCGAATCCGGCACTGATCATGTGCAGGTTGGAGGTTGCGTCAGCCCAACTTCGCGCCACTGTTGTGACCCGAATCCGCCGTTGTCCACTGGAATGTTGATACTGACTAATAAACTGGAGACAACCTCGTCCGCCCTGCGGGATCGGAGCCGCATGTTGATTGGCGACTTCGAAGAAAAATGCCATCGTGCTGTTGGGGGTGATTGTGCACAGCTTCCATTGGGCCGTGTTGCCCATCCCGATTTCCGAATCGGAAACGGAAGCGTTCTTAACGTTTAGCGACACGCACGATCCGATGCCGCCTTCGATCTTCAACTCTCGCGAACATTTAATCTCCAAGGTTCCGTTGAAGGCCATCTTTAGGTCTCCCTTCTGGTCCACGGCAAATACTCTCTGGTAGGTTTGTTTGAACAGGGACGAGTTGAACGAATCGCCCATAACCATGTGACCACCGGTGGAGTTACAACACTGCTTCATCTCCATCAGGCCAGTTTGATCCAACGCACAGGAGTAGATGTCGATGCAGTGCCCGTTGGTGGCCGTCCTCAGCGCTAGCGATTCATAGTGTTTAATTGCTTTCTTCATATACTTTGCATTGTCCTTCTGGATGTCGTGATGCGAACGGATCGGGTGCTTCAGTTCATCATCAACAACTTGACCGGGTCCCTGCGAGCATGGTCCTCCGAGGAACGTCATGATCCTTGCTCCCGTATTCGGGTAGGTACATTCCAGTAGACCAACGGCAATCGACAGAGCCGCACCAGAAGATCTCAGGAATCGCTTTCCTTGCGGAACTGGCCACGGATCTCGCTGCAGTTCTCCCAGTAGGTCAGTCAGTGCCATGTCGCACTTGTGAAGTGGCTGAAGGAAACGATTCGCTGGTGGAACCGGCCCAGCAGGCACACGCATCTGCTGCTGTCCCTGGCCTGGCTGATTTGGACCCGGACCTCGTCCGATTCCCAACATATCCTGAATCTGCTTAGCCGACAGATCTTTCGTTCCACGGAATACGTAGCTTTTCGAGCAACCATCGGTTCCCAGCTCGTGGACCTGAACCATCTTGCCGAAGGTAATCAGCCCGACCAAGGCATTGGCCGGAAGCAAACTAAGCGACATCTGCAGCGAATCCTTTAGGGCGGTCAGTTCCTCCTCGTCCATGCAGGTGTCCACCACGAACAGAAACACCGGCGGTAGGCACGGTGCCCGAGTAATGGTGTACTCAATCGTACTGAATCCGGCAATCAGTTCCGCCGGCTGGTGTTGCTCGGAAATGGCCGCATACTGCGGTGGGAACGGGTTCCTCTGGAAACAGAAGTTACACACCCACAACTTGGCCCGGTAGTCCACCTGGCACATCGGGTTCAGAATCGCCCGGCAAGTAGTTCGGGTGCATACGACCGGATCGTACATGATCGGTGGCAAATCCGGTCGTTCCTTCAACGGCTGGTACAGGCAACCCAGTGGGACCACCAACCGGCTAGTATCAATCCGGCTCGATGGCCAAACGTTCCACGTAAACCGGATGCCATCGCGGTCTTCGTTTTGCTGGATGAATTCTTCGTACGTCGTCATCCCTGTGGAGAGGGGAAATTCAGGGTCAGGTTCAGAAATCTCGGAGTTCAACCGACCTACCTTTAAATTTTCACCGTTCTCCGGTGCACCAATAACAGTTCGCAACTTTTCAACACTTTTCAATCAAATTAGCACAAAACCAGCATAATTAACTGGCCAAAAACTTCCAAGAGTGCCACTTGGAATCGATTGCTAAGGAAAAAAGTCCACGACGAAAGCGAGAAACACGTCAGACCGTAGCTGTCAAGCGGTTTGCGTTTTCGCTTTTTCGCCACAAACACGTCACTTTCGCCCGCGATGACGCCCTTCAGAATTGAATGGAAAACTCGTGTATCACCGCGGCTCTCGTATTGTTTATGTTTATCCTCGTAAGTTCGGCACAGTCAAAAGCCGATCTTTGACGTTTGTTCGTTTTTGATGGGCGAGCGCAGCATTTACTCGCACAACTTTTCAAATAGTCCTATCGGTTCTCTTCATCGATTTTTCTTTCATTAATAACTCGGCTACAAAAATGTTTCCTGACGTATTTTTCATATATGATGCTGAATCATAACACTTTTCATTGAATTGAGTGTCGAAAAATTTCCGCAACTGCCTTTCGACGGTCATGGCGATTCAAATGGAAAGTCGATGAAGAGAACCGATCAGTATTGGTCTATTTAAAAAGTTGTGCGAGATTTCTTTCACCGGTTTACATGTTGTTTTGCGGGAGAATTTAGTGTAATTTTTCAAGGTGATAATGAATTTGGAACCGATCAACAATGCCCTGTCGCATCTGCGGATGCTCCGGTCCAGTGTGGGACAGGTTTTCGAAACGCTCGGCAACGGCGTTCGAGCCGAACACGGCGAAGAAGGCAAGGAGCAAAAGTTTCTCCAGGAACTGCAGGAGCTACTGAATGGGGTCAATTCCAACTTGCGGTGAGTTGAATATGATTCAAAAAGGTTGTAAGGGGTTTGTAATCAATTTCAAGTTGCAACGCAGGGAGTTTGAAACGTGCATCAATGACTTGACGCCACCGCAGGGGCCGTTCAATTTGGCCAACACGGCATACCTCTCGTTGGAAACCAATCTGGAACGGCAAGGCCTGTATCCGCATCTGGTGCAGAGCTACAAGTGGCACGACAAGCTGCACGAGTACAGTACCTTTGCATCGACACTGCTGCAGCAGAACTCACTCAAGCGGTCCTACTACACAAACACCAAGCGGAGGCGGTCACTTCCCTCCAGCCACCTGGCAACACCTCAGTAAGTTTGATAAAAAAAAAACATCCCTCAATTACCGATAGTTCACAACCAAATAATATTCTTTTCCTAGAACGGTAGACAACCTAATCGGCAGCATCCACTACCCGAACATGAACCTGAAGATTGTCCGCCCGTTCATGACCAATGCGATTCTTCACGTAAGACACATTTCGAAACCTAATTTCAGCAAAATAAAAATGAACAATATTTCCCCACCAAAAGATCACAATCGCCCGCGTCCTGCGAGCGGCGGTCATCCTCAAGGGTCTCCTAATCGAATGGGTCACCGTCAAGGGGTACGACGAGTCCCTGTTGGATGGCGTTGACGAGCACTGGACCGTGTCGCGGCATCAGGTTTTCCGCAAAGTGCAGGACCACGCCCACGCGGCAATGTTGCACTTCTTCTCACCCACGCTGCCGGAGCTGGCGATTCGAAGTTTCATTGTAAGTTGTGCCCCTCAAGACAAAGTTGAGCAGAGCTTATACTTAACGTTTTTTTTTTGTGTCTTCCCCACCGCAGACATGGTTCCGAAGCTACGTGACACTGTTTGCCGATCCGTGCAAGAAGTGCGGAAAGCATCTGCACAATACGCTGCCACCGACGTGGAGGGACCTCCGGACGCTGGAGCCGTTCCACGAAGAGTGCAAACAGTAACGTAAGTTAGCTATTCCCATCCATTTTCTTCCTTAAGTTCGTGTAATTTTATTTTGAGCAATTTTTCGGGCTCGTTCACAAAAAAAAAAACAAAATGAAATCAATCAGAAGGTGAAGATAGTTTGAAACCTACCGGATGAATCTTTATCACAGCCCTGTGTTCTTCATGCTAAGCAATAATTAACAATCGACATTGGAGCCTTGTAAACTTATTTATTACACTCTACAAGAAAACGGTTACATGAAAAAACTTATCCTATAAAATAGTACAATCCACTCCCACCCCCCACGTGCAGTCAGCACTCAATCCACCTCCAGCTTTCGAAAGCTTCCCGCCAAGCCGTACGTGCTGTTGTCCTTGAACCCGGAACATCCGTTCAAATTCTGCTTCAACGAACTGACCGATCCTTCCCGGGCGGCTTCCGGATACATTTCCAAATGTACGGTCATATTGTCATCGTTCAATATAACCGGTCTGTGCGCTTCCACCTCGGCCTTCCACAACCGGATCATTTCCTCCATCGGCGTAACACCTCCGTACTCCTTCGGCAGGAGGCTCTTATCCATCTCGATGTCCTTGATATCGGTGTACAGTCGGACGCGGTTCCTCAGCTTTTCCGAAATCAACGTCAGGCCCCAATCGACGGCAATCTTCAGCGCCGGATTAATGTTGCACCCATGCATCTCCCGGTGCCGCATCGGCAGCAGCCGTTCGCCATTCTTCGCAATCCTGACCGCTTCCTTGATTGAAAATAGCGTCAAATACTGTAGACCAATGCCAGTTCCAACTCCGGCATGTACGATTCCCCGGATCTGATTCTCCTCGTCCGCTAGTAGCGTGTCGTAGCAGATGGCATGAACCCGTACCATGTCCTCGTTGGTGTACTCGTTAAGATCGAACACCCCCGGCCGGTAGAACATCACCCGACGGTTGTTTTTGTCCCGGTTGGGCAGGGCAAACATGTAGCCCAGGTCCAGCAGCTTGGTCAACCGAGGTTGACGGTAGTCGAGATTCATGAACAAGCTACCATCCCGGACGAATCTGAGCAGCAGAAACCGTTCGATGTTTTCCTGTGCCAGTGGAATGCTGAACTTCTTCGCCCGCAGGAACTTCAACAGGAAGTTGGCATCTGAAAAGGACACAGTAGTATTTTTTTTAGCAAGCTTGTTGACGTTGAGGACGAAGCCGTAATGCGTGTCTTACCCATTCGAACTTTGACGATCCGGGGGTTCTTCTCAGCCCATTCGCGTAGCATTTTGAGAGCATGTTCTCGCCGGTCGTCCGTTTCGTTCAGCTCTTCCGCCGCTATTCGTCGAAGTTCATCCGAAAATGGGAACTTGTAATCGTCCGCTGCCGTGAGCGCCTTCGTGAACTTCATCGCTGAGTTCAGTTGTGTGACCTGGTGTGGGAAAGAAGGTAATATTCGATCAATAATATTCTATATCTGTTAATGATAGAGAGGGCGACATTCTTGCGCTAGTAACGGAATGCATTCCACGCGACGAACCAATTGAATTGGGCAGACTGTTCTTGAAAGGCACACGTTCAAAATCGTAGTGGACGAGATTAACTACTAGAACGTAAAGTCGTTAAAGTAGTTTGCAAAGACACCACGATTGCATTAGTATGCTGTTGTGGATCATCGAGAGATAACGGTCCCAATTGCCCCAACCCAGTCCCATCTGTCGCAGCCTTCGTTCTTCACAACCGTCTCGACCATGCGGTTGTACAGTTCTTGTACTTCTAGTTTTTTCGTTATGCCGAGTTCTGCCGCACCCAGATTTCCAGTAGTCACTCAACCCAAACTGATGTTGCTTCGATCGACGGATCAGTTTGTCATCAACCTTGCGTAGGCTATATTGATGCACACAAAACGTTTGATATATTCGTTGCGTTGCTGAAAAGTCTGGACTTATCTTCGGGAATGTCTGGAATGTATGGATTCATCGTCGAGAACGTCTGGAATCTTCTTCAGGAATGCCTGGAATCATTTTCAAGCACGTCTAGATCCTCCGTCGTAAACTTTTGGAATCATTTTCAGGAATGTCTGGAACCTCCTTAGGATACGTCTCAAATCTAAGTCAGTCTGGAATAAGTTTCGAAAACTTCTAGAACCTCCGTCGATTACATCTGAAATCAACTGGAACCTCCATCGGGAACGTCACAAACCTAAGCCTGGAATGGCTGGAATCCAAGTCTGGGAATGTCTAACATCTCCGTCGTGAACGAACCATCTCCGGGAATGTCTGGAACCTGCTTAGGAATCGTCACAAATCTAAGTCAAAAACGTTTGGAAACGCTTCCTTATAATTCCCATCCTCGGAATTCAATTAACACTCTTCGCAGAATTCCTTTGGAATAGTACCCTCAAAAATCAATTCGTTTGGATTTTTACGGATCCCCGAATCCTCTTAACAATTGACATCGAATTTTCCACAGAGCTACAAAATTCTACTTTGAACTTTCACAGTTCTTGTTAAAACTCTCCTAGAAGAGGTCTGCCCAAAACTCCATTGGTAATTTTCTCTGAAATACCTTGCTGTTTTCCCTAAAATCTCTTCAAGACTTCTTTGATAAAAACATTGAAAATTCGCTTGATAGTTCTTCAAAGTGACTTTATCATGAAAATCTAGTCCAGTCTAAACGCCCAAGCGCAATGACAGCGGAAAAGCCTAAGTAAGCCTACTCGTCGGATTGAAAACTAGTTAGAACCAAATCGACTTAGGTTAGGCATCTTGACGTAATTTGTGACAACTGTCGTTTGCCGTTTCCGTTCCGCTTCCGCCCACATTGTGTTTTGGCCTTAAGGGTCTTGAATTTTGATTCAACCCCTAAAATCTTTCATTTTCGATTAAAATTTTATGTTTTTCCTGATTTGATATTAAAATTCACGGGATTTTTTTCCGGTGCCTTAGAATTCCCGGCTTTTTCCCGGTTCCCGGTTCACTGGTCGCCCTGCCGTAAACTCCGTCTCGAATGTCCGTCTGTAAAGTTTGGAGTCATCTCCGGGAACGTCCCGAACCTGCTTAGAAAACATCTCGAATTTAAATCACGAACGTCTGGAAGTATCTTCGGAATCATCTGGAATCTCCGCTGAACACGTCTGGAAACTTCGTTGGGAACGTTTAGAATCTAAGTCAGGAACGTTCCTGTTCTTCGTCTTGAACGTCTGGAATCATCTTCGGGAACGTTTCGAAACTATGACAGGAACGTTTGAAATGCAGTTCGGTGACGACTGAAATCTCCATCGTGAACTTCTGGAATCCTCTTCGGGAACGTCATTTATCTCTGTCGGGAACGTCATTTATCTTGGTCAGGAACGTCTGGCAACTCCTTTCAAACCTCGTTCCAAACCGTCTAAAATCATTTGGAATCTTCGTCCAGAACGTTTAGAATCTAAGTCAAGAACGTTCCTGTTCTTCGTCGTAAACGTCTGGAATAATCTTCGGGAATTTATAAAATCATCTTTGGGAAAAAATTTGAACCTCCATCGGGAACGTCAGGATCTTTAGGAACATCTGGAATCTCAAATCGAAGTCAAGAAAGTCTGGAATCATATTGGTGTTCATCTGTAATCTCCGTTGTACACGTTTGTAATCTTCTTCGGAAACATCTGGAACTTCTTTGGGAACGTCTGCAATCTCTGTCGTCGGAAATGTTCGTCTGGAGCATCTTCAGGAAAATCTGGTATCCGCGTCTGGAAACTTTAGGGAATGTTTGGAACCACCTTAGAAAACGTCTCGAATTTAAATCAGGAACGTTTGGAAATCGGAAACGTCTGAAATCATATTCGGGAACGATTCGAATCTATGACAGGAACGTTTGAAATGCAGTTCGGTGTTGACTGAAATCTCCATCGAGAACGTCTGGAATCCTCTTCGGAAACGTCAATTATCTCGGTCGGGAACGTCTGGAAACTCCTTCCAAACCGTCTGAAATCATCTGGAATCTTCGTCCGAAACGTCTCGAATCTAGGTTAGGAGCGTCTGAAATCTCCGTCGTAAACGTCTGGAATCATCTTCAGGAAACATTCTGAACCTCCATCGGAAACGTCAGGATCTTTAGGAACATCTGCAATCTCGAATCGAAGTCAAGAAAGTCGAATCGTATTGGTGTCATCTGTAATATCCGTTGAACACGTTTGTAATCTTCTTCGGAAACATCTGGAACTTATTTGGGAACGTCTGCAATCTCTGTCGTGAACGGCTGAAATGTTCATCTGGAGCATCTTCAGGAAAATCTGGAATCTGCGTCTGGAAAGTCTGTAGTCATCTTCGGGAACTTTTGGAACCACCTTAGAAAACGTCTCGAATTTAAGTCAGGAACGTCTGGAAATCGAAAACGTCTGGAATCATATTCGGGATCGTCTGGAATCTCCGTTGAACATGACATTTGTAATCTTCATCTGGAGCATCTCGAATCCAAGTCAGGAACGTCTGAAATATCCGTCGGGAACGTCTGTATTCCTATTGGAGAACGACTAGAATCTCTATCTGGAATCATCCTCGGTAACGTTCCTGATCTTCTTCGTAAACATCTGGAATAATTTTCGGGAACATGCTTGGAAATGTCAGGAATCATCTTCGGAAACGTCTGAAATCTCCGTCTGAAGCGACTGGAAATCATCTTCGGAAACGTTTCTGGTCTCCGTTGTAAACGTCCAGAATCATATATACGTCTGGAATCATCTTCGAAGTCGAGTTCAGATTAGAAACGTCAGAAATCTCCGTCTTAAACATCTGGAATCATCTTTGGAAATGTCTGGTGCCTCCTGAGGAAACGTCTCGAATCTAATAGCGAATTCGTTTATTATTCAGTTCCAACCTGGATCGGGTATCAAGATTGGGTCTGCTTGTTTTCTGACAAACGTCAGTTTGCTCGTTTGTTTTTAAAACCTAGCTCAGGTTGAGGTTCACACTGACAAAAAGTTCGGTTTCACACTGGGTTGGAACTGGTGTTAACCCTGATAATAAACGAATTCGCTATCCAGCTTTCCATGCTCGGTAATGGCGGCCTGTTTGTATGAATAAATGTATCCTTCACTGTACTTTTTGACACTATCTGGATGTTCGAATTTCAACCCCTTCCCTTTCCCTCTCCCAGGAACAGTAGAAAATGGAACAACATACGCCCTCGAGTTAGTGTCAAAAAGCACAGTGAAGGATACGTTTATTCATACAAACAGGCCGCCATTACCGAGCATGGAAAGCTGGATAAGTCAGAAACGTCTGAAACCAAAATTGAAAAAGCCTGGAATCATACTAGGGATCGTCTTTATCGTGAACGTCTGAAATGTCCGTCTGGAGCATTTCGAATCCATGTCGGGAATGTCTGAAATATCCGTCGGTAATATCTTTACACGGCGAATGAGAACGACCCAAATTTGAGTTTAGTTCACTCATAATCGCCAAAAGTGCAGGAACTCAGCGATGAGTAAATTTGCCTCATGTTTTCCCAGGTTTTTCCAGGATTTTCCAGGGAAAAATTCCCGAATTTGAGAAAAGTAAAGATTGGATTCACTCAGTCTATTGGTACTACTCCGAGACTGAATAAAATTTTCGTCGATTTCCTCATTTTCCGGAAGATTTTTTAAGGTTTTCCACAGGAAACCATGAGACAAATTTTACTCATCGCTGAGTTCCTGCACTTTTGGCGATTATGAGTGAACTAAACTCAAATTTGCATCGTTCTCATTCGCCGTGTATTCATCTTTGAGGACGTCCCTGATCTCCGTCGTAAACGTCTGGAACAATTTTCGGGATCGTCTGGAGCGACTCAGATCCTTCTGGGAAACGTTTCTGATCTCCGTTGTAAACGTCCGGAATCATATTTTGCGACTTCTGGAATCTCCGTCGGGAACGTCTCGAATCTAGGTCAGGAACGTCTGAAATCTCCGTCATGAGCTCTGGAACGTTTGAAACTTCCGTCGGGAACGTCTCGAATCTTTGTCAGGAACGTCTGAAACCTCCGTCTGAAATCCAAATCGGGAACGTCTATAATCTTCAAAACGTTTGAAATCTTCGTCAGAAATGTCTGGAATCTTCGTCAAAAACGTCTCGAGTTCAGATCGGAAAGGTCTGAAATCTCCGTCGTAGACATCTGGAATCCTATTTGGGAACGTCTAGAATCATATTCGGAAACGTTTGGAACCTCCATCGGGAACGTGTTTAGATCAGGAACGTCTGAAATCTCCATCATAAACATCTGGAATCATCTTCGGGGTCGTCTTGATCCTCCTTAGGAAACGTCTAGGATCTAAGTCAGAAACGACTGAAACCAAAATCGAAAAACGTCTGGAATCACACTGGGGATCGTCAGGAATCTCCGTTGAACACTTTTGGAATCTTCGTCGGGAACGTAAGGAATGTTCGCCTTGAGCATCTCGAATCCAAGTCGGGAACGCCTGTATTCATCTTCGAGAACATCTCGAATCATCCTCAAGAACGTTCTCCGTCATAAACGTCTGGAATAATTTTCAATGACTTCCATGATCTCGTTCTCAAACGTCTGAAATCTCCATCTGGAGCGACTGGGATCATCCTCGGGATCATTCGTAATATCAGTTGTCCGTTATCTCTTTAGTATGACGCGCTTGACATAGATAGCCCACAGCGACTCACGAAGAACTACATATTCCGATCAATAGCGGTGCGGCTTCTTGCTCCTTCTATGGATGCCCATGTGGGTTGCAGCTCGCTACTTACAGGCAGCCTTTCGTTGTGTACTGGAGAACAATGTTGAACGCCACGCGTCGAAAGCACTGCTGCTGATGCCGACGACCAGACACCACCACACACGGTGATTGGAACTGAATCCGATCAGCGGTTGAGGTCAGCCTTGATAGCTAGCTTTGCTTGCGGGGAGCCTTTCGTTGTGTACTGGAGAACACTACCACTCACCACGCGGTGGAATTCAACTTTCAAATCTGTGTTAGGGAAATCGCTTTTCGCAGGCAATCGGTGATAATTTTAATTATCATAGCAACAATTGCACATTCGTGTGATTTTCAATAGTGACATTTTGATAAATCTAGATAGAGCTGGAATTAGGGCGAAACAGCTTTTGTAAACAGTGGCTTCTCTCGGTGATTTCAAAGAATTCAAGGCACGTCCACGCAAATCAACATAACCATCGGGTAGGGGAAGTCTTCTTCTATCTCATGATAATGTTGATTTGCGTGGGCGAGCCTTAACTTTCTAGAAATCACCAAGAGAAGTAATTGTTTACAAAAGCTGTTACGCCCTAATTCTAGCTCTATCTAGAAATGATAAAGTCTTAATTTTGCGCAGATGCGTAGAAATATTTTTGATCGATTGGTGATAAAATTAATGACATAACGGCGCCGGTGGTGTAGTGGTAAGCGTGTTTACCTCTCACCCCAGCAGGCCTGGGTTCAATCCCAGTCGGCGCCGCCGGGATGTTCTGAGGCATAACATCTCTGATCACGCCTTCCTTCGGATGGGAAGTAACCCTAATAAAAAATAACCATAAACGAACGATAACCCAAATCATTGAACTATTCCACAAATGGTTTGGATGATACCCAGAACACGTCGTTAAGCAAATTAACCATACAATTTTTATTAGGGAAAGCCGTTGGTCCCCGGTTCATGAGTTGATGGGTCGATAGGTAGGGTCCAGGTGTTGGAGCTGCCTTCCTGGCACGTCGGTAGCATTGGTGCTCAGCACGGAAAACAAGATCGACGGAAAAAACAAACCAAAGGAAAAAAAAAAACAATTGACATTGGTCCAGGGGCAGCTGAGTTATTAACGTTCAAAATCTTTCATAATTTTGTTACATGTTCTATTTTCGGTTTTCACAAAGTATACCTCCATATAGAAATCGCAGACGTAGTCCTACGTAAAAAGTTTCAAATGTTCGTCAGAGATGTCTGAAATCTCCGTCGGGAGCGTCTCGAATTCAACTTGTGTACGATTGACTCCTCCGTCGAAAACGTCTCGAATCTAAGTCAAAGAATATCTGGAATCCAAGTTGAGAACGTCGCGAACGTTTATTAGGAAAGTCTAGAATTCCCGTTAAGGACAACTGGAATCTTTCGGGAACTACTTGAATCCTCCTTAGGGACGTTCGGAATCACTTCAGAATGCCTGTATCTCCCGTCTAGAATTTCTGGTGATTTCTGCTAGAATTATCACCGGGTATGCCTGGAATTCTCCTTAGGAACGTCTAAAATCTCCGGTGGTGGCATCTGTGGAGTAGCCGAATTTCTAAGATGCCAGTTCTAGAAGCTTGATCTTGGAAGAAAGTGGAAGTCGTACTCACGAATCCGCTAAAGCACAGCGTTCAGACTACGATCATTATCCTGTTGAGTTTTACCAGTGATCTGTAGATGTGTGGAACCTCGAGGAAGTTCCTGTTTCCACTGATATTGTTGGAGTCAGTAATGTTCTAACCAAATCCAATCGCCTAGTAACCCATTAGTATACGAACGAACACAAAACAAAACGAACCAACATCCGAGAGGCACAGCGCTACAAGAAAAAAAAATCAGCGACCGAAGGAGTTAGAGAGCGATCAACAAACGTCCACACTGCCACTCGTCTCGAAGCAAACTCATAGGATTGGTTTTGCGAAAAAGAGCAACAGTTGCCCAGTTAAACCTAGTTACTAATGTATAAAACTCATAAAACTCCAAATACACCTGGAATTAGGGCGTAACAGTTTTTGTAAACAATGATTTCTCTCGTTGATTTCTAGAAAGCCAAAACTCGCTCACTCAAAGCAACGTCACCATCGGGTAGGGGAAACCGTCCCCTTCCCGTTGATTATGTTTGGTTTGCGTGGGCGTGCTTTGAGTTTCGAGAAATCATCGAGAGAAGTCATTGTTTACAAAAGCTGTTACGCCCTAATTTCAGCTCTAGCAAGAATTACTATGGTCGCATAGCCTGCTTAAGCGAATCCTGCAAAGCACAACTATAGCGAGCAAAGCTGATGATCAAATTGAAATCAAAATTTGCTGTTATGATGTAACTTATTTACCAATACTCCAGTTGTTCTCATTTTGGTTGACCGTTAAACATCGACCGTTCATCGACTCTAAAGTCAGATTCAATGAGCACATCTCCATGATTACTGCTAAAGCATTCGCCACATTAGGTTTCTTGAAACGAAACACAAACGCATTCCAGGACATCTACGCGCTGAAATCACTATACTGTGCTCTCGTCCGCAGTCTTCTAGAGTATGCTGTTATTGTGTGGGCACCCTTTCACGCTATTCAAGCTAACAGAATCGAAGCCATTCAGCGAAACTTCGTAAGATACGCTTTACGTGTTCTGCCCTGGAACGATTCGGTAAATTTGCCACCTTACGAAGAACGGTGCAGGCTGATTGACCTGGACACGTTGGCAGCAAGGAGGAAACTACTTCAGCGACTCTTCGTGTTTGGATTGCTTAACGGTGACGTGGCTTGCAACTCTCTTGTGAGCCAAATCTACATCAATGCTCCTCAAAAAGTCCTACGTAGTTACACGCTTCTGTGGCAACCTACCCATCGGACCAACTATGGATTCAACGAACCGTGGACTTTGTGCTGTCGTGTGTTTAATGAAACGTTTGATGTATATGATTTTAACATTAGTAAGTCTACTTACAGACATAGAATTCGTCACCTAGCCTAGAAAATCACATTATGTTGAAGATTTAATAAAATAAATAAATAAATAAATAAGGGATTTGCTTTCATTTTGTTAACCGACTTTGCTCGAGTATCCAACAACGTAGCATCTATAAGGGGTCGTCGGTAAAGCGCTGGTCTCCCGTTAAGCAGTTGTTGCATCAACAATATCCTTCCTTTCCCCGTAGCGGAGAAGATGGGCGTGGTCGACAATGGTAATTGTCATGCTTTCCCTGTTCTGAACTTTGATTGGAGAACTATTCATGGTCGTTGCCAGTATGCAATCTACGAATTACTCCATTACAAACGTAACGCAACGCAACGTAAACCCAATCGTAAGATATAGATGATTGCATGCGTTCAAGCGGATCAAGCTTTACACTAGGGTGGATCAACCTCGGGGTCAACTTTACAACTCCTTGTTCCCCACTTTCAATGCGTATTGGAGTCCCCAACAACTGTGCAAAATTTGAACGAATTTGATTATAATCTCGATCTGCGGGAGAATTTTAAAATTTTGTATGGGAAACGGAATACGCCTGGAAGTATGCGCGGAGTAATAGGTCTAAATTAATACAGTACAATAATGACCCGATTTTGTCAACCCTTCTGCTCCCCAGACATTTATCTTTAAAAAAACTCGCATAGCTGGAATTCCAATTCTTTCCGATTCATCTTCAAAATGGATGTTTAATGTATACTTTGGTGCAATAGGAACGCTGAAAAAGTGCATGGGTTTCATAGAACATTAGAAAATATTTTGAATAGGGGGCTCATTACCGTAATCAATTTATATAATAAAATACATAACGAATCGCAGTCAAACTCATTTTGATTCATAATTTCATACATTGTTTAGGTTAGTCAAATGATAATAATAAACAAGTTTACACGGTATGTTAACCGTCACTAATCACTATTCCCAATCTATTTCCGAGATTTGGTAACATTTGATTTTTTGTCAAGTCAATGAAAAGGTTCGATACGTTTCCCATACATTTTGCCATACAACAGGTCATAACCAAATTCGTTCGTTGTTGGGAACCTCCATACACATCGGAAGAGCGGTAGGGAACGGAGGATTGTGATCTACCATATATACTTGATCCACCCTATTTTACATATAGTGAATATTTCAGGCATAACATTTGATAACGGCACAAAAGCATTTGTAAACAAACTTTCTAAGGCCCTTCACACGCGAACCAAAGTACGCCCACGCAAACCAACAACATCATCGGATAGGGGCAACTATCATCTTTCCGAAAGTGGTATTGGTTTGCGTGGGCATACTTTGGTTCGCGTGTAAAGGGCCTTAGAAAGTTTGTTTACAAGTGCTTTTGTGCCGTTATCAAATGTTATGCCTGATTTTATATTTGATTAAATTTCATTCAATGTATCGATATTTCGTATTCAAAATACCTTGAACTGTTTTTGCTTCGTTCAAGGTCGATACGACCCCCTTTCAATTCTGTCCAATTTGTGCAAATCAGTCAACAACAAGTCAAGTTTTTAACCATTAACAGCAATGGACTGCTCTGAAAAAAAAAATCCACTGTCAACCTAAATCGAAACAAAAAATGTGCCCGAATTTCGTGCACACTTTCGCCCTTTTTTATGCGTTGACCTTCACTCTTGGATCAAGTTTTCACTTTCTTGGTAAAATAAAACAGAAATATATATACATATAATGGAAACGGTGTCCACTACGAATAACCAGTTTAGTTGTAGATAAATACGCAATGCGGTGACGGGGTGTGAATGAAGTTCAACGGTTGACAGCGGCAACGACGAGGTTTGCTATTGTCTCAGCTTCAGGTGATTAATCAGCAAAAAATATGGGTCAACCATCTCACAACGGATACTACCATTATTGCCTCATGGACTTGAACGCTTTTTGCGCGACGGATCATGACGAAAGGGCACCACTGGCGGATAGGTTCATGGTGTCGGCAACCGGCTGGGCATTGCGCAATTTCTCTGACTTTGCAGGAAAACTGCACTGCAACAGCTGTTGAAGGTATCTGCCTACCTATGCACTTTCATACACATCATCAACACAAAACGGACAAGTCAACAAAAGAAGTTCTTATTTCAAGAGCAACCTGTCCTCTCTGAAACCGGAGTCTCTTGTTCGCTTATAGGTACCCCAACATAGCTGCTGCCAGTGTCGGCCGGTCGGACGATGCGGTTTCCCATTCAAGTGCTCGTGCCGCACGTGGACAAGGGGTGCTAAGGGTTTTGTAATGCAATTTTTAACGGACATTAATGTGCTGATTTGCACACATTGAGCTTTTCAGAAAGAGATGTGTCATTCTGGCAGAAATGGCGAAATTTGTTCTGCTGTGAGGTTGGTGATTTACTATAGGAGTTGCAACAGAACTTTAGTTGGTCGGCCCCCACCGCTCCGCACTTCTCTTTCGATGCTTAATGAGTTTCCCCACAACTGTGTCAAGTTTGAGGAAATTGGGTATCAACATTTGTATGGGAAACGGAAAGAAACTTTTCATTTGCTTGTCCAAATTTCGCTCAGTTTTGTCCAAATTTGAAAGTAAGATTGAAAAAATGTTGATGTTGGAACTTGTTTTGCTGTGCACAAGTCGCATCGGTTTGTGGTTACGGCAAAGTTGTTCTGCATTTTATGTTCAATCCAAGGGTCAGGTTTGGGCAAAATTGAGCATATTTGGGAATTTTTGACATGCACATGAATAGTTTCTTTCAGTTCCTCATACAAACTTTAAAGTTCAAATCCAGATCGTAACCAAATTCGTTCAAATTTGGCACAATTGTTGGGACCTCAATATACATCGACAAAGGTCCACCATATAATATTGACGCACCCTATTGGTCACTGATATAGGGGGAAGTCCTTTATGCTCGGACACTTTTTGTTTTTCAGCAATAACTAAAAAAGTACTGGATTTCAGGTGTTTACTTTCCCATTTATTTATAGAGAAACAATATCGTAAGTAAAAATAAAAACAAGCAAAAAAATAAACCCTTTGCAATTTGAAATAAATCGTGGATACAATTTATGTGGGAACCAAATCATACGCAAAGTGTCCCCTATGGCCGGACACAGTATCCTCTATGCTCGGACACGAAGGTCTGCTTTGTTAAAGCTTACACCATTGGCACAAAAAGGCCAAGGGACGCTTTAATATTCCTGCGCAAGCCTTGTGGGTCCAGTCTTTGCACGTTGAGCACCTTATGAAGCCTTCCTTATCCGATTTCTGGCAGACTAGGCAAACGCGCTTAAGAGGTTTTTTTGCCAAGTGGTTTTCTTTGTTGCTCTTGCATAATCTTTTGGTTTGATTCCGCTCTTTACGAAGATCTTGCATGGACTCCTTAATTCTCTTTTCTTTTTCCTTTTCCTCTACCAGCGTTCTGTTGGAAAGTGATGTCAAAACTGTGCTTTTTTCTGACTTCCGCTTCCTAGATTCCGAACGCTTCTGGACGGCATCGGGTAGTGGTGACAGTTTTTGAATGCTTGCGGTAGCACAAGTAGCAGAATAGGTTGATGGATTGACAGCGGCATCTTTTACGAAGATTTCTTTTGGACCAGTTGCAGACTCTTCCAACGGAATGTTTGTAAAATCACATGGTAGGAAGTCGATATCCGAGAAAATGTGTTTATTGAACGGATGAATTCCCGTACACTGGAAACCCGAAACTGCAAGATCTGTTCGTGCTACCTTCACGTATGCCTCACCTACGAGGCCAGCAATATCGTAGTCTGTAATCCGTGCTCCTGCATTTTTCCGCATCCACACTTCACAGCGTTCATGGTAAGCATTCTTGAACGGTTTCATGAAAGTCCGGTCTAGTGGTTGCAGTTTGTGACTTGTATGTGGCGGAAGACTTAGAACATGAACAAAATGTTCTCTACAAAAGTTAATCACTTCCAACGTCTTATGGCTGCTGTGACCATCAAGTATTAGAAGAACAGGTGATTGTTTTGAAGGATGCGAAAAATTTACGAAATGTTTAAGCCATTGTAAAAACAAATCACCATTCATCCAACCTTTTGGCTGAGCAACTCCTGTGCTTTGTGTGGGGGCGTTAATCATAAGCCTAGCATTCATATTATGCCTTGGAAAGACAAACAAAGGCGGAATGTACTGTCCGATTGCACTCATACAAAACAAGGTAGTGATATTTCTTCCACGTTCCGCAGATGCCAGTTTACCAACCTGACGAACGGCTTTAGGAGCTAAAACCTTCTCATGCTTCGGCACACAATTGACTCCAGTTTCGTCGCAATTGTAGATTCTGGACGGTTCAAATTTGTACTTAACCATAAGATTTTCAAGATTTGAGTAAAATAACTGGACCTGAGGACGGTTGAACCCAACAGCTCTCATTAAGCTAGTCGACTCAGGAGTTCTCAAAGAAAATCCATGCCTTTTCATGAAGCTGTAGTAAAAAATTTTCCCGGCTGTGCCTTTTTTGGTGTTGAAGCGATGAGGAACCTTGAGCTCTTCCGCGAGATCATAGACCAGTTTCAAAAACTCCTTCTTGTTAAGTGGCATACATCTATTCGACAAATCCGTGACGTGATGCGCAAGCTGCTCCTCGTATTCAGTTGAAAACGTCTTCTTGAATCCACCGGCTTTGTGATCCAGAACGATGTCCTTACCGGTTCTGAGGCAGCTGATACGATCTTGCAGTGTGCTTTTAGGTATGCCATATTTTACGGCGGCCTCTCGTATACTCATTTGCTTTGAAAGTATTTTGTTGAGAGAAGTTCTCAAGTCTTCCAGAGACCACGAATTTTGTTTTTTGCGTTCCATATCTACTACTCAACGTCATTACTTCCTCCTGTAACAATAAAAAAAACTTAAATTCTACATTATATCCACATTTTATGTTGACAACTTTATTGTCCGAGCATAGAGGACAGTATGGTGTCCGGCCATAGAGGACATACAACAATTTCGAAAAAAAAAAATGTTTTCCTCAGAATCCTATATTTTCATACAAAATTCGCATTACATTCAAAAGAAAACTTACCAAAGCCGACGTACAGAAATATTACACCTTTAAATTTAGGAAATATTGACGAGTATACACTTCCGCGAAATTTCCTCGTCTCTTTTTTTCTTTTCAGGCTAAAACTTTTGACAGCTCTCATTTGTTTACCTTTGCTGACCGTAACGTCATAATTTGTACACGGTAAAAACATACAGCTTACTATTGTTTCATCATGTCCAAATCTTGTTATCACTCTTTGTTTATGGAATATCACTAGTGTCCGGACATAGAGGCCGTCCGGCCATAGAGGACTTCCCCCTAATGGAAAGTTTCATTTTTGAAGTACAATTAGTCAACAGATATAATTGACTATATATTAGCGTAGGGCAGGTGTGCCTCGTAACGTGGGTAGATCACCTTTCCGTGGTACGTTACGGGATGTAAGATCTATCACCGATTTCTAGTCCTGACTACTTCAAACTTGGGGAACAAGATTTTTCAGTAATCAAAGGAACACATCTTAGTCCTTGTTACTTTTTATGCCTTGTTGATAGTGACATGACTCGGCTTTGTCCACCGAGGATGATCTTGAAACAAGGAAAAAATGAGTTAGTTAGTCTTCATTTATGTGATTCCTAATCTTCTATTCGTTGTTCCCTAGTTTGAAGTGGTTAAGACTAGGGTTCTGATGCATGGTAATAATCGGTGTCATTCCTTAATTTTGTTGCTATGGAATCCAATTTTGACTGACAAAGGGGCACGTCTTTGGAGCGGGAATTTGCAATAAGAGTCGGACCCTTGCGATAAATGCAAGAAAGACAATTGTAAAAAAATCGAATACTATAGTGATGGAGTAATGCGACATGTACTAAACTAAAGGCACGGGATATACTACAATAGATCAAATTACTGGTCGCAGTGTTGTTAGGTCCCGAACAGAGGAAAAAAGTAGAAGAGTCTGTGCCTAGGGGCACGAACGGAAGCTTGACGTAGGACCGCTAGTGGATGGAACAAATATGCTGATCATTTAGTTCTTAACTCTTAACTCTCCGTTTTTGAATTGGTGGCCCTGAAAAGGGCCGGTTGTTTTTCAAATGGTGGCCACACCAGTGCAAGTCGATGCCGACCGGATGACGGCGGCCCAGTCACCCAGTCATGCAGTCCGTGGCTCGAAAGCAAATGACGAAGAAAACAATTAGGCAAGCGTTTTTATTATCGCTGCTTTTCTCCTAGCGATAGACCGAGCATTGAGCTCGCTCATGTGAAGTTAACCCTACACGATTGCTTTTATTGACAATAACCGTATTGTCAATACATTCTTTATTGACGTCAATACATCGGTATTGACAATATTTATGTAATCACATCATCAATATTATTGTCAATAATTCCCCTTCGCGTCAATATATTGATATGTGTGGGGTTCGTTTGAGGATGCGCAATGTGTCGTGTGTTATATTTGCGCTCTATCGTTGCGTCCGTGTTTGGGATTTTTCGTTACATGTCTGAATTTTGTTTTTTTTTTAATGTGAACCCCAGTATAGAAATTAAAGACGTAGTCCTGATGTGAGAGACTCACATCAAAATTTTCACTTTTGAAATTGAAAATTAGCCTTTTTCTGTACGTTTTGGTGATCAAAAGGCTTAGAAAATTATAGAAAAAGTGGTCTTCTACAAAATGATAAGTCGCTTCAATAATAGAATTGCTTGCAATCAGGAAACAAGTTGATTTTTAGACTGCGTAAACGCAAGCTCCACCGCTTAACAGTTTCTTTGTTGTTGCAGGATCGTTGCATTATCCCGGGATGCAACGGTGACAAATGTCCACTTTTTTGAGTTCCAAACTCGGGGAGCAACAAATTTGCGCAGTCGAGAAAGGTTGCCAATGTTTACGGGACAGTGACAGAGTAGATATCAAGAGCAAATTTTCATTATGTCGTAAGTAACATTCGCACCAATTCGAGAAAAATAAAGTTTTGTTTTGATGACCGAAAAGTTATTCCTATTTCCAAGTAAACACATATAATCTCATAGTGATAGCAATGTTTAACATATTTAGCAGGGTTTTAATCATACAAATGCAAATCGCTAGCTTTCATGCTAAAAAACACTGGTTTTTGAGTCAAAAGTTATTATACGTCGTTTGGTGGCCCCTATTGTTACTTAAGTCAAAGTGTATTTACCAGGATATTCGGGAGAATTATCAATTACGTCTCCTTACGTGCAGCCCATTCATCATTTTAGGACCACCGAAATCATCTTAGCAACAAACAGTTCGATTTATTCACTTTAATAATGAGAAAGCAAAACGACGAACGTACACTTTTCACGGGTTTCTCAGCGCTGTTAGTTAAGTCAAACGGCATCTCCATAGAAATTGGGTGACTTAAGTAACATCGAAAACTATTTTGATCGGAAGGTGATTACGTCAAAAAGCAATTTGACTGGTAAATAAATTTAAATATGGGATTTGATCCTATATTCGGACAGTATATAGTGTAATAGCAGGAGAATCGATTGACACTGATAGCTCGACTTTGTTTACCTTTGTTACATTCGACGTAATGAAAATTTGCTCTTGATATGCTCCCATCATTTTGTTGAGGCAGACTTTTTAGAATATTTGTCCCAAAGTTCTCCTTTATGCTGATCTACTGGTGTAGCCCAGGCACACAATATGCAAGGTCTCTAAATCCGCTAGCACGTAGTCCTCAACATAATCCAGTATATTCAGAAGACTGACTTGGACGTCGATTTCGGGATGGAAATCTGCAATCATACAAAACATATCCTAAATAATCTCGGTGCATCAAAAACGCATTTGCATGATCTTTCAATGACATTGCAATGAAAATTAACATAACATTACATTATTCCACAAATTTCCTACATGTATCATCCATAATAATGATCGTATCTCACTATTTTGAACTTTTTTTCTCAATAATTTATCATTCAAACTCTGGAATTTGAACCGCCTGTCATAAATTTATCACACATCGACTAGTACTATTTCTCGCCACTAGTGATGCATAAATTTCACTTTTTTTTCCTGTTGGGTATTTTGACCACTGCGACCAGTACTTAGATCAATTGTGATATATTCCCCGTTTTAATATTGCTTTATCAGCATGTCGTATCACCATTTTATGAAGCGACCGACATAGACTGACCGAAAGCATTTTCCCAGTTAGGTATTACATTTCGAATGAATTGTAACTGAATTCCTAGTATCAAAGGGTTCTGTCAGCCCATTATCCAGAAAAATACGGCTCTTATTGAAGATTGCTTTACAAGAGCATAGCAGGTGTTCAGAGTCTTCTTTTTCTATGCCACATAATCGACACATGTCATCTTGAAGTTTTCCTATTGGCTTCAAGTGATATTTACATGGACAGTGCCATGTTCTTAAAACAGTGTACATACTGAGATCTTTCTTTGATAGTTCAAGAATTTTGCTAGTCATTGAAATGCTCGGATTAATAAACCGTTTCGACTGCCTAGCAATGAGAGTGTTGTTCCAATTGGTCTCCACTTTCATTTTATCCCATTTCTTGAACTCCATTCTAAGAGAGCAAGCTGTAACTCCACAGAATGGTTCTGGTCCTATAAATTGTTGAGATGATCCAAGCCTAGCTAGTGTGTCGGCTTTCTCATTCCCTTGAATTCCACAGTGACCAGGAACCCAAAATAGGTTCACTTAGTTTTGACAGGCCAATTTTTGGAGTGACATTGCACATTCCCATACAAGTTTAGAATTACATGTTGCTGATTTCAAAGCATTTAGTGCTGCTTGGCTATCAGACATAATGCAGATATTCGAATGTCTATAATTTCTACGCAAGCAAATTTTAGAACATTCAAGAATTGCTTGGACTTCTGCTTGGAACACGGTAGGCCAGTAGCCCATAGATATTGAGATATTTATACCTGGACCTGTTACCCCTGCTCCTACACGATTATCCAATCTAGAGCCGTCTGTATAAAAGACAATTGATCCTGGACGAATGTTTGGTCTTCCATTGTCCCACAAATCGCGATCCGCATCTGCTACACTGTAAAGACGATCGAAGTGATATTTTTTCTTCAACCAATCTTCATTTTGTAACACAATAGAATCAATATTGAACATTTTTAGGATGCTCATATAACGGCGCCGGTGGTGTAGTGGTAAGCGTGATTGCCGCTCACCCCAGCAGGCCTGGGTTCAATCCTAGTCGGCGCCGCCGGGATGTTCTGAGGCATAACATCTCTGATCACGCCTTCCTTCGGATGGGAAGTAAAGCCGTTGGTCCCCGGTTCATGAGTTGATGGGTCGATAGGTAGGGTCCAGGTGTGGGAGCTGCCTTCCTGGCACGTCGGTAGCATTGGTGCTCAGCACGGAAAACAAGATCGACGGAAAAAACAAACCAAGGGGGTAGGATGCTCATATGTCCTCTAAGATCACCTTCAAAGAAGTGCTGTGACCGTCGGATCCTTAATGCACTCCTTTCGGCTTCTAATTGAATAAATTGATGCAACGGAAGCAGATAAAGAAGAGCATCTAGTGCCATACTTGGTGTGCTGCTCATTGCACCAGTTATTGAGAGAGTAGCTAGCCTTTGCAGCCTCCCCAGCTTTTTCTGAGTTGATTTTTCATTGGTTGTAGGCCACCAAACCAATGATGCATAGGTTATTCTGGGTCTTACAATCGTCAAATAAATCCAGTGGATCATTTTATGTTTTAGTCCCCATTTCCTACCAAAAGTTTTTTTTTCTTACCAAAGAGCATTTGTTGCCTTGCTAATGACTTGCTCTAGATGCGAATTCCAATTTAGTTTGCTGTCAAGAGTAACTCCCAGATACATGACTGTGATTGAAAGTTCTAAAATTATTCCTTTCAGTTTAATACTATTTATGGACATTTTTCTTCTTCGTGTGAATGGTACAATAGTTGTTTTAGATGGATTAATATTCAATCCTTCGCTAGTGCACCACAATGAAACATAATTTAAAGCAATTTGCATTCTACTTGAAATGACATAGTCATATTTTCCACGCACTAATATGACTATATCATCTGCGAAGCCAATAATCTCGAAGCCCTGTGCTTCTAAGTTTTTGAGAAGGTCATCAACTATTAAAGACCACAGTAGAGGTGAAAGAACACCACCTTGAGGACACTCTTTTACAGCTGTTACTGTTATGGATGAGCTTCCAAGGTTTGCTGAGATTTCTCTTTTGCTAAGCATTTCGTTAATCCAATTAACTATGCTTTTATCGAACTCATGTTTTATCATAGCGTTTTTCATTGAGTGATAAGATGCATTATCAAATGCTCCTTCAATATCAATAAACGCTGCTAGGGAAATTTCTTTTGATTCAAAAGATTTTTCTAGTTTTGTAACCAGAGTATGAAGAGATGTTACGGTTGATTTACCAGTTTGATATGCAAACTGATATTTATTAAAAGGAATTGTAACCAAGTACTTTGACTTTATATACTCATCTATTATTTTTTCCATTATCTTTAGGATAATGGAAGATAGGCTAATCGGTCTGAAGGATTTAGGAGACGTTTTATCCTTTTTGCTAGCCTTCGGAATAAATATAACCTTAACTTGATGCCAGTTTATTGGAATATAGCTTAATGTTAAGCTTGCTCTAAACATGTCTGTAACAATAGGTGTCAATGTTTCTTTCCCTTTCTGGAGTAGTACTGGAAAAAATCCGTCCCTACCTGGTGATTTGAAAGGTTCAAAAGAATCAATCGCCCATTCAACTCGTTTCTCTGTAAAAATTATTTTGGCTAGATTTTGAGCATCTTTCCTGGCTCTCTCTGATCCAGTCGACTCGTTCATTGTTTCCTGAACATACGTCCTGGTTTTTTCAGCGACAGTTTTTGCTGCACATATATTCTGGTCTTCATTTATGTTAGAAGTTGAACATGGAAAGTGTGTTTTCATCATTATCACCATCACCACCATTTCATTTTTCAAATTATCCCTTTTCCCTCTCCCATCCATGAAACTGTAAATCTCCACTAACCTCGAGACGACCGCGAATACTCGGTCAATTCCTTTAATTTTAGATTTTAAGTTTAGATTTAAGACATTAATAATGTATGACGCAAAAGATGATTTGGCTCTGTAAAGTTTATTTGATTGAGCTTGTACAAATAAATTAATTTACAAAAAAAAAACTCATTAGACTTTTACTATAAGATCAATGGTGGACATATTCAGCCCCTATGATAACAATGGCCTCTTTCAGATGTACCGGGTGCCTCCGGGAAGTGAACAGATTCTGGCATGCAGCGAAACACATCGTGCGATATCTCAAATCACATGGAAGTCAGCTTAATGATTAGTGCAAGTATTTATATTAATTTTCCATAAAACCTCATTGAAATTTATTTATGGAAGAGAAAAAGTGCGTATGCTTGATCGAAAAAGTGAAATTTTGAAATGTAAACAAAATTTTTCACTCACTTTTCTCGACGATAGCTGAACCGATTTGAGTGGAACTACTTTTACTTTATATGCTTGGTTCTCCCATAAAACTCTAATGAATTTTATCCCGATCGCACATTGGTTTGCATACACGGACAGAAAATTGTTTGCATGGAACCAAAAAAAAAAACTTTAGTTGTATTTAAACAAACAATTCCGGTTGAAATTATATTGCATTTTGTTGTTTCAATAATACTTATTCATATAAATTCAAAATAGGATTCTTTTTGTTTTAATAAGCCACTTTTCAACTGCAACCAGTGTTCGGAAAATCATTCTCAAATCTCATTCATTGAGCCTCCCTGCGAGAATAAACTCGTGTGCGAATGCGGCAAACAAAACTCACGCTTGAGATTCTCATGCATATTCACGCACTCACACTCATAACGCCGAAAAACCACCACTCAAATGTTAATTGATATCATGCCTATGCATGTTGCGTTAGTTTTCCAACCCCTGATGCGCAAACAATAGTAATAACAATGAATAACGCCAAAATATAAAGCAATGAATTTTTGAACCTGAAAACTCATCGGTGATTTTTGCGACGTTGAATTTTGCAAGGCAAAACTCTTAGGCGCATAAACTCATGCATGAGATTTGAGTTTTTGAGATTTTCCGAGCACTGACTGCAACTATTGTAAAAATAACAATATTTTATTATTAAGCCAACAATAGTTAATTTTAAAATAGCATTTATTTGGTGTGTCCATTCCCGGGGCCATGAATGCAAAAACTAACTACCAACCATTCCATTCGTTTTCACCCGGATAAAAATGTAAACAATAACAAAACTTGCAAATTTCGGGAAAAAAGTGCAAAATTTCCGAAAATCTTGAGACTAGAGGTAAGTAAGTATGCTGCAGTTCGAGCTGCAGTTGCTAAATATAATCAATTTTCTGTTTTTTTCCTTGATTTTTTTTAGTCGATCTTGTTTTCCGTACTGAGTATCAATGCTCCCGACGCCAGGAAGGCAGCTCCCACACCGTGACCCTACATATCGACCCATCAACTAATGAACCGGGGTCCAACGGCTTTACTTCCCTTCCCAAGGATGATCAGTGAAAAAGAAAACAAAACATAAAAAAAAATGGCCATATTATTTCCGGAGTGATTTGAGATTTGGGCGTAATTGCATTTGTAAACAAACACGTCAATCACCGATTTCTCGCGAATAAAAGCTCAATCTCAAAAAGTATTAACACTATGAGGTAAATGAATGATTCCTCTATCATTTGGTATAGTTTGTTTGTGAGATTGAGCTTTTATTCAAGAGAAATCAGTAATTGACGTGTTTGTTTACAAAAGCAATTACGTCCAAATTCCAAATCACTCCGGATTTTTGAAACAATTAAAATATTTTTATTTCGACTGCGTGAATTGTCAGACTTCATAAAATAAATATGATTGAATCAACAAGAAATCTCTTTTAAAAACAAACATATTTTTGTTGTTGACCCAGCTGCCAAATTTGACAGCTTACATCAAAACCATGAAAGCTGTTGTAAATTCGAAAAGCTTTTTTTTTTTATTTAACAATACTTGGGTTTTGAGGAACAAAAATACTGGATTGTTGAAACAATAATGATTTCTTTTTGCAGCCAAAACAAAATGAAATTCTTTTTGATTTTACGTCAAATATAATTACGTTTGAAATATTTTTTTCTGCGTGTAGATATGACCAAAAAAGTGAAATTTTGAAATAATTCAGTAAAACTTACTTACTTTTCTCGACGATAGCAGAACCAATTTGAGTGAAACCACTTTTATTTTGTTTTTTTTTTCGGCTCTCTCATAGGACGCCAATGATTTTTATACCGCTCGCACATTGGGTTCCGGAGATATGGCATTTTTTTTTAAAATAACTAATTCAGTAAAGCTCAAGCACTTTTCTCGACGAAAAGTTGGAACTTTTCAGAATTTTTTTCTCTGGAAGTGGCAGAATACTGGGGGCATTGTAAGACGGATTATGATCAATGGAATAGGATGGAAACACACTGTCCGTTTTATTCACTTTTTCAGTGACAAACAGCAAAAAAAATGTTATATCGATCAATGTAATTCAAGCTGATGTATGAAATAATGATGTAATAGCAAAAAGCAGATACAATATTACATCAATGGTTGTAATTTTGTTCGTAAAATCGATGTACATCGTACAACGTTATATTACACAACCGATGGATTGACCTGGTTGCAGCAGTTTGGATGTAATATTCAACAACCCTTTTTTTCTGTGCAGTGACTATGACAGAGACAGTCAAGTTATAGACCGACCAACGTGAGTTGACGTATCCAAAATAAAAAAAAACCGTCAAATCGTATAGAAAATGTTCGTTTTGGATACAACATGGCAGCACATTGACAAATCTATAACTATGACTGTATATAATAGTGACAGCTCGTTCATGTAGTGGTTTTGAAAACGCGCGAATTTCTTATGCGTGTTGTAAATAAAATGCATCGCACGTGTAATTTGATTAAAGATTTCAAACAGTGTAACAAAATAAATTTTGAAATTTTCCCTTGATTACAAAAGTCTGTGAATATCTGTGAAAAAACTAAAAAGTCTGTAAATGTCTGTAACGAAAAAAATGTCTGTGAAAAAATAAAAGTCTGTGAATTCACAGACATGTCTGTGAATCTGGCATCTCTGTACTCTGTCATGATTACCTGAGATTTGTCAAATAATGTAAATATTTACACCGATTGCATCGAAGAATTTACCAATTTAATAATGCACAGTGAAAGCATGGAATCCCAGAAAAAAACATCCTTTATTTGGATGAGAATCATATGGATGCTCATCATCTGATGACGAATTCAACCATACGGCAATCATCCGTAATTCGAATGCATATTGCTAAAGGGCTCGAGCAATGCAATAATCATTCGAAGTATAGTCCGGTTCTCTCTTATCCTTGGCATTCGATACTGTAAACCAATTTAGTTGATTAACTGTAGTCACATCTCACTGCAATCAGTTTTCAATTATCCCAGATGATCCCGATATCGCAAGCGTAATAATCAACGACAGCTTCCCGGACTCTTTTATTGCTGCCAGTGATGTGTTACTTAACATAGAACCCTTGTAATAACCATCCACGAAACACGAAACTGTCAGAGGTTATCGTATTTCATGAATCAACTCATTATTACTTAATAATGTGTTCCTGTTTCTAACTATACGCCAATTTATTCAAACTGACCTTATCTTTGATTTGCTCATCCTGATTCCGATTAAGAGTAATATTTTACAATTGAATATCTATCCTACCATTATTTGAACGTAGGTGGCAATTCTCTAACCTTTGCTACAGTGGTGTGCTTAGAATCACATATAGATTTATATGGAAAATATACCTCAACCGGAAACAGTATCGCACTCAAAAATCAATAAGATTACCACTCAACGCATTGATTTATTGCATACCTTTCTGCTTTCCGCATCATCCAACTAACCTTGAAATTTACCCATACCGAACAATATTGCTACTAAGACGAGTTCCTCGCACAGCCGTGCCCTTCGACTGTCGTCTGCTCCTAAGATGTGTAAATATTAGCTTGTAATAGCTTTGCGTGCGACACCGCCTTGCTAGCAAGCGCCTGCCATAATCACCATCCCATGTATATCGAATGGGTTAAGACCTTGAGCCAAGGGATTGAGCATCGTGGCGTGCAGTGCATTGTTTGTCTATTAAATAATTGTAAAATATTGCAAATTGTTTACCGGCTACTATAGAAACTCTACGCGTTCCTAAGGTGCAATACAGCGCGACAACATTCACCTTAACATCGATCATGCATCAACCGTTAATGGCAAGTGTTAAAGTTCAACCCCATAACGATTAGTTAGAATTACTCTATTGAAAAATCTTCCCTGTTCCAACCTTTACCTGTTTTCTATCTAATAACTATCTTCAAGATAATCGCACTAATCACTCTCTTCCTTATGTTTCTACACACTAGATCCACCACACAAAATTCTTCCACCGTCGAACCGAAAATCTTCGAGGAGACACTTTTGGTTAACTTATTTTTAAAACACACCGCGAACCTGCGGGAACTACAACGAAAGGGAAAACACGATCCGTCTCAAAGCGATGCCACCGCAAGACTGGACGGTTGATCTCTAAGTGATCTCATACGAACCCCCTCAGTGCGAAGCGGCCCGGACTAAACTGTATAATAACTGTGACTGTGATGTAGTAGTATTCGCACACACGGTACACAATAAGCGTCTCACAATAAACAACTGCAGCAGATATTTGGCGGAGAAGGAGAACGACTTGTTATTCAATTAGACACTCGTTCGTGAGCGATTTTGAAGAAAGGATAACCACTCAAAAAAAAAACTAACTTTTAGTTCAAGTAACACCAAATCTGGAATACATACTTCCGCCGCGAAATAGCGTTGTGTATGCTGAGCTACCACCTCGGGGAAAATGTGGCCTTGCAGATGACGGTAAGCAAAATTTTTGATGAAATGACCAAAACAAAGTGGGCGCGCAAAACAAGCAGCATGGCTTTTAGGTGGAAATAGCAATGAAAGCAGTGAAGTTTGCAAAGAAAGCAGTTTTCCACAGCTTGTGGCTGACATTGAAACCTTGACATTTTTGTGGCTCTGCTGTTCGTGATAAATGTGTCAATATTAGTGTAACTACATGGACTGAATAACTGAACTGTTTTGGCCCACGCACATTGCATTGTTAGGTGATATGAAATCAAAATATTGCTATGTTAGAACACTTTCAGAAAATTTAAATAAAAATGTTGAAATTACGTAACTTTACATAGAAATCACCCTAAGTGTGTGCAGTTTTGGAATAGTATCCGAAACATCAATGCTTTGTGCTGCCAAAATCGAGAGATTACTGTAATAATAATATTGTGATTAAGTATTTCTCAAGTTCGGCTGGAAAAACCGTACCATTGGTACTGCGGGTTCCTGTAAGCATAAAATCCCAATTAGCGGTCAAGAGTCCGTTAACTCCTATCGTTACAACCCCGCGGTGCCGGCTGGGGGAGCAGTACCGAGTATAACCAATGAAAAGATCGGGTAACCAACCCCGGAGGAACCTTTGGTAGTATGCTGATATGGATGGGAGGCTCCTCGCTCCGGAAAGTGCGGCTTTCACACCAAATATAAATTTTGCTGATTTTACACTTGATGAAATATCAGCGAACTTTTCAGCAAAATAATGCTCCAAGCAAAATAGCGAAGAAACGATTTTTTGAATCAACCTTCTCCGAATTGTATGAAGCTTTGCGTAATTGTTTCTTATGGACAATGATGCACATTTGATGAGAAACATCTTTAGATGGGCAGTATAATGATTCATTTTTTTTCAGCATTCTTTCAGTTTAATTCAAGAATAGTCTAATGCATGATAACACTTAAAATTGAATGTTATTGTTGATTCATGTTACCTAATTAAGTATTTTTTCAGCTTTTTTTAGCTCTGTTCAACCTTTTTCAGTTCTTCAAAGAAAAAACATCTTCAGATTTGTATTGCACATGTTGCACCCTTTTAGACTGCTGCACAACAAATTTTGTCACACCAAAATATTGTCACACTTTCTGTGGATGACTCACAGTAGAACCCATAATTTCTGTATATTTGGGTTTTATTTCAATGTTATAAAATTCAGTTTTTTAAAGAAATAAATCAACTTTTTTATCAAAGTAAGGCTGCGGAGTCTTTAAACTTCATCCAACATCAACAGTTAGATAGTTTTCGAACAATTCTGAGCACAAATATCGAAATAAAATTCTTTCATAATTTTTATGTTTTATCACTGGGTACGATTTATACGGCCTTCACTGTACACTGCTAATTTGACGTTTCTTTGTTTTGGTTGTGCATCGTTTATTCAGTCGATACGAGTTGAATGTTGATTTGTTTTGATTTTTCCGTTCGATCGGTAAGTATTTTTCCTTAAGATTTCTCCGATAAACAGAAAATTTCAATTGATCAGGAAAGAAAATGGATAGCGGTGATTCTCCAGAACAAGCTATGGGACGATACGGATGACCCAGAAGCCAATCCAGAAGTTGAATATATCATTGATTACGATGACGCCGGTTGGATGGAACAATCAAGCTACGTTGGATCCGCTCAATGACACTAGTGATGATACTGCGGAGGACAGTGCAATTCGGAATGTGGAAAGGACGGAATATTCTTTCAACGAGACGAGCGAATTGGATCAATCAGATGAACATATGTTTGCCTGCACTCTACTGGCCTATACGCGTCAGTTCAAAGGCCAATCTTCTGGATCACTGGATCTGGCACGGTGGCAGATTTCGGCAAACACAACAGAAAGTTTCATCCATAGAGTATGGGATTTAGCCAGATGCACTTTAATAGGGAGGTAATTTTCGACCAAAATGCTGATGGAACAACAAATCCAGCTTTATAGAGCAAACTATCTAATATGTTGAAAGAAGTTAAGTCGAGTGAATGTTCCCTCTGTGTAGCAACATTCCACCATCCCAGTCCGGCCTATCATACATAGACAAGAAAAGGGGGCTTCCGAATGAATTCCCCGCATCAAATCAGCCTTTTACCCCTTTCCACATATCCCCGGTTTCGTAGCATTCCGCGGTTATCAAATGATACCTCGTCCAAAAACAGAAGATTGGGGTAATCCCATGGTAGTGAACTCAATTCCATGAAAAATCTGTAAACATCATCTTGTCTGACTTCCATTGCTGTTTGCCATACAGTGCAAGTTTGGCCCTCGAAAGACCCCGAAAATAATACCCATAGAGTGCATAAAAGATCTGTATTTTCAGTTAATTATTTATTTTGTCCCGATGAATATTAATTATCAATTTATTTGTGGTGTTTATTTATTCACCTATTGCTGTTGACATAACAAATGAACGTGATGCACACACATATTGTTATTTTTTTTTAGATGCTAGATGTTGTTGTCGAGGTTGATGTCATCTAAGCTGTCAATTTGCAGTGTGATATTTTTTGACATAAGGAAAAATCGGCCAGATAGTCTAAAAGGAAAAGCAATAAGCAATAGTATACTGATTCATTTTTTTCAGCATTCTTCCAGATTAATTCAAGAATAGTTTGATGATGATAAATCTTCCTAATATTCACATTACAGTGTGACCCGATCCTGTCAGCCTCTCCGCGCATCAGACTGTTATTTTTCAATAGCTCCACATAATTGTAATTTCATATCTTCCTCCTTCAACATGGAAGTTTAAGATACACATACCTTGCTAGCTGACAAAATGGGGTCATTGCTGTATAATTATTCTCTTTTTTCAGCCTTCATTTGTATAATTTGAATAGGTTTTCTTGATAGTTGGGTTTGCACGTCTTCCTCATCTTGATCCTCGAACTCGTACGGAGCAACAACCAAAGGAGTTTCGTCACGGATCTGGGTGGCAAACGGAAAACTGTTTTCATCGAACTTGACATCTCTGGCTAGGAATAACTGCTTCTTCTCTTTGTTCCACAGGCGGTAGGCGTTCGGCGCATAGCCGATCATCACAGCAGGCTTGCTTTTCGGATCCAGTTTCTTCCTCTGTGCCGTGGACACCCAAGCAAATGCTTTACAGCCGAACACACGTAGTTTACTAACGTCCGGCTTGTGACCAGTCCACATTTCCGCAGGAGTCTTCCAATCAGATACCGCGGTGGTTGGACTTCTGTTCGTCAGGTATACCGCCTCTAGAACCGCTTCATTCCACAGATTCTTCGGAGTTTGGGCTTCAATCAGCATCGCACGCACCTTTTCGACGATTGTCCGATTGAACCGTTCGGACACTCCATTCTGCTGTGGTGTGTACGCTGCGGTTGGCTCGACTTGGATCCCCTTGGAAACGTACCAATCACGCTGGTCATTGGAGCAATACTCGCGCCCTTGGTCGACAGTCAGCTTCGAAATCGAATGTCCCAGAGCGGCACTCGCCATGGCCTCGTACTCTCGAAACTTCTGGAACACCTCGGACTTCTTCTTGATGGGATATACTACTGCAAAGTGCGTGTAATCATCAATAAAGGTGACGAAGTACCGAGAATCATCCCAAGCCGCTGGTGTAATTGGACCGCACACATCGGAGTGCACTCGTTCTAGAGGTCTTGTAGCACGGACTCTAGTACCCGTGAATGGTTCTCGGCACTGCTTTCCGAGAACACAAACATCACAAAAATCCAATTTATCTGGTTTCTCGGGAATACCTGTTACCATGCCATGCTTCGCGAGTGTCTGCAAACTCTTGCTCCCCAAATGAGCCAGTCGACGATGCCACAGGTTACCAGTCACAGCTCCACACATGTTGGCCGCCACCGTATCGACACGGAGATCGAGCTCGTAAAAATCGCCCAGCATGGGACATCTCGCAATCAGGTCACGACCTTGCTTCATGATCGCTTCCTTTTTCGTGAATGTGACATCAAGATCCGCTTTTGCCATCTTCTTCACAGATAGCAAGTTCGCTCGAAGATCTGGTACGAAGAGGACGTTCTTCAAGCTGATATAGTTACCTTCCTTGTTGACGCCGTTGATCGTGCCACTGTGCCGGGAAATCAGGGATTGATCATCCTTCGCCACGTTTATGACGACAGGGTGCTTCAGCTTCGTGAGGTCGGCGAAACAGTGCTTCACATTCACAAGGTGGTCCGAGGCTCCGGAATCCAGCTTAAAGGAAACTGCTCCCTCGTCCTTTGTTTGGGAGCATCTCCCGGTCATAAAAGCCACCGCCTTACCTCCAGCAGCAGCGTTAGCTTCAGCGCGCCTATCTGTCTTCAACTTCACACGACAGTCCTTGGCCTTGTGCCTCTTCTTCTGGCAACGGTTACACTTTCCGGTGAACTTACCAGGCTTCTGCTTCGATCCTTGGAATGCTGCAGGTTTCTCTTGGCAGGAATCCGCTGCCCGGTCGGTTTTCTTGAGCTCCTCGGCAAGAAGGCGCTCGCGAACAACATCCAGTTTTAGGTTTTCCTCACCTAGATTTTCCAGTGCCGTAACCAACGGATCGAACGACTCGGGAAGGGTAGCAAACAGCTGGGACACAATATCGTTCTCTTCAAGCTTCGCTCCGGCCATCTTCAGTTGTCGGATCAGCTCTTCGAAGGTTTTCAGGTGATCTTTCACAGACGAACCTTCCATCATTCGTAGCTTCGCAAGTTGCTTCCTGACGAATGTCTGCGACGAGACGGACTTCTTGGCGTAGGCGGATTCAAGGCTCATCCACATCTCCTTGGACGTCTCCTTGTCCCGCACCAAATGCAGCAAATCGTCATGAACAAATGACGTCAGCAGGAACGCCGCCTTACCGTCATCTTCCTGGAACTTCGTGAGCTCGGCCGCTTCCATCGGAGGATCCTTCTTGATGATATCCAACAGCTTCACGGACTTCAGATACTTCTCCACTCGAAATTGCCAATTGTCGAAACCGGTGCCCGAGAACTGCGGGATCCCGTGGACCAAATCCTTGCGTGAGTCGCCCATAACCTCTTGATAGTTAGAAAGAACCGGAACAGCAAAGTTTAAAAGTAGAATGGATTTTATTTAACGACTAGCTTGAGTGGAGTCTTGAACAGGAATGAATAGTTTTTCACCGTTGTTTATTTAAGAAAACTTAGGTTGCTAGGGGTGACGTTCGGTCTCCAAGGAGGTGATCAGCACACTGCGTTACCGATTTACTCCAACAGGTTTTAAATTGTATGTATGTAAAAGTTTCTTTTTAATATCAGGTCAAAACTATCCATTTTGTTCAAGCTAAACCTTTCACACAACTAAACATTGATGAACAAAATTTACCCTGAGAATATAGCGAGGAATATAGTAATATCGTAATATTTTGTATTTATTTTTAATTTAATTTTTTTCTCGAATCAATTGCATGTATGATTTGTGCTTAATAGATAGCAGACTTAAGCAGTGCCGACGCGTAACTACTTTGAAGTACCTGTTCAACATGATCAATAAAAAAGTTCTATTTCTAAAAACTTCAGATAAGGCCTTCGAACTTCATGCAAGTTCTACAAAATTCGGGAAAGTCTTACGAGTTTCAGGAAAATCCTGTGAACTACTGTGATGACCTACGACGGTCATGGAATCTCTCCGAACCTTCAGAGAAGTTCTAAAAATTTCAGAGAAGTCTTACGAACTTCAGGGAAGTCCTTTACAATTGGGGGAATAACTACGAATTTTACAGAATTTTCTACAGATTTAATGCAACTTCTACGACATTTAGGCATTGCTTAACCCTTAAGGATAATCCTATGACACTTATGGATTTTTTCCGAGCTTCAGAAAAGTCTTCAATACTCTTGGGAAGTCCTCTGAACTTAACATAGTTCTCCAAGCTCAAAAAAGTTCCTAGAGTTTCCGAGAAGTCAATTGAACTACAGGTAGTCCTACGAAATTCATGGGAGCTCTCCAAACTTCAGGGAATTTCCAAGAAATTAAGGAAAGACACACACACTTTTGGAAAACCCTTCGATATTTAAAGCCTTATGAACTTCAGGGTAGCTCTTCTAAATTTAGGGTCCTCATATATTCAGTTAAGTCATAGAGGTAACTCTAAGACCACTGGGTCCCGAAGAAAATCATTATTATTTTTGGCTCACTCAGTACCAGAACAACGGTCCCAAGCAGTCCCAAGCTATTTCACTCACCCCTGCATGTTCTGCATGAATCCACACACCCCTGATGTTATCTGTCAAACTTTCATAGCGAATCAAAAAAAAAACATAGTGTAGTAATAGAATTTCAACTAGAATAGGGTACGTTAATCGTTTGCTTGGGACCAACAGGCTACTAAAGTGGTGAGTCAATTTAAAATCGTTAGTTTCGTATTGATTGTTGTTATAACTGCTTAGTCTGTGTCGTGACAGCGCTTAAGACCAGAAGGTCCCGAAATAACGTGCTCAACTTTTTGGCTCAGCTCTGGTACTCTTCGGTCCCAAGCTAATCGATTCACCCCTCGAAACATAGGAAAATCCACTAACCCCTCATTTTATCTGTCAAACTTTCATAGCGAATCAAATCAAACATTTCGTAGTACTAGAATTTCGACTAGAATGGGATACGTTAATCGTTTGCAGGGGTGAGTGAAATAGCTTGGGACTGCTTGGGACCGTTGTTCTGGTACTGAGTGAGCCAAAAATAATAATGATTTTCTTCGGGACCCAGTGGTCTTAGAGTTGCCTCTATGCCACTACTACTGGATTGTACCACATGGCAACACTACTAATGGATTGTACCACATGGCAACACTAAATGTACTAGAATGTTTTGGTTCTATCTCTTTCACTCTACTCTAAACTGAAATGCATAAAAAAATGACAAAATGATACACTTTTTGCACACTGTCAAAGATCATATTGCACACAAAATCAACTATGTTCAAATCAAAACAAAAATACTAGCCCATCTGGTGGCTGATGGCACAAGCTTCTAAGAAAATCCTATTACAGCGAACCACATTACTTTAATTCAGGCATAACATTTGATAACGGCACAATAGCATTTGTAAACAAACTTTCTCAGGCCCTTTACACGCGAACCAATACCACTTTCGGAAAGGTGATAGTGGCCCCTATCCGATGATGTTGTTGGTTTGCGTGGGTGTACTTTGGTTCGCATGTAAAGGGCCTTAGAAAGTTTGTTTACAAATGCTTTTGTGCCGTTATCAAATGTTATGCCTGAATTGATTTCTTCGCCAGTTAGTCGTCTGTCACTTCGTTAGTGATTTTATTTACTGTTCATCATTTCCGCATTCGCCATATTCAGATAACATTTCTGAAACTTATGAGTTTGGTATGGTTTTGTCACCACCAGCACCAAATTTTCGGGGTACACTGGCAATATACTGGAGTCCAACTTGACCGACAATATCCCTCGCAATATCCTTAAAGAACCCAATAAAAAACCGCAGGTCTATTTTGTCCCAGCTGTTTGTTGTCCGTCTTACCACAAACGAAGTGACAGACGACTAACTGGCGAAGAAATCAATTAAAATAATGTGGTTCACTGTAATAGAATTTTCTTGGAAGCTTGTGCCATCATCCACCAGATGGGTTAGTTTTTTTTGTTTTGATTTGAACAGAGTTGATTTTGTGTACAATGATTCTTTGACAGTGTGCAAAGAGTGCGTATCATTTTGTAATTTTTTTTATGCATTTCAGTTTTGAGTAGAGTGGAAGAGATAGAATCATAACATTCTGATACATTTGGTGAAAATGCTAGTTCAATCCAGTAGTAGTGTTGCCATGTGGTACAATCCAGTAGTAGTGGTGTTGCCATGTGGTACACTGAAAAATTGAAATAGCAGGTTAGTCACCAAAGTTTTCGAGCCGCTCCGTCTGTCACTTCGTTTGTGGTCTTACCCCGAACCCATCTTCTAGTACCGCATCTAACTACTCTGCATTAAAATCATTCGTCACACCCCTCGATTTCTTATCATTTATATCAACAAAGCACAAACAAACATCGCGAATCGCGATAAATTTATAGCGAATTCGTTTATTATTCAGTTCCAACCTGGATCGGGTATCAAGATTGGGTCTGCTTGTTTTCTGACAAACGTCAGTTTGCTCGTTTGTTTTTAAAACCTAGCTCAGGTTGAGGTTCGCACTGACAAAAAGTTCGGTTTCGCACTGGGTTGGAACTGGTTCCAACCCCGATAATAAACGAATTCGCTGTTAGATTAATAATCAATTTTGTTTTCTTATCTTAACTATCAGCTGTTTGAATTCGGATACGACGACCTTATAAGCGGGTAAGCCTTTGAACTTATAAAATGCAGTTTACAATGCAATGATGATATGAATTTCAATTTTTCTACAGACCGTCATGGTTTTTCATGCTCGCCTTATCGCATTGGCCCTATTGAGTGTAGTGGTGGACCCGGCCACTCCGGATTGTGGCTGCAACAAGCTCAAACAATCGGGACCGGGTCAAAAGCCTCCCTCGGAGAAAGTGATTTTTCCTGGCCAAAAGCATCATCATGAAAACCAAAAACAGGAGAGCATGGCCCAGCTGGTAAAGCATTCGAGAAAAATCGAAGGGATGAGCCTGATCCCGGGAGGAAAGTATCTCATTGGAACCAACGAACCATTTTTCATCAGCGACCACGAAGGACCCGAAAGGGAAGTCGAAATTAAGGCATTCTATCTGGATCGTTACGAAGTTTCCAATCGTGAGTTTGAGGATTTTGTTGAGAAAACGAGCTACATAACGGAGGCGGAACAGTTCGGCGATAGTTTTGTGTTTCAAGAATTGTTGGATCCGAAGGTCAGGGAGCAATATAAGGACTTCCGAGTAGCGGCTGCCTTGTGGTGGTACAAGGTTTCCGGGGCTAGTTGGCGTTATCCGGAAGGGGATAAGTCCAGAGGAATCGAACATCGGACGGATCATCCGGTGGTTCACGTAACGTGGAACGATGCCGTGGCTTACTGTAAATGGCTGGGAAAACGACTACCGACGGAAGCGGAATGGGAAGCTGCTTGCAGGGGTGGAAAGAAGCGGAAGTTGTTCCCATGGGGAAACAAGCTGATGCCGAGGGATGAGCACTTCGTGAACATCTGGCAAGGAGAATTCCCAGAGAATAATCTAGCCGAGGATGGATGCGTGGGTACTTGCCCGGTGGACAAGTTCAAGCAGAATCAGTTCGATTTGTACAACATCGTCGGAAACGTGTGGGAGTGGACTGCCGACTTGTGGGATGCGAAGGAAAACGTTAAGCCGCCGAATCGAGTGAAAAAGGGTGGATCGTACTTGTGCCATGAGTCGTACTGTTATCGCTATCGGTGTGCGGCGAGATCTCAGAATACGGAGGATAGCTCTGCGGGAAATCTGGGCTTCCGTTGCGCGGCTGACGAGGAGTGAGTCTCATTTCCGCTCCAACTCTATAATGATATTTTACGTCAAGATCTTGATTAGCTTCAGTATCTCAAATGAACTATGCGCATTTTAATTTTAAATTGCTATGAATCTGATCATGGTACGAATGCTATTTTATTTTGTTGTTGCTAGGTATCAAAATTGTAACAATATATATGAATTAAATTAGTGGAAAAAATGGCTTGAACATTAATGCATCACCTGGTTCTCCTTTAATAGTTCAGGGATCTTCTGTGACCGACATTGAGTACTTTAACAGTTTTACAGTCAATCGACTTTTAACGTCGATCGTTTCCTTTATAATTTATAAAGATATATAATGCAGTTGTTCTTTCGATGAAACACAACACAGCATCCGCAAATAACGCTCTCTGTTTAATAATATTGATCCCATTACAACTCACATATTGTTCAACCATGACAAATCGTCATCCACCGGTTGTGCCACCTCCTTCTTCACCTTCTTCTTCCTCGAGGGAGACTGTGCTTCCTCTTTGATCAGCATTTTAATCATATCGCCAGTGGGACCGTCAGCCGACAGTTCCAGCTCATCATGCTTGCGTTTCTTTGACTTTTTCTCGGCAACGTGCTCCTTTTGTTCTTCACCGGCGTCAGCAACTATACCCAAATTTGCATCCTTCTGCAAATAGCACGAGTCCGCCCGTTGCTGTGCCAGCGAAAGAGCTTTCTTTACCCGTTTCGGTAGTTTGAGGGCCGCCTTATATTTCAACCCGAGCAGTGGATGACGCACTCGGATCTCCTCTGGAAATGGAATCTCCTCGTCGACGTCGATAGCCGCCGTCCTCTGACCTTCGCTTCTGACGAACTTGGTCGGAATCTTTTCTATCTGAAGAGTTTCACGAATTTGTATCGTACCCACCGGTACGAAAGATTTGAACTCCGTTCCGGACATGATGGTGACTGGTTTTTGGATGGCATTCTTGACAACGAATCCTTCCAGTTGCTGTTCCGTGTGTGGCGAATTAATCTTGCTAACCGTTTCCAGCGGGAAGCTCTCCAGTTTAGCTCCATGCAGCAGTTTCCTAGCATTGATGGACGTTGGACACTTGACTATCCAAACTTCGTCATCGGAATCGGTCAGATCGATATCGACACTGTTCTTGGCTTTGCTGCGTCTAACGAAGGGAAACTTGTTGAGGTACTTTTCCACGGTATTCTTAACCGAGCTCGGGGTGTTCGATGCCATGCTGGCTTGCGAAGCTGGAGCCGGATCTTCCGATTCATGAGATGCGCTGCTATGATCGCTATCACTATGGTTGGATTTGATTTTTTTGGCCGGAGGCGGGGAGCTTTGTGTAGAAGCAGCCAGTGGGGTTTGTGGGATGTCGCTATCGGATTCTGGGAAAATGCAGATAAAAGCACAGCAATGTCAGAGTTGATTGGTTGGTAAGACATGAAACACTATTTACCCGAAGAAGACGGCTCAACTTTCACCATGTTTATCAGATTAAAGGCAATGAAAACGCATCAAAATTAACTATTTTTTACAATGTAAACAAACGTGCTCAGCTCGTTCACGTTGGAAACTACTGTCAACGACTGCGATGCGAACGAAGCACGTAATCAAAACAGAACTGATGCGAAACACGATGAAAACAAGACCCGAGGGGCTGCACGATACGAACTCAGATGGGACAGATGTATAATCTAGTACTTCTTTCTAGCTGATACACTCACCAATGATATGCCTTCCAACTTGCGTGAAAGTTAGATGGCGGTTCACGGCCGTGGTTTTTCCCTCAACTCGCAAAATCTTATACACGGTAAGAAAAAAGTTCCCAACGGCAAGTTCACTTTTACCTACCTAGGGGTAGTAAAGTGTGGGAACCTAACGTTGAGTATAATCATATTTGCCTACTTTTGGGTACAACTAACTTACTTTTGGGTAGAAAGCTAGTGGAAAATTCCATACGAATTGGGTTCTTTAAGGGTATTGAGGTAAATGCATATTCGTAATCTGCATTTAAATTGGAACCCAAACCCAAAATTTCATCAATTTTGGTACACTGGAACTATTTTAAATAAGTACGATTACATTTGCAAAAATCACCTTATTAGCGCCCCTCGGTGTCACTTTGTATGGGAGCGAGATGTCAGTTTGTTAGTTTAGTGTCAAACAGGGAAGTTATTATTTTGCTTTATATCTTAATTTAAAAATCGAGATGAAAGTGTGTGGGTCCGTAAAAAATATCGCTGTGCTCCGAAAACGAAGCTCTTTCAGATGATGTATAAAAAACGATACATTTTTCAAAATTAAAGAACCCAATTGTACACAAGTAAATGAAAACTACTTTGGCCCGCTTTACCTACTTTTGGGTTCCTGCACTATAGTGCCAAGATGAGTAAAAAGAACTTAATTTTGAGTACTTTTTTCTTACCGTGTAGGTCCACAGCCTAATAGCAACAATCAATACGAAACTAACGATTTTAAATTGGCTCACCACTTTAGTAGCCTATTGGTCACAAGCAAACGATTAACGTACCCTATTCTAGTTGAAATTCTATTACTACACTATGTTTGTTTTGATTTGCTATGAAAGTTTGACAGATAACATCAGGGGTGTGTGGATTCATGCAGAACATGCAGGGGTGAGTAAAATAGCTTGGGACTGCTTGGGACCGTTGTTCTGCTACTGAGTGAGCCAAAAATAATAATGATTTTCTTCGGGACCCAGTGGTCTTAGAGTTACCTCTAGGGTTTGGTTTCAAGATTTTCGAGAGCAACAACATTTGAAAAGGGCCAAACTATTTCTGCCAATTTTTTTCAAAAAAATATTATGGAAAAATGACAACTCCAACAAAAATATGTTGTATGGATGACTTTTAGGAATTTGATCAAATTATCGAAAAAAAAAATACTGAAAAAAATTTCATTTGAGACATACACTGAAAAATATGGAATTTTCGATTAATCCAAGTGATTAGTTGCTGATTAGACAAAATTGAATCACAAATGGAGCTTCATTGGGTTCTGAGATGATTTTGAGCTTCACTGGTTTAGTTTTGTGTAAAAATGGTACGTTAAAAAAATCAGTTCAGACATGAAAAAGTTTTTGTAAGAAAAACTTTTTTTCCTTAAAAGTGCCCATCTTGCAATGTATGGACGGTTGATAGTAAACATAATTACCTATCTTGAGGCAAAGTTTCATTCAAATCAAAAATGGCCATTTTTTTAAATCGACTATAAATTTTAAAAATCAATTTTTTTTCAGTGTAGGTCCCAAATGAAATTTTTTCAGTATTTTTTTTTTCGATAACTTGGACAATTTCCTAAAAGTCATCCATACAACACATTTTTGTAGGAGTTGTCGTTTTTCCATAATATTTTTTTTGAAAAAATTCGGCTGAAAAAGTTTGGCCCTTCTCAAATGTTAGTCTAGATAAATTTTGGAAAAACTAAGTATGCAAAGTGGCATATTTAGTCAAGGTCCACACATCCAGAAAGTTTCATTGAAATCTGAGAGGGTGCTGCCAGCTCCGAATACGATTTGGCGCGAAATGCGTCTATTACCGTACGAATTGACCTTCAAGGGTGCAATCACCCGGCGCAGAAAGAAACTCCTACTTATTTTCCCAAAACAAAAATTACAAGGGACAGCCAGCGCAATGGTGACGTAGGACTACATGGTCTTAACTGCGGCAGGAGCTTGTGTTTTGTGTAATAGGTAATAGGAATTCGAGCGGGGTTATCTCTGTTCATACTCTTTAGGCTATGAACCATTTGCCGAGTTAAATTTAACTCGTGGTTAAAAGTGACATTTCGAAAATTATTTTCTATGTTCGAAAATCCCCGTGCTGTTGATCGACCGGTTTTCGAGCCACAGTTGTCAAAATTTAACTTCTTGTCTGTCAGAAGTAACCACGCTCGGATAGCAGGGTTAATCGATAACTTTCCATTTGTCAAATTTTAACCAAAAGTTAAAAAAATCCACCAAATGGTTCAGAGCCTTAGTATGACGCGCTTGACATAGATGGCCCACAGCGACTCACGAAGATTCCGATCAATAGCGGTGCGGCTTCTTCCTCCTTCTATGGATGCTTCTCTGGGCTGCAGCTCGCTGCTTGTAGGCAGGATTTCGTTGTGTACTGGAGAATATCACTCACCCCGCGGTGATTGAATAAACACCGTTTGGTGAGACCGGATGGAATTCAACTTTGAAATCTGTGTTAGGGAAATCGCTTTTTGCATTCAACCGGTGATAATTTTAACTATCATAGCAACAGGTGCACATTCATGCAATTTTCATTAGTGACATTTTGACTAATTAATGATAAAGTCTTAATTTTGACAGATGCGTAGAAAAAATTCCTATCGTATTAAGAATTAAAATCCATCATCTCTGGATCAACATCAAGCCACTTTCATGCCACAACCGACTTTGGTTTATGAAATTGCACCGCCCCTCCTCCATGTTGCCTTCAAGAACATGGTATGTTAGATTTAAATATATCTAGATAGAGCTGAAATTAGGCGTAACAGCTTTTGTAAACATTGATTTCTCTCGTTGTTTTTTTTAGGAATTTGAGGCACGCTCACGCAAACCAACATTACCGTCGGGTAGTCTTACCAACCGGTGAACACTCGTGTGTATTTCAGTTACCGTGGGGGCGTAATTTGTGATTAGCCTCGGTCCCTTTCAAATTGTATCATTATTTATGTACGGTCCTTAATATTTGAAATGATGTTTCGCATTCATCTAGTGATGGCCGATTTTCATTCGAATAATCGATTAATCGACTAACGAACCAAACAGTAACATATTTGTAATCGGTTATATCATGCCGATATAAGCATTAACTTCTGCAGAGGATCATCACCGATCGTTTCAAACAAGTTTTGCACTCTCATTGGTGGAAAAATGACTGCACAGCGAACAAAAAATAATCGATTAGTTGTTAATCGAGTAATTAAAAATTGGGACATCTCTGATTTTGGTGTGATTGTTTTGATAAAAAAGCGCGCAAAATTTCATCTCTACCGAGGGGGCAGCAAAACCACAAAATTACCTTGCATACTGGGGGTATTCATTGGATGAAAGGGACCGTGAAAGAGAACACTAAAATAGAAAGTTTTTCTTCCGACAGTTTCATCTTAGTATTCATCTTTGGTCTTACCCTACCTGATGGTTATGATATGACATCATCGAAAGAAGTCATTGTTTAAAAAAGCTGCTACGCCCTAATTCTAGCTCTATCATGAAATGGGTACTTAAATCAGATTGATAAGCTTGACAAATGTCTAAAAAATACTCTTTTACAAATAAATAGTGGTCCTGAAAAGGACCGTTTTGTCGTGATGGTTGAGTAATGCTGAGCTATTAGGGTGTTAAACTCAGATGAGGCTGGTGAGCTGTATGTTATTTATTTGGAATGAGGGTGACTCGCTTGGCATAGATGGCCCACAGCGACTCACGAAGAGCTACTGATTCCGATCAATAGCGGTGCGGCTTCTTCCTCCTTCTATGGATGCTCATGTGGGCTACAGCTCGCTGCTTGCAGGCAGCCTTTCGTTGTGCACTGGAGAACAATGCTGAACGCCACGCCTCGAAAGCACTGCTGCTGCTGCTGCTGATGCCGACGACCGGACACAACCACACACGGTCATTCGAACTGAATCCGATCAGCGCACAGTGGGGATTTTGGTAGCAAAAAGGCTTGAAATTGTCTGCCGCTCAAACCACACATTGTAACATATGACTTCCTTCAAGAAAAATGTCATATTTTGCCCCAAAATCCCGTATTTTCTGTAGTTCTGTCCAATTATGATACTTCACTGATTCAAATAGTCAGAAATAGAATTGTAGCCACCAACCAGAAACATCCTGTCCGATTAGTGTATAATAGCACAAAAGCAGATTCAAGAGAAGCTTTTCATATTACTGCTATTAGAGTTACCTCTATGGTATAATCATCGACAAACCGACATGAAACTTAAACTTAACTCTTGATCGAGAACAGGGATGGAAAATCATTTACATTCATTTCGTGCATTCATTTATATTCATTTGCCTCTTACTTTTTTCGTCAACAGAATACCGTAAAATAATGTATGAAGCTTTTGTTGCTTTTGATATGAACTACAACTTTTGTTAGTAACTAAAATCTTTATCTCTTATGCATGACGAAATAGAGCTGGCAGAACATGTTATTGTTTTTTAGTGAATGCAATTTACATTCACTGAAAAACAATAGTGGGTTCTTATCGCTCTGATTAATCATGCATAAGAGATACAGATTTGAGTTGTTTACAAAAGATGTGTTTGTTCTATTTTATAGAATTCTGTTGATGAGAAAAGTTAGAAGCAAATGAATGTAAATGAATGTAAATGATTTTCCATCCCTGATCGAGAATCTATAACGGCCGATTTAAATGTGCAGTGATCCCATCTGTCAAAACCATAGAAATGTTTATCTAGATAAAAATAATTTGTCCGAAATAGATTGGACACGAACCAACTCATAAATTTTGTACGCATGTTCGTGGCTAGGATAAATATTTTCTGCGAACACGGTGGCAGATGTCAGTTTTGTGCTTTGATCAGAAATTTCTTTGTAATTTGTATGATCATTTATGTCGGTTTGTCGATGGTATAATACTCTTCCGGTTACCATTATTCAACTTAAATTGGACGTGTTTCATGTTAAAGACCTTACCTTTTGCCACACATATGCTTAAATGGTCCAGTAGGTATAGTAGACGCCTGTAAATCGGCGACTGCCGGTTTGAATCCCAAAATGCAAAAGTAATTTTTAGACATATAATAACAATATAAATATGTAAATCCAATTAGTCAGCAACATAACATGGTAAAGCAGCCTTATAAAAAATATAAGATATGAAGCGGCCTTCCATTATTTTTTCGAAATAAACTATAAAGCTGAACAAGGGATGGAAAAGACTTTTATTTAATGCCTTAAAGAGCTTATAATTTAAATTAATTTTACGCTTTCGGCTGACTAAAATCACCAGATTTAGATGTTTAAAAGCTGGACAAAGGTTAACGTGGTCTAAGTACAACAATTATTCACACAAAGGCTGAATTAAAATCGTTGAAACAACACTTATTAAGCATCAAATCGTTACCTGGTAGGGTAGGTAGCGCTCGCGAATTGTTAAATCACTGATTGTGCCTGTCTAGCTGCAGATTAGCTTATAAAGACAAAAATTGGCTTATACAGCTAATTTTTGCCTGTATCAGCAAGTCTGCAGCTAAAATTGTTTGTTGGGATATTCTAATAAAAAAACCTTAATCCTGATAAATAAAAGGATAGCTAAATAATAACCATCTGCACTATGCCTTACTAACGTCCGAAAATAACTCGTCTTTGCAGGATCTAAAGACTATCATGTACTTCGTCAAAGCAACATACTTGACAAATCTTGTCATGTTAATAAATATTTCGTTTGGACTTTGTTCATGTGGAAACTCTTTATTATTATTAGCATTATTATAAGCTTTATATTCTAATCCCCAAAGTGTTCCGACAGGCAATTGGCGATTATTTGCCGATGGAAATCAAGTGCCAGAGAGGCGGCTTCAGCACCTGGCCAGGCCTGGGAACCACGTGAGTCCAATTTTTATCTCCAATTAAAATATATTTTACCTAAAAATAATAGATGAAGTATCAAGTTGGTTTATGGAAAAGCGCTTGTACTCACTTTTAATATATTTTTTTGCGCCACGGAGTATTCCCACTTGCTGTATTTTTTTATTCCAATAAAAACATTTCAACCGATCAATGCATATGGGCCTATCTACATTGATCGATTCTCTTCATTGATTTTCTCTTTTGTTAATTACTCGGCGCATTTGGCTGTGTTTGTCATATTAGTTGCTCGATAATAGCTTCTTCCATCGAACTGTTTGTCGAAAATAGCCGTAAACGATTTTACATGGCTGTGGCGATCCAAAAAGAATCGATCAAACGTAGTTGATGTAGTTAGAGCTTTATGCATGGTTCGGGTTGATTTCAAATTAGACGGTTATGCTTGTTAGAACAAAACACTTCTGTATGAAAACCGAAGTGGCATGATATTTCTTGTCTTGACAATCATAGTGACATGCTTTGATCGACAATACAAAATGACAGACTATTTATCAGCAGTGAATAAGGCACTTGTGATACAGTTTTTGTCGCACGTCGTTTGATGCCGATTTTGCAATGGTCGTCATGGTAGCTCAAACTTATGCAGTGACGGTAACTATTTTTAGCACTGGTTTTAGGTACTACTCGTACTACTGAACATGAAGTTGGTTTGCGAACAGTACCAACTGATAGTTGAAAAATGCGATCACATTTGTGTTAAGCTTTCCGCGAAATCCGCGCCAAACGCCGCGCTAGCTGTAATAACCCTGTAATTGGCAACGAGGAAATAATGGAAATCCATTGTTTCACACTCGATCTTTATTAGATCAATGCCAAAGCAACCATACCAAATTGTTTCCTCATTCCTCGTGGATTATCTTCTTTTTTCTCTCCTTCAACATTTGATGCTGCAGCTGCACTATACATATGGGAAAATTAGCCGATGGATCTAAAGATTGGGTCCATCGATAAAAATGCATTGTTCTTATAAAATGCCTAGACAACACAAATGAAATGTATGTAAGGGCCCAATATTAGGCTACAATTTACGATCAACAATTAAACAGACTTCATCAGCTTTTGTAAACAAAACTTCCTGCGGCCTGTTTTCGTGAATCGGAGCTCGTCTAGGCATACCAACAAAACTATCGGCTAGGGGAAGCTTCCCTCTACCTGGTGATGTATTGGGTTTGCACAGGTGAGCTGTGATACACGAGAAAAGCCCGCAGGAAGTTTAGTTTACAAAAGATGTTGAGGCCTTTTCAATTATTGTTGATCTTGAATTGCAACGCTTCTCCCGCTTATTCTCTCTCTCTTCAACTCTCACCGAAGCATTATTTTACCGGCTACTACGAGCGCGTGGCACACTTGACTCGACTCCCGACAACACGTGTTCCGATGAAATTTGCGCGCGCTCTCTCGCTCTCCGAATAAACACAAAAATGCAACGCGGTTGCTCGTTAGAGCGCACTCGTAAGAGGCATTAGCCGATGGTTTTACGAGAAGAGCTGAAAGAGTGTATCAGCAACGAACCTTGTAATCTCTTCGACGCATAGCGGGTTTTAGTATGCAGTAGCTATATGGTGGTGTGGTATACTAAGCAAATGCATCCGATAAAAATCGTTCAGTTTCACGCGATCTGCGAACCGGGACGGTTGTTTTTCTTGTTTTGATTGCTTTTTTCGGGGTAGAGCCTTGTGGTGTTTTAAACTATCGGGTACGTTTTGGCTTATGTTTTGATTGATCTTGAATTTTTCTCCTCGATTGTTTGGGGAACAATATTTAAAAAAAAAACAGGAATTGCGATTAACACATATAAACTTGATTGGTGGAAATTTAGCAAACCAGCCAATTCATTTTCAAAAGGCTATCGCCTTCGGTGTTGTAAATTTTGCAATCTAGAGGTGTTGGTATAATTGGCACTTGCGCACCCGAAGCGTGAGAGATTGAATTAGTGAGTATAGTGACCCAGTGCTGCACACGAAAAGGAGACCAAGACGAATAGTGGACTGAGAAGAAAAAAAAAATGGATTGGTATTTTCGAACGCTAAATTAGGAATTTTTCGAAGAGTCTGTCCAAAAGAGTGTTGTGCTACCTGGTTGTTGCTGTTGCATACTACACTACCTTACACTAAGTGAGGCTGTGTTGTGTTGTATTTACCGACTAGAAAAAGGTGGTCCGAAGAAATCGGCAAGCAAAACACGCACCTCGCCAGACACGCGGATGGGAGAAGAAAGAGAATGACAGCGGAAAATTGTGTTAATAGCGGAGTGCTTCGGCGAAGATTAAGTAATAGTGTGTATATACAACAAAAATATGAACAAGTAAACAAGCAGAACGAAAGATGAGAGAAAGATGATGATGAAGTAGAAGAAGAAATGCAATCTGCACCGATCGACAGACACACCGAACACGATAAGACCTATAAGCCATTCAACGAACGACTGACGGACAGAAGTGATGCAGCGTGATTTGATATTTTTGATTCGAATGAAGATGCGAAACGGATTTAGCACCAAACTGCGACTCATGCAGCCTCCCAATGACAACAAGGGTGGAACCAGCGAAAGTGTTTTGCATATGTATTCCACAGTTTGTTTGCAATTCAAACATTTTTTTGCCCGTGATTTCATGATACACGGGCCGATTCGATACATGCTCCGTTCGGGTTTCGATGAAATTGAAAATATGAAAACGGTGGAGGCTGTGTGCGTATGCAACGACGAGGATTGCTAAATGATATTGTAAACTGGACAAGATTCTGGCAAATATTTACTCAATTGGAAATGACAGTCTCTGTGCCGACAATACCTGCAATTATTCAAGTTGAAGTGCGGGCGTATAGCGGCAATCTGACTGCGCTTTCTGTATAGGAACTTTAGAAAACGGCAGCCTCCACCGAAGCAAGTTTAGAATTTCGAAACTGATTCGAGCATCCGACTACTTTTCGTAGTAATCCTTGGCTTGAGGCTGTGACGTTTAGTGCACTCTGATCAATCAAACCGGTTAATGGGAAAGCGGAGTTATGGTATTCGGTTTTACGATGTTAGCGGTGGTATATCCTGCTATCTCAGATATAATCGTAGCTAACCGAAATATGAAAGATGAAGGGGTATGGGAAAACTTAATTCAATGAACTTCTGATACCTATGCTTTGTTTATTTTGTCAATTCTGTTCACTTGGGGCATATCCCTCTACTTCCCGCCACCTTTTAGCGGGGTAAACTTTAGGAGCTGGGACAAAAAAACATTTTTTTTTAACAAATTGGTTGCAAATCATTCTGTGAAGTTACCCATGTCATAAAAATATGTTCTGATTTTCAAAAAAAATATTGAAAAAATGCTTTTGACCTTTAAAAAAATTCCTTCCTTATGGCATTTAGACTAAATAGATTTTTCAGAAATTTGAGTCAGTATTTGCTAGTGAGTTCTACTTTCAGCTGGCCAAGTTTGGTTAAAATTGATGCAATCGTTCGCAAGAAAGTTGTAAATTAAAAAAATAATACAATTAGAGATGCTTAACTTCAATATCAGACTTAAAAAGGACATTTTATACGATAGATAAAGCGATGAAAATTGAAAATTGTATATAGAAAGTTGAAAGTGAGCAATTGACAACTTTGATGAAGGTACGAATCAGGTCGAGCTTCCCTCATCCGTTGATGAGGGATGGTGAGGGGTGTTTCCCTCTGCCATCCCTTGCTAAAGGGATAATCGCCGATTCACTCATGTAGCAAACAGTTCTATCGATTGGCCTCAATTTCGAAAGTAAAAATGCCGAATTAAAAGAAAAACGGGGCAGCAGAGGGATATTTTGCTTCGGGAAATTGGTGTGACCCGGGGCCAAATCAATTTGTTTCAAAGGAAGTTTAATTATTTTGGAAATTTATCAGTATGCCAAGACTGGCGCAAATTTCAAGCATTCTCATAGCTTCCCCTAACCCACTTAACGTTAATAGTTCCTTTTAATTTGTTAAGCTTCCTTATTGTATTCATGTTGCTTGTGGTATGGTATTGAATTGTGGTATTTGATGGTATATTTTGGATTTCACATTTAAGTGCTCTGAGACTACGAGCGTCAATTTTGACATAAAATTGAGTCAAAACAGACGCGAAATTCAGCGCAATCAAACGTACTTTTCGTCGAGTAACGAACTTTTCAGTCTCGGAGCATTTCTTGCACAATTTTTCAAATAGACCAATCGATTCTCTTCATCAACTTTCTTTTTGGATCGTCATGGCCGTGTAAATTCATTTGCGGATATTTTTGACACACAATTCGATGAAAGAAGTTATGATCCAACATCCAATACGAAAAATACGTCAGGAATTAGTTATTTCTAAGTATGTAGGATATTAATTTTAGAAAAGTGAGCGGAGGTAGACGGTGTGGGTAGCACCTCCGTGAGCGATGCTCTTTCTTTGCCTTGCCATTTACCGTGGGATACAAACGGTATGGATTGGTTAGGGGAACGAATTGAATGGAGTAGCGCTCTCGCGCTCAGACTGAGCTGTCAAGAATTTTACGCTATGAAGTTAATTTGATTATCCTCTATTGTTACATGATGCAGCTGAAGTAACGTTGGTTGTCAAGATTCGCCATGTACAACACACCATAATAGGAGCGTATTAGGGTACTTTATTTTGAAAAAAAGGATGAATTTCTGATAGGCTACCCTCCAGTTCGATTGGTAAAGATTTGATATGTGTATGGGAATTACTATGGAAGAATTTAAAAAAATCACTAATCTCGCTTTACTTGTCCAAATGTTAAAAACAATGTGTGGGGTTGTGTACAAGACATGATCGCATGGTTGACGTAGACTACGGTAAGCTATTCAGCAACTTCTCGTGCAATTTTCTTGATATTGAATTAAAATACAGTAGAAGTAACCTATTTTATCGGTCCTATATACATATTTTGGATTTCATACTTAGTAAAACTTGGCTAAATTCAGGACCTCAATGTAAAAATAGGAACACCTGTACCTTCCCGTTAGACGTAGTCTACATCAAAAATTATAAGTTGTTGTTAAAGTAATGGCCAAACAGCTCATTGATGTTACGATCAGTTTAACAGCATATCAATAAGCAGTGTTGGAAAAGTTCGCGATATTTCACGAAGTTCACCAAGGGAAAAGTTCGCGAGTCATAGTGAGTTTTCGCGAACTTTTCCATCACTGACAATAAGTATAGAAATACGAAAGCAAAATACAATATAGGGTAGATGAATATGAGCAAAACAACAACGCCAATTTCATCACAACAACAACAACAGGCTTGTTGATCATTGTTATGACCTGGCCTGAGTGTCCCTAATTTGGGCTGTGTGCGTAATCGGGTAAAGTTTGAGTAAGCGCCTTTCAAGTTCACACACAACTAAACAGCAGGATAAGAGCTGTATAGACTTACCTTACCAATCAGGCTAAGGCCTTGTTGTCCTCTGCTGTCCGAAGAAGTCGTCTCCACTTTACTCGATCCATGGCCACAGTTCGCCAGCCTCGTAGTCTGCGAAGGGTCCGCAGGTCACCTTCTACTTGGTCGATCCACCTTGCCCGCTGCGCGCCTCTTCTTCTTGTTCCTGTTGGGTCGCTTTCTAGAATAATTTTCACTGGGTCGTCGTGCGGCATTCTTACGACGTGCCCAGCCCACCGTAGTCGCTCAATTTTTTCAATGTGGACGATGGATGGTTCTCCCAGCAGCTGGTGCAATTCGTGGTTGATTCGCCTCCTCCACGTTCCGTCATCCATCTGCACTCCACCGTAGATGGTACGCAACACCTTCCGTTCGAAAAAACCAAGGGCGCGTTGGTCCTCCACGAGCATAGTCCAGGTCTCTTGGCCGTAAAGGACCACCGGTCTAATCAGCGTCTTGTAGACAGTCAACTTCGTGTGGCGGCGAATTTTATTCGACCGGAGCGTCCTCCGGAGTCCAAAGTAGGCACGATTCCCTGCCATAATGCGTCTTTGAATTTCTCTGCTGGTATCATTTTCGACGGTCACCAGTGAGCCCAAATACACGAACTCATCGACCACCTCGATTTCGTCACCGTCAATCTGAACTCGGGGTGGGAGGCTAACATTGTCTTCCCTAGAACCTATTCCTTTCATGTATTTTGTCTTTGATGCGTTGATGGCAAGTCCAATCCGTCTAGCTTCAGCCTTCAGTCTGATGTACGTTTCCGCCATCATCTCAAAGTTCCGTGCCATAATGTCAATGTCATCGGCGAAACCAAGGAGCTGGATGGACTTCCTGAATATCGTGCCACTCGTGTCTATCCCAGTTCTTCTGATCACACCTTTTAACGCGATGTTGAACAGCAGACACGAAAGTCCATCACCCTGCCGTAACCCCCTTCGAGATTCAAAGGGACTCGAGAGTGTCCTCGATACTCGAACAACGCACATTACTCGATCCATCGTCGCCTTGACCAATCGCGTCAGTTTATCCGGAAGTCCGTACTCGTGCATAATCTGCCATAGCTGATCTCGATCGATTGTGTCGTATGCGGATTTTAAATCGATGAACAAATGATGTGTGGGCACGTTGTATTCGCGGCATTTCTGCAGAACCTGCCGAATCGCGAAAATTTGGTCCGTGGTAGCGCGGGCACCAATGAATCCCGCCTGGTATTGCCCCACGAACTCTCTTGCATATGGTGACAGACGGCGGCATAGAATTTGGGAGAGTACCTTGTAGGCGGCGCTCAGCAGTGTGATCGCGCGGTAGTTGCAGCAATCCAACTTGTCACCCTTTTTGTAGATTGGGCATACGACACCTTCCATCCACTCCTCCGGTAATATCTCCTCCTCCCAAATCTTGGCAATTACCCAGTGCAGCGCTCTAGCCAGTGCTTCACCACCGTATTTTAATAGCTCCCCAAGTAACCAACAAGCCCGTTAATCGCCCTTTTTGGTATATAAGGCTGCTATACGACTGATATAAAGTTCGGAAACCCTATATTTACCTTATATCGCAAAAAGGGCGATTATCGGGTAGTTAGCGGGCTTGGTGGTTACTTGGGTCACTTGGTAGTTGATCTACACCAGTTGCTTTGTTGTTCTTCAACCGACCGATCTCCTCCTCAACTTCTTGAAGATCAGGGGCCGGTAGCCTGTCGTCTTCTGCGCGTGCTCCAAGGTCTGTTGCCGTGCCACCTTCGTTTTCTGCTGCTTCACCGTTGAGGTGCTCGTCATAGTACTGCTTCCACCTCTCAATCACCTCACACTCTTTCGTGAGAAGGTTACCGTCCAAGTCCTTGCACATATCGGCTTGCGGCACGTAGCCTTTGCGCGAACTATTTAGCTTCTCGTAGAACTTCCGTGTGTCGTTTACGCGGTACAGATTTTCCATCGCCTCGCGATCTCGGTCTTCCTGCTGACGCTTCTTCCTTCGGAAAACCGAGTTTTGTCTGTTCCGCGCTTGTCTGTATCGATCCACATTCCATCTCGTGCGGTGTTGCAGCATTCTCGCCCGTGCTGCATTCTTCTCCTCTACTAACAGCTGGCATTCGCCGTCAAACCAGTCATTTCTTCGGTCCGGGATTGCAGTACCTAGTGCCGCTGCAGCAGTACTACCTATGGCTGAACGGATGTCCCTCCAGCCATCTTCAAGAGAAGCTGCGCCAAGCTGCTCTTCCGTGGATAGTGCAACTTCCAGCTGCTGCGCGTAGTCCTGGGCAACTCCAGCGTCCCGTAGTTGCTCAATGTTGGGTCGCGGCGTTCGACTTCGACGTGTGTTATGCACCGTCGAGAGTTTTGAGCTCATGTATACTGCAACTAGGTAGTGGTCCGAATCTATGTTCGCACTGCGGTACGTGCGGACGTTCATAATGTCGGAGAAGAATTTCCCGTCGATTAGAACGTGATCGATTTGGTTTTCTGTGTGTTGGTCAGGTGATCTCCAGGAGGCTTTGTGGATATCCTTGCGGGGGAAAAAGGTACTTCGAACTACCATACCCCGGGAGGCTGCAAAGTTCACGCATCGTTGGCCGTTGTCGTTCGATACGGCATGCAGGCTGTTTGACCCGATTGCCGGTCTATACATTGCCTCCCGTCCCAACTGTGTGGTCATGTCACCGATGACGATTTTGACGTCCCGTTGCGAACAGCCGTCGTACACCTGCTCCAGCTGCGCATAGAACGCTTCTTTCTCGTCGTCGGGTCTCCCTTCGTGTGGGCAGTGCACGTTGATGTAGTTGAAGAAACGGCCCTTAATCCTCAACTTGCATATCCTCGCGTTGATCAGCTGCCAACCAATCACGCGTTGGCGCATCTTACCCAGCACTACAAAGCCGGTTCCCAGCTCGTTGGTGATGCCACAGCTCTGGCAGAAAGTAGCCGCTCGATGCCCGCTTTTCCATACCTTTTGTCCCGTCCAGCAAAGTTCCTGCAGTGCTATGACTTCGAAGTTGCGTGGTTGAAGTTCGTCATAGATTAACCTATCGTAACCCGGGAAGCCGAGCGATTTGCAGTTCCATGTTTCCAATCGTAGTCCTTATTTCGTCGCGTAGGTCTGTGCCGATTGTTCCGATCCGTATTTCTTTCTTCGGTATTTGCAACTTTGTTTTTTTTCAGGGCGGCTTGTTGGGCCTGCCCCAACCCCCTGTCTCGGCGGGGGACCATCGTGCACAGCTCTGTTAAGAGTCCCACGCTGGCACTAGGACGGTGATCAGCCGCTCCTAACATGGAGAACAGACGCCGTTTTGAGCCGCACCTCCATGGTGAACAGACGCTCGGGTTTGGTGAAGCATTTCCTCTATCACCGTACTATGGTTACCGCGCCAGTGTTCGCGTCGCACCTCTTCACTTTGCTATTGCCGGACTGGCAACATTGCCCAGGCTACGCCACCCAGCTGTGTCCATGTTTCAGCTGGTAGTCTTTTGTTATCATATGACTCGAGGAGGCGTGAAGTAGGAACTTGTGAGGACCAGGGCTAGGTATTCCGCTCCTTCCAGGTTGTCAACTCACCATTTTGTAGCCCTGTATAGAAGCTGTATAGAAGAGCTGTAGAGCTGTATAGAAGCGTAGATAGATATGCAATAAGAGCTTATCCCAACTGTCACAACAGCCATAAGTAGCTGACTAAGTACACCAGATTTGCTTGTATAGAGGTTGAGTATAACATTCGAATACAGTTTGAGGCTATAGAAATTAAATGAGTAAACCGTTTACATTGCGAAAATTGTTAGTTGGGTGATTTAGAAAATCGAAATTTGAACCACTCTAGTGGCCACTCTGCTCTGTGTTTATAGTGTCAGAAAGGATACTTCCTCATCTTTTGACTGAACTTTTATCCCTTGGCTAACCATTCCTTCATTCCGGATTAGTTTATATGAACAAAATCTTGCGAGGGCCAGTAATTGGTCTATACATCCAACCGGGAAATGCGAGAAATATTTTAAGCATATTATGGTGATATTTTTAGGATAATTCAGAGAAGCATTCCAAATGAATTTCTAGCATAATTCAATGAGAGTTCCGGGAGAATACAAAGCGCATTCTGAGGAGAACTACAAGTGAATTTTCAAGAGAAATCTCCTTTGAATATGGAATATGGACTATTCTGAGGTCTGAAGAACTAATTGCATGTTCCCCAAATTTTCCTGAAGTTAATGAAGCTGCCTTGAAGTTCCTTCGTAGTTTTAGAAGCTAGCCTGATGCTTACTCACTCAATTAAAGTACTTAAAAAATAAAGAAACATTCAAGAAAACATCAAAATGCTACACTCAATAGTTTCGTCGCAAATAGCCATGTCCCACTATTTTTGATTTCGTCCCACTGTGCGTCGCCCTTCCGTTGTTGAAATTCACTGGTTCAGGAGTTCATCGGAGCACGCCTAAGGAGCGTGTCTGTGAACGATCTCAGCGGATGGATACGTCACCATTCGGCTTTTGGCAGCTAAATCACGAGTCGCTCCACTAAACAACAAATCCATAACACGATTGGAACTATGCGCAGCGCTGCTCCAATGCCCGGTTGCTCCTTTCCGTCTGCACCAAAATTGGGACCAAGGAAAGCATATTTCTGTGGACCGATTCCACAATCGTGTTTCACTGGTTATCGTGAAGTCCATCCACCTGGCAAACGTTCGTGGCGAACCGTGTCGCTGAAATTCAGGAGTTAACAACCAACGGGCACATGGTACTTGCTTTTAATTAATGGAACTTCGTTAATGTTCTCTGATCAACATGGCTAAATGTTCGCTATTTTTTTAACTTCTTTGAATTTCCATGATATTACACTTTTAAAATACTCTCACCTTTTCCGGATAATTTATATAATTTATATTGCGTTACAGAAATTCTCTCGGAGCTTTGCTGATGTTTCCAGAAATTCCCTGAAATTCTCGAAAAATCTTTAAGGTTTCTGAAATTGAAATTATCTGTCTTGATGTTTTCGGAGCTTGAGAGAAGCTCTCAGTTCTATTGAAGATCTCGGTTCTGCACTGAAAATGTAATTCTATGGACTTCTGTAAATTTTCATTCATTCTCTAAAGGTATCTGTATGTCCCTGAAATTCCCGGAACATCTTAAGGGTTCTCGAATTTGTTTTAGCTCATCATGGAACTATCCTGAATTTACCTAAACTCACGCTTTTAGATCTTTAAACTGTTCCAAAAGTCTGGACTAAAGTTGCGGGAACTGCCCTTAAGATCTCTGAAATTCTCCAAAGATCTCTAGATCTAGCATTTCTGAGGACACACTGAGAATATTTCACAGATTTCTGTTAAATTTTACCAAAAGCTCAATAGCTGAACGTTCGGTAAACGTGCACGGCTATAAAATCATCTCGTGAAAGTTTTGTACGAAAATATTAATTCTGGGAAAACTTGCTTGTACGCTACAGCCCATGGTAAGAAGTGCCATAAAATTTGTCATAAGCATCCACACTTACGTTTGATGTGCATACCATTTGTTTTGCGTGTAATAAACCGTGAAATCCGATCGCAGCTCCGCCGAACATTAAAGTGTTAAAATTCCATCATAGTGTTTTTTTTTCGCGCCTTTGTATTCATTCTTTCAAAGTGCTTCATCTTCTTTTTCCACCGCCATCAGTGCTACTCGTCAATCCTGCCGCTGCTGCTACACTGCTACCGCTCTGCTGGTGCTGCTGAAGAGAACCGATCTTGAGAATTTGCTCGCGTGCACTCAACCCAACAAGTGATCCAAAGCATCCAAGTAATGCACGCGGAAAAATGTTCGTAATAACGAAGTTACTCATATTATCACTGCTCTTGATTGGGGCCCACTCGAGCTATGCGCTGGCACCGTCGACGTTTGGCGATGCCCTGGCCAGTGCCGGTCAGTTCTCCAACAAACTGAAGGTAAGTTGTTTTCACATATGTCGCACACTCTAATATTGGCGACTATTTATTTGCTTGATTTATACTCTGCACGGCATGTTTTGCAATCTGATGGAAGTATGTAGCGTCGTAGTCGTTGTCGTCGTCCTCAGGCAAATAGATGACTGTGTCGCGCGTTTGCCAAAGATTCAAGGTTCGTCGTCTGACGCTGGTGGGACTAGCGTTGAAATCTTTTGTTTTACTTGTAGACCAAGCAATTTCTAAGCTCTCTCTCTCTCTGATGGATGAGTTTGTTGATCATTGGTTGTCGCCTTTGATGGAGTAATCTAAGTGAGCGGGGCCGTGGCTTTCGTGAGAGAAGTGACCGTGTTAAAATTGGTTCAAATTTGCATGACGTGGTTGCCCGATAGGTCGCTAAATTTAAAGGAGCCAATTTGTCTTATGTATCTAATAGATTTTGAGGGCTAAAGCAAACGGTTTTGAAGTTAAATTACATGATTAAACATCAAACTTTGCTCATTTTATATATTAATAAATCATGTTTGTCTTGACCTAACTGTCGAAGACACAGTGCATCAGTCATTTTGCTATCAATGTCAATGTCATTCATTCAAAGCACATTGTAAGATCCTTTTCTTCACGAGTGAATGATTAACTAAGCCTGGTTTTAAACTAGCTGTAAGATTTGTCTAAGAGCGAGAATAATGGCAGTCCTCAAGTGTCAGTCCATTCACGATCATTATCGCTGCTGGTTAACATGCACGACACGCGCAATCCTTTAGTGCATTAAGGTGCCGTTAGTAGTCTTTAATATACTCAACTGGTGGTTATGAACATGTTATCCACACGTTCGATCGGTCAGTTTTCTTGATCCCCCATCATGGCACATATAGCAAAAAGTGACAACGTGCTTTTTTTTAATTTATCGCTTGCTTCTATTGAGCTAAAAGGAATACCTACTGGAGAAACGAAGAATTCTCTCCATCCTATAGAGATTATGGCTTCATGTTATAAAGGTCTTCGAAGAGTTAGAGTATAGATTCAAGCAAATATAAATGTTCTACACAACAGTAGTGTATGTAAAGAGAGCACCTTGGGAACGGTACAGACTCAAGCTTGGATGTATTAGGATGTATTATATTTCCGGCAGAACTATGAAGGCGATTGTAGTTCGTTTGTAACACGGTGGCTTGTTCAGTTATGAAGATATGAATGTTGCGTTCTGTGCTGCTTGAAGCCATTTGGAGGAAGCAAATTAAATGAAGAAAGGCCTGATTAATACAACTACCGCTGACAAGCGCCATTCTCTTCTAATGAATATTGAAATTCGCTTAAGGCTCAAATGGCAATCAATCAAGCGTTTACTTGTATTTGTTTTCCACTTTGATGGTATTGGTATTATCGACAATTTCATAAATCATGTCAAACTAATACAGCTACATCATACATATTTTTAAAATGTTGATACGTGGGTTGTATTGAAATCATGTTGCTTAATAGGTTATTCCATTTCAATTGAAATTGTCTGAAATTTCTGCTAAATATACTGAATCTTTCTTGATATTAATTATAATCTATGTCTTAGTGAGATTCTCCTATTGTATGTTATTTTCTAGATTTGCTTATTGATTCTTCAGAAATGCTTAGGGAATTTGCTAGAATCCTTCTTAGAGTACTTCGGAAATTCAAAAACTGAGATTTTCCATAATTTCTCTATGGATTTGCTAAAATTCCAAACAAGATTTATCTCCTCAATTCCTCGTGGAATTCATCGGAATTCGTTGTTAGTTCTTTATCTCCTTTTAGCATTCTATGGAATTTCGTTTGGGATTACTTAAAATCTTTCTAGGAGATATTTGAAGTTTCTATTCGACTGACAGCGACACTTGGAATACTATAGGATTCCATTTGATTTTCTGCAGAATCGTGCTTGAGGTTCTTGGTTAGCCCTTCTGGGATTCTATAGACAAGCATCAACAAGCTAACAAAACTCACCAGCTGCAAATCTCAAAAATCTGTGGAGAGATTGAGTTGCATGATTTTTGCTTTACACCCGAAAGCAACCGAAACTTCAATAACGGCTGGCAGCAGTCACATCGTGTCTGCCATTGGTGAAGACAAAAAAGAGATAGCTTTATTATACCTTCTCTTTCTAAGAAAACGAGATGCAACGGAATCATTTTTGCGTCGATTCAACTCTCAGTTTCAACTTTACATGTTGTGAATAGTCTCGCAATATCAAAGGAGTTTGTAAAATCAATATCAAGCATGATATTTTGCTCAAATATCACACGTGATATTGATAGCGTATGACAGTGGAATAATAGCAATTTGCTAATGATCATGCCATATTCACCTTCTTCGATTGATTGGTTCGTTGTGGATAGGGATATTTGGCAATCCCTCTGGAAATCCTCCAGAGCCACAATGGAGATTTATTTCTAAAATTATTTTTGAAATTCACCGGAGTTCATCGTAAGGCTCTTATGTATCTTTTTTTGGAATTTACTGGCATGTCTCCTGGGTTTCTCCTAAATTCCTATTTGTATAATACAAAACCCAGCTTGAAGTTATTCTGTATGCCTCGCAGAATTACATGGATTTTCAATTGTGGTTCATATAGTTAAAACTTGCTTTACCAAATGATGCTGTTGATTTGCGTTGATGAGCCTTTGATTCGTGAAAAATCTGCATTTGAAACCGTTTAAGTTCGGCCTAATTCTCACAGTGACCAAGAACTATCACTTCTGTTATATTGAAATGTAAACGATAAAACTTGTCTTGTAAACATAGTACAATCAACCGGTGGAAACTACCGATTTTAAATTGGCTCACTACTCGATTAGCCTAATTATAGTATATTGTTCTGTAATCTAAGCTTATGACTTCTGATTATAAATGGGCGTAAAATATACTCCACTGTGGTTCTTCTTAGAGTCAGGAGGATGTTGAAACTATTGGCTGAAAAATAAAAATTCAAGGCGGCTGAATTTGAAAATTAATTTCTTTTTATAAACCGCAAAAAAAAACAAATCAATCGGTTGTATCTTTGATTGTGTTAAATGGTTTTTAATAATTAATGAGTTGTTTAAAAGAATAATGTTTTTACAACAAATGATTTAAATTTGTGTTAATTTTGTTAATTGACATCAATAAAAAATCCGAGGGGTGACACATCTATATCTAGAGGTGTTCGAAAATCTCGCGCAATTGAATCTGTCTACAAAAATCTATGATTCATTTTACGCATCTAAATCTATCTACTCGCATCGAATTCTATCTTTGAGAATGAAATCTACCAAATCAATCTACGTATCATGTATTGTATTTACATTCATTTCGTGCATTCATTTTTCATCAGCAGAATTCCGTAAAATAATGTATGAAGCTTTTGTGGATTTAACAATTGACTACCACTTTTATGAAAAGCCCAAATCTGTATCGCTTATGCATGACAGGCATTATTTTTGCAGTTATTTTCTTTGACTATGACAGACTTTTTAAGCCTTTATGTATGGTGATTACACTGTAAGGACCGAGAAAACTCTGTAGGCCATGATCACATTGGAATACAATCTGTGAGTTTGACAGTTTGATGGTTGGCAGTGTACAGAGGAGCGATTAAGGTTTAAAGAATTTACTTCCAATTTGAGTGATAGAATGCCGGTAATGTAAGGGTTCCAGGTTTCCAGATTCGACCACTTGTGGGTCCCCGTTCAACGATAACGCTTGGCAGTTTTTGGCTCACTGCTTATATTTTCACCGCAATTGTCCGTTTTCACGTCACTTGTGATCACACAACCAAACTGATCCAAACCAACCAAATCGGACACTAAAAATAACAACGTAAACAAACTGCCAAATGTCGTGATACCTACGACCAGAGTTAATGTACACGTGCATCCATCCCGCGTGATAGAGACACGCTTTCAATCAGATCGTAGGTGCCTGGTACATTTCGAGACGAATTATTTCGCGTCTCTTTTTTATTCCTACGTGCCTCATCCGTGTCACATGTGCTGTGTCTCATGAGCTAAGCTCGGCGAACTCCAGGGAGATCGGCAGCGTACCTAACTCCTGCGTGCATGCTAAAAGTGGCTGGTTGGTGATAAAGAAAACAACGGAGAACTGTTGATCGAGTAGTCCTGTCACACTCTAGTGTTGCTGGTACAGCTGATTGATTTGAACCAGATGGTATTCAGTTTTTGAAGGTTGAGAGATTGTGGTTTTATAGAAGTTTTTCAAGCGGAAGATGAGTTAAACGATTATCATCGATTATCAATTGCTGGCGGGGTTATTTGCTACCGATCCATGGCCATGGAATTTTCGTGGTTCATGTATTGCTCGACCAAGTTCAAACGATTTAAAATCAGCTCCTGATCATTCTCACAAAATTTGATCTCATTAGAATGTGAGCTCATACTGCACTTGGCCCTTTGAAGTTTATGTGGGAATTGAACGTTAGGATAATTAGTTATTAATTGATTAGGAAGATGATGTTCTTCTGACATGCTCCATTTACTACTCAGCAGACAACGTTGGAATAATTGGAACAAAAAATCCAGGCTATTATGTCATAAGGGCAAGATGCAGTGTTGCCCTGAAAGCAGCCGATTAATCGTACCAGAAAGTTATTAACTTAGAAATAAATTAATAACTAATTTTCTAGACATTCAATTAAAGCGTGGTTTTCAACAAAGTTGTTGCTGGGAAAATTTCACGTAGGGAGGGGGGGGGGTCTCCAATGGACAAATTTTTACGTAAATCATTATGGTGTAGGACTAGAACGATGAGGACAAAAAGTACACTTCTTATAGCAATTCCCATATAAACTTCATAGAGCCAGTGCAGAATGAGTTCGCCATCAAATTAGCTCAATTTTTGGAATATTGATCAGCCTGATTTGGAACCAATTTAGCTTAGTTGATCAAATTGAAACCATCATAATATAATAGGTACTTTCCAGCTGGCAGATAACCAATAGTTCAGAAGGCCATTTAAAAAATGTCTTCGCTGTTGAAATTGATTCGTGTGACTTCATCCAGCTGTAATTTCAGCCTTTCAAGCTGTAGTCGATAATATCACTAGTTAATTCAAACATGTACTTAAATTTGAGAACTGTTCAAATATATTTAGAAAAAAAGCATGGTGTGTTCATCCCAAGTAGTAGTCAACCTGAAAATATGATGAGAAATAAGAAAACTGGATTGTAAATTTTAGGATGAATCCAACATATTTGTCATACTCTGAATTGAAAACCATGTTTCCAAAATGTTTTTTTAGTAGACCCAATATCTTTGAAAGCTCTGTGGAGCCGAAGGACTAAACAAATAATAAAATGGAGATCTAAATCAATTTCCTTCTTTTTTGGTTTGCAACGCATCGAATCTCGACAGATCCGCAAACCGTTTCTGCCGAGGATGCTGGGCTTCGTTTTTCCATGCTTTATTGGCCTCCTGAGTGCACGTCCATTATCACCACCTCTTCATGCTGGACCTCTACCACTTTCTCTTTTGATTTACTGGTGCTGTCTGACAATGCATCTACAGCCACTACACCACACAGCAAAAAATAAATTTTCATATTACATCCAAGAGGATGCACTTCAATCTTGTCGAAAATCTCATGTAATTTTTATGGCCACAAAAATAAACAAATGCAGTAAAAGCGGCGTACTGTCAGTTCATGCACTGTATGAATGATTTTTTTTTTTTGTTTTGGCAAGTAATATTACACCATACTTTTAACACGATTGAAGTGCATCCACTTTGCAACATTTATAAGTGTTTTACAAAAATGCTCATAACTTTGACAATTTCCAAGCGATTTCATCCATTAAAACTCATTTTCTCCGGTTTTGAATGGACTTTAAGAATAAATTATGGAATAATTTTTTGAATCTTTTTATCCCATTAAAAATGTTGATTAAAACAAGATTTTTATGGAAAATTCGCAGGAAAAATAAAAAAATGCTGTAAATTTTTAAATGACTTCAAAATTAAATTTTTAATTAAGACATAATATTCCAGTGAACGATAGCAAATTTATTTAGGTTCATTTTCATAATTAAAGATTTAAAATTAGTGCACTAGTTCCAAAGATATTGACATTTTAGTAATCGTACTTTTGTCCAAAATTCAAAAAATCAATTTTTTTGTATATCTCAAAAATGGCTATACTTTAATTTTTTCTGACCACGGCATTGAATTCAGCGTAGAATTTTGCATTGGAAATGATCATCACCTTACCGAGTTCAAAAATGCTGTAAACTAGTGCTATCAGTACTTGTATAAAATGGAAGGCAAAAGTTGTATAAGAGATATCTATGTAGTGAGGAGAACATGGTTTTCTAGGTAACGCTTAAAGCGGTCATGATTCCTCTGCATTATGAAATCATGAATTTCCATATCAAAATCATGAATCATTGTTATGATTTCATGGGATGGCAAATTTTTTATTCATGAAAATGGAATCGGAATTTTTCCCGTGTAGAGTTTCATCGAACTACTTCGGTAACTTTTTTTCTACACACCTAAAAAGTTATATGACAACTACATGGCATACACCTCGCAGCTCGTAATTGACAGTATGGGCTGAATACTGTCATACTGTCGCTAATGTGATTAATAACGCTTATGCTTTGTTTGACACTAATGTTCCGTTAACTGTTTTCACTAGAACACTGCCCTGATTTTGAATGTTTCTTTGGTATTATTATTATATTTTGTTTTATGCATTAATACCAAGATTCATGCATGAACAAAATTTAGTGAAATTATTTGAAGTTCTGAGATTATGGAAAAGTTCAGAAAACTTCGTAGAAGTGGGAACTTTATACAAGCTTAGGGATCTCCGTTGAAGTTAATTGTTTAATGTCAGGGAATCTCTTTATTTTTCAGGGACCTTTTTTATAACTTCGGAGCACTTTGATGAAATCTCATAGACTTTAAATAGTTCAGAGAATTCCGCACAAATTCAGGAAATTTCGTGCGTCGAACTTTGCGGAAAATCAACGAAAAACGTAGACGTGCAGCAAACTTTGATGAAGTTTTCCTGAAGATGAAGATTTTGGACCACCGTTTCAAAATTTCAAGGAACTTTGAAATTTGAATAAATTTGCTAAAACCTCTGGAAATTTTGTAGATGTTCAGGAAACGATGCATAAATAATGAAATAATGAAATTGGGTTGTTAGCGGAATGCATAAATAAAACAGCAAAAAAAAAGGTTATCCTTCCATCTAATTCCCCTTAATTAATTTTGGTATCCATGACAGATACGTATTTCGACTACAATGTGCAGTTTTCATCAGTGTCATTCCTACTAAAGAACTTATCAAAATCTAACCCCTTAAGTACTCATCCTATAGGTAAAAAAGTTATACCTGTGATCTTGACTTACATTGTTGTCGAAATACGTATCTGTCATGGATACTAAAATTAATAAAGTGGAATTAAATGGAAGATAACCTTTTTTTGCTGTTTTATTGATGCATAAGTAACAAGATATTCTTTCAGATATGCTCCCTAGACAGCCAGGAAGTATAAAAATACCAGTATTGGCTGATGTTCTTCTGATCTGAATCAGAGAGTTGCTAAAAAAAAGGATGACTTAAGAATGTGCTTAAGTTTTTGAATATCATAGTGTTTCAAATGGATAGATCAACTTTCAACACGGTATTTGTAGGTTGCTTATGGCTTGTTTACGTTTGGAATCAGTTATGCGAAGTAGGCGACGATTGTTCGTATTTGACAGCCACCAACCCCCCTTGGATTTGATTGGTTTATCTGGTGCAGGTTGTAGCGATGGCTGTACGACTTTCGGGTCAACCGTTTGTTGTAGATGGTGGCGCTTGGTGGTCGCTTTGTGGAATTGGTACCGATACTCACTGTTGGTATGCAAAGGCAATATAATTATCTGAATACTCGATCACATGAGGCACGTTAAAAAAATCTGAACATTATTAATGTAATGGTAACAAAGTAAAAGTGAAAGCGTAAAGGTAATACGCCAAGAAAAAAATGTTCTGCATAAAATTCTTCGACCCATTGACTTATCATAACATTGCTGTATTCGTAGCATTCCGATATAATCTATTCAAAATACGTAACATCCCTTCTAACAATGCATACCAATTGTGTTGCCGATGAATGGATAAATTACGTTGAAAATTTGTGAACGTCTTGCCACGGTCAAATCCCCGTTCTAAACAATACCGATACACTTTTTGTAGAATTTTTGTTCATTACATATTTTGAAAATAACGTGTCAAAAGATGTTAGTCATGCAAGTGCATTTAAGTGTTGAACTGGAAAAAAATAAACAAAGAATATTCTAATTGACCGGCAAATTATTGGCTTTGGCTGTTAGAGGATTTCTAGAATTCAAGCACTGCAAATATATGCTACCTTTCCTCTAAAATAGGAATGGTTTGTGGTAAAGCGTATGAAATGTCGGTCAAAGCAACCAAGTTTCAACAGCCTGTATTTCGTTTACCTACAGCTTCCAGAACTTAGAGCTCTGCTGTTCTAGCATTAATCGTAGCACATGAGATGAGACACATGAGATCAGCGCGAGACTCACGCACGCCAGGATTTTTGGGTGTCGCATTTGTTTCACGCTTGTATCTTATGTCGTTTTCGTTTTTGCTACACCGCTACACCGGTGCTACACCGCCGAACACCGAAAAATTTTAGGGTGTAGCTATCGGTTGCACCTTTGTTTACAAACAAATGATGATAAACTGTCAATGACTCGCGCTTATTGCTGCTTACACTACACCGGTGTAGTGTAGTAAAAACGAAAACGACATTATTCTCGCGTGTTTCTTTCTCTCTCGTCACATGTTGTTTTCGTTGCGACGGGAGACGGTTTGTTGAGAGTCTCGGCAGCACATTTTTGCACGCACGAGGAAAATGTAACTCTGCCTACGACAAACAAGTTCTGCAGAACAGTTGCAGAAACCAAGGGGTGGTCACTCTACACACTTATTTTGTGCCAACTTTTTTCAGTGCCTAAGGCACTTTAGTAAAGTCTGAACGACTGTCGAGCAATTGGCAACCCCGTATCGAGATACGGACCTTGTGGATGGATTTTATCCAGACGATCCTGCGATATTCTAGGCTGTTGGTGTAGTATCAGCCGCTGTCGTGGAGCGATAAAACCAGGCAAAACATACTTGGTATCAGGGATCCAACTTTTCGTTTTCGCGAAAAGAATATAAGCTTTTTTCACTCGTCATGCGAAACGATATTCGCTGAGAAGCACGAGTGGTGAATTTCATACCAACCTTTTCTCACAATCGTTTTCGTTCCCGTTTCTCACTTTTCTTCATACTGGAAAGGGCATTCATTCTTACTTGTACAACTGCTCGTGAGAACGCAGAGCAATATCACACAGGCTTGGTCCAGCAGACACAATTTTCGGTCTCTTTCACTCTGTTTAAATGTAACAAGGAACGTGACGTCGTTCGTTGTTACCGTTGAGGAATGACAGAGTAAGAGAGACGGCAAATTCTGTCTGTTGGACCTGGTATATAGGACATTGAGCTACAATCTTCTTCTTCTTCCTCGCATTTCATGCTTATTGCGTATGGCATATTAGCTTTTTGCGTGCTCTCAACTTAGTGTTCTAGATGCACTTCCACAGTTATTAATTGAGAGCTTTCGATGCCTGTACCATTTTTGCATTCGTATAATTGTGTGGCAAGTACAATCATACTCTATGCCCAGGGAAGTCGAGAAATTTCCCAACCCGACAGACTCCTAGACCGGACCGGGAATCGAACCCAGCCACCTCCAGTATGGTCTTACTTTGTAGCTGTGCCTTTACCGACTGAGCTAAGGGAGGTCCCAAATTGAGCTGCAAACAAGTCCTCGAAATACCTAGCATACTTTTTAAAGAAGTCCGATGTTTAGTTCATCAATTAAATTTCAAGTAAATAAAGTATTTATCATACGTTAGCAAAATTGTGTAGTTCCATTCGCTATATATACAATCGGTTCAATCATAAATCAAAGCTAAATGAATTTGGTTCTTTGATAATTGATTTGATTTTTTTTTTGCTTTATTAAAGAGAATTTTAGCCTTAGGCTAGTTCATCCCTAAATTGATTTGATTGTGAAATACGGTTCATACGGTTCTTCCGCAGTAACGGTTTGACGTTTGGTTTCGATCCACTAATAGAGATTGCAAAAGTACAACTATAGTAGTGATTTGTTTTCATCGGGTAAATTTTCTGCAACGGAAGAAAAATCCCAACGAAAACATTTACGTATACGTATAGTGTGCATACAATAAACGTCAGCAATCTCTATCTCGCTTTCGTTTTTAAATCGGTTCTGCACCGGTGAAGCGGCACCAACAAACGCGATGCATTGTCAACTCAACATAAATTGCTTGTAAACAAACGTAAAACAGGTTGCTGGATTCTCATTATATTCGGTGTACGGTGAGGTATTTAGTGCCGGTGCAGCTACACCGGCAAATGTCAAAAACGATGTAAGACAGCAATCACAGCAATCCATACTATTCTGTTTACTTTTGTGCTTTGAAAGTAGTGTATTTAACATTTATTCTGCGGCGAATACGTACAGCGTAGATAATAATAGCGAATTCGTGTTTATTATTCAGTTCCAACCTGGATCGGGTATCAAGATTGGGTCTGCTTGTTTTTTGACAAACGTCAGTTTGCTCGTTTGTTTTTAAAACCTGACTCAGGTTGAGGTTCGCACCTAGGTTCGCACTGACAAAAATATCGGTTTCGCACTGGGTTGGAACTGGTTCCAACTCCGATAATAAACGAATTCACTATAAGATATAATAGAAATAATTTAACGGCGCCGGTGGTGTAGTGGTAAGCGTGATTACCTCTCACCCCAGCAGGCCTGGGTTCAATCCCAGTCGGCGCCGTCGGGATGTTCTGAGGCATAACATCTCTGATCACGCCTTCCTTCGGATGGGAAGTAAAGCCGTTGGTCCCCGGTTCATGAGATGGGTCGATAGGTAGGGTCCAGGTGTGGGAGAGCTGCCTTCCTGGCACGTCGGTAGCATTGGTGCTCAGCACGGAAAACAAGATCGACGGAAAAAAAACAAACCAAAGGAAAAAAAAAGAAATAATTTACTCTATTGCATAGGTATTTGCTCCCGCTATAACAAAGACTTTATTTCAGCTATTACCAACGTATCGTGTGTTTAACGCTGAAAGTAATCCTGGCTCATGAGCTTATCCGCTGAGAAGATACGGTGCACACACGATAAATCGATGGCTTCGGCTAGCTTAAATGTCCTCTATATCTATAGGGACCCCTCAAGACCGATTCGGATACATCATCGTGAAAACGGAGTGTTGCTGGTTCCTGTTAGGACTGCTGCCAATGTGGACAATTTGACAACAATAGTTGGATGCCTAGCTCCATAAGTTAATGTGATGCAATTGTGTGACTTCCGAGATGAGTCTGATTTTGACTGAAGAATTTAAGCAGCACCCGTGAAAATCGTGCCATTATTCGATAAGCTTGATAATTTCTTCGGAAACAGTCATCGGAGCTGGAATAGTGTCTCACTTAGGCTTTTGACGTGCAATATACAACAGTACACGATCTGTCAATGCTCACGAATTAATTTATGATACTAAGATAAGCATAGCTTAGTATGAAAAGGTGGACATTGTATAAAAGAATGGTGCATGTGAATAAAGGTATACTGTAAAATTTCAGGCATATTTCATTCTATCGGCTTCAAGCAAATGAGTGTCGTTTGGTAATTAATTTTACCTGGTCGATAATGGGAAATATATTTCGCCAGTGTCTATTAAGTAGGTATATCAAAAACACATCAATTGAACTATGTGTGTTAATGAACCTAATATCTTTCAACAAAAGAAAGAATGATCATAGTGAATAAAAGTGTAGACATCGTAGGTACCAATAAGGTACAGTCAAATTTCGCTCGTTGGGATATGTTTAGGTGGGCTACGTTTTAGTTGGGCTCCCGTTAGTTGGGCTGTAGCCCACCTAAATCGAAGTCAAACGTCATTTTTGGCAGTGTTATTTCTTTTTCGAGGGGCTCATGTATGAACAATTCGGATAGGTTTAGCCCAACGAGCGAAAGTTGACTGCACAGGGGAAGGTAGAGCAGAGCGCCAAATGAAACTGTATTAGTAACCCAAAAAATAACGTAAACGCAATGTGTGACGTAGATAATTGCATGTACGTACAGTGTTGTCGCTCATTTGCGCGTGTCTTATTGCTTCACCTCAGTAATCCATCTTATTTCGTATGCACCTGAGTATGTATCCCTTATTTTCAACAGCTCTAGTTCTCTCAATATTGAATCATACTAAATGAAACATTTTTTTTTTGTTTTCCATGGCAATTAAAACAAACTCTTGATGTAATAAAATACTCACATCGCTTTAAACGGGTCATATTTATTATTTCAATTAAACATTTTAAGAGAATCAAATTCCAACTAGAAAAAAATTAAAGCAACCGATAACAATCATTCTTGCAAAGCTGCACAGAGAGCTTCCTGAATCATACTTTTGTTGGCTCTAATCTTAAGGACGTTCTCGAGATTTTGATACTTAAGACGGTTTCTTGGTTTTGTCTGCACAATGTTATATTGACTGAAATAACGTTCTACAGTACATTGCGTAGCTGCTACACCGAATACAACCCTGGCCAGTTTCCACATATCTGAATCTTCATTGCGTTTTTTAGCCCAGTAGTGCACGATACTGAATTCTTGAATATCAGCATCTACCCGTTGTTGGTACACTGAAGATTCCTTAGCCTAATTTCTAAGGTGTTGCTTTTTGGAATCGTTGCATAACTTTCGCCGAGTCTCGAAGACAAGTAACTATTGAAGCTAAACTTGCCCTGTGATTTAGATTGCGGCATCGACAACCTCCTGAACGCTCCGACGTTTTCTTTTATTTTTGTCATCCATTTCCATAAAAAAAAACGCAAATGCACAAAAATATCAAACGATGAAAAAGCACCATGAACTTTCCACAGGAAGAAATTTATGATATAGCCTTCCGCTCAGTCAGTGAGAAAGAGAATTAAGCTTTTTGCGTGGTGAGAATCGATGCTATGAGTGAAAAATGAACGTCATCGATTTTCAATGTATAAGATTTTTCTCAGTAGGTTTTACGAGAGTGAGAGAAAATATTTTTTCAGTGAGGATTTAGTGAGAGAAAAGTTGCAAAGCTTATTTTCAGAGAAAAATATGATGAGTGAGGATTTAATGCTCACGAAAATGAGTGAGAAGTTGAGAGCCCAGACAGGAGGAAATGTGGCCGGGACCGAGGACGGGACTCCCGTCACGGGAGTCTGTGTAACCCGGAAGGGAACTTTGTCGAGGGTTAGGGTGATAAGGGAGCATCCATTAAGTACGTCGCGCTTATAGATGGGGAGGGTTTTTTAAAATCTGTGACAACCAATGTATTAAGTATAGGGAAAAAGCGTATTAAATGGATCGCCGCTAAACCAACAATCAATACGAAACTAACGATTTTAAATTGGCTCACGACTTGACTAGCCTATTGGTCCCAAGCAAACGATTAACGTACCCCATTCTAGTCGAAATTCTAGTACTACGCAATGTTTGTTTTGATTCGCTATGAAAGTTTGACA